>NC_133896.1:214728264-215039855 GCF_964199755.1 Larus michahellis
ACTAAACCTAAGTTAAGCCCAGGTAGAAATAATTTCCACAAATGCAGACAAGAAGCAAGCAGCACACAGCAGAACTGTAGCCCACAACTGAATAGGGGGGCAAAGCCACTCCACCAAAAAAATCCAAACCACAGTTCTGCTGAGATGTATGAATGAAGTTATCATCTACAAACGGAGATGAAATAATCTTTCCAGTTCACAGGTGTGTGAAAGTGTTGAAGTTCCACGTCCAGTTTGGGGCACTGCTGTCCAAAAAAGAACACACAGCTTAAGATGAGGGGAGTGCGGAGATCTTGGGGGAAGAAGAAAAGGTTAAAAGAACCAAGTATTGAGTTTACAGACCGAAGAGGTTCAGAAGCAAAGGTCTAGATGATGCTGACATCCAGCCACCCTTATCTCCTGCGAGCTTCATCAGCAACCAGAGTCAAGTAAATGACACAATCGCACAAACAGGCTGACAAATTCTGGCATTTGAAAGCGTTGACTAAAAATCTGAGCCACAGTTCCAGCTGTACCACTGAAACCAGCACCCGCTACCCACACTCCATCTTCAGACCAATGTTGGAGCTCTCCGATGCACCACCCTATTTCAAAAGCCACCTCATCCCCTTGCCAGATCAGCCTTCCAGCCCTCCTCTGCAACACCACCGTACATATCTACAGCCCGACAGCTTCACCTCACCATTACTTGTACTTTGCTGTCTCCATATTCCACTTCTTCTTGTCTCTTTTTTTACACTGAAGTCGCAAGCACCTCCGGATGATGCCGTTCTCGTGGCAGACACGCAGTGCCTCACACAACGGGAACATCATCCGTAAAGGGATTTACTCCATGGCAGAGCAGTAAACCAAGAATACAACTGTGCCATGCAACTACAACATGATTATGAACCATTCCATGCTGCGTCGAAGGGGAAGGACAGGGGAATTCTTGATCTTTAATCACAACACCGGATTTCATCTCAGTACTTTTAGAAAGTATTTGAAAGGGGAAAAAAAAAAGTTTTATAGCATCATACAACAATAGAAAACAATCTTCCCTTCATAATCATTTCCCTAACAGAGAACATTCATAAACCCTCTGAAGATCAGCAAGATAGAAAGCATTACATAAATTACTATATAAGATTGCTACTAACGAGCACTGCACGAGCATAAATACTACCGACCTGCAAAAATACCCCACAGGCGTACATCATAAAATCCATTTAAAAATCCCTGGAAATGCTCAATTGCAATTTGTTTGTTTACCTGTGATGAGTAAGCGAAGCAACAAATATCATGGGGGTTTTGTCAGCACCTCATTAAGTTAGTACCTTAATAGCCTTTACTTTTGTCCATTTTTCTCATAAAAATTATCACAAGGATGTATTTTCAGAAACAACAACGATATGGAAAATATATCCTGTAGCATGGCATCATTTTGCAAGAATACAGACAATTAGAGGCACGTGAGAAACACATCGGTTCCTTTAGCTTACCAACTCAGGTCTCACAGCAGATCACCCTATTTTGCAGGAAATTAATTTTTGACTTTTTATTTAACATGGAAACACCTGCCTTCACGAAATATCTGATAGAAGGTGACACTGGCAGCAAGACAAACTGCAAACTGATTTTCGTCCTGTTTAAGGCCACCTTAACACCAACGTTGGAAGTTTTTATAGTTATTATTAATGTAGAAATACTTAACTGAACAAACAATGTGTCACGGTGCTCGTTTACAGTGCCATCGGTGTGTGCACTGCTGTATGGAAAGAACTGGATGGGGTGCTGACGAAGTTTGCAATGCATGAAACAATTATAAAGTACATTCAAAATTACACAAAAGAACCACAAGGGATGAGACTCTTAACAGGATAAAACAGGAGGAAGAAATAATTTATTTCTTCACCTGAAACAGAAAAATTGTGCGTTTGGCAGACTTTGTAAAGCATAAGGGTTTGCTTGGCTCTGAACAGAGCCAGCATAATTAAATAATATATTTCACATTAAATCTAGCCTTGTACGTACCACGTAACCTTCAGCACATTCCTCTGCAATACAAGACTCTCCACAACACAAACGGGCGAGCTACTGGTTTAGTGACTTGCTTACAACCCCAGGGTTCAACACAGCAATCCGGAAACAGAGCCCACGAGTCCCAACTCCCAACTTCAGATAACCAAGAGATACAGGAGGGCAGACAGCAATCCTGAGAGACAGCAACCCCCTCAAAGTCATTCAAAACTGCTTCTTTCTAATTTCTATGCCTATTTCTACCCTAACAGTACAAATTAATCCTTAAATACAACTTTTTTGCTTAGCCTCAAAGCCATGCCATTAAATACTTACATGAAGCTTAGTTTTAAAATAATTGATACTAAAAGAAATAAGTATTTGATGAAGATTTGTTAGCATTAGTTCATATACTAACTACATCAACTATCCATATATAGTATAAACAATAAAACACAAAATAAATGTTTTAAAACTGTGCTTTAAAGGAGAAGGGAAATAGTCCTCTCCCATCCATAAATACCTAAACAGTTTATTTCAGCCACAGCAGAGTAGCTGTTTTTTTCTTTTTTTTTTTCGTTATCTGATTTCGTGCATCAAGGCAAAGGAGATTTCCTGTAGGAATCGTAGGATATTTTTATCCTCCAAATAGAGCACTTCATACCGTGCAGGAATCATGCAGCGCACACCTGGACCTCGCAGAGGTTAGCTCTCGCGCGGAGGCTGGCGTTCCTCCAGAGGATCAACCCCTGGTCTTTGTCACAATCCAGACCTCAGGTTTTGTACTTTAACAATCAGCTACGTACGAAAAGTCATACAGCCCTGAAAACACATATCCTCTAGATTTAATAAAATCTCCATGTTTCTGCCATTCTGCTTAAATCTGCACTTTTGCCCAGGGCTGCTGAATTGTTCAGCATCCTGAGCCCAAGTCCCTGTGATTATCGCCAGCTTCCTTTGCTCTACTCTGCAGCTAGAACATCCCTCCCGACATTCCAGCCATAACCCTGCTGCGAGATCGTCTTGCTCTCCTTTTACCATAACTAGGTACCTGCTTGGAAGACAAGCTTCTCCCTCACACCTTTGGAGGTGAAATTACTAAATTCCCTTCAAAGCCATCCCATTTGCAACCCATTTTATCCCTCTGACTCATCACTAAAGAATAAAGCTTTTGCCAAGGTTGTTCTTGTCTAGCGAGTCTTTTTTAGTTGCCATCCACGCACTTAGACACTGGTCAATCTTCCACAGTTTCCAAAACACATTCTCGCTCCTGCTTAAAAGATCTGACATCTGCACCGGACTATCCCAGATTTTCCATCATCTGAAGCAGGGACTTAAGTCACTTGGCAGAGCTCACCTACTGTACAGGTTCACATAAACTTCTGCTGCTGAGAAATAACGTTTAAATATACCTCTCTCGCCCAGCCACACTTTCATCGACTTTGAGGTGACACCTAGATAAATCATGATGCATTAGACCCTCCCTTCAAACACAGATGGCAAAAGGACTCGGAGAAAAGGGCTGCTGAAGAGCAATCCCAGCACCAGCCACCTTCTCCCAGCACTGAGGATACTCTTGGTGCAGTAACACGTCTGGGTGCCTCCTTGCCAGGGAGAGGTAGATGGACAAGCCCGGTCCAGATTCTGCTCTCCTGGGGCACTGGTGAACAATCCAGCACACAGCAAGGCCAGCCCCGGGGGCTTGATGGCCCCTCGCATCATGTCACCGTCCAGGGAGACCCACCACGCTGACAGCCAGCTCCACTGGACTGCCACCCCCCCCACCCTAAACACCTTCCCCAGCAAATAGCACCCACTTTTCCCCTTTTGCCTGTCAAATCCTCCAGGAACAAACGCTCCCCCAACGAAGCTCCCTCTCCCGCAGACCCCCCCCCTCCGGCACCTCCACCCTCAAATACCCCAGCAGCAAACATCCCAGCTCCTGATCGCCACCCCCCCCAGCAACAAGTAACCCGCCCCCCAAAGTACATCCCCAGCTCCACCCAGGACAGAGCACCCCCTTTGCACGGGGCACCCCAACCTGCCCAAACAAGGGTGGCCCCTCTCCCCTCTGCTGCCACCTGCCAGCAAAGAGCATCTCCTGCCCCTACCCCTCCCCCCAATAACCAGCACCCTGCCCTCCAGACCCCCCAATAACGAGCATCCCTCCCTCCAGAGCCCTTCAATAATCAGCACCCCCTCCCTCCAGAGCCCCTGGTAACGAGCACCTCTTCCTCCAGGCCCCCAATAACGAGCACCCTCTCCCTCCAGAGCCCCCCCAGCAGCGAGCCCCCTCCCAGCAAGACCCCCAGGCCCACGGCAACGAGCATCCCTCCCCCGCCGCTGTTAGCCTCTTTCCCCTTCTGTCCCCCCGTCAAAAGCCCTCCCCCACCTCCTCCCCCCCCGGTCCCCTCAGACGCCCCCGCCCTTCCCCCACCTACCCCATGCGCATCTTGGAGCCGGACTGGCCGCCGCCACCGGGCAACGGGGGCCGCGGCGGCAGACGGCCCAGGTGCAGCTGCTTCTCCAGGGCCGACATGACGACGAACGAGGCGCCGACACAGAAAGACACACCGCGAAACCTCCCGCCCCCCTACCCAAAACCGGCCCCGCCGACGGCCTCGGCCGCCACCAACCTCCGCTCCACCGGAAGCGGCCTCCCCCCACAGCGCCGCCGCGCGGCACCACGGGAACCGCAGCCCGTGGCCGCCGCGGGCACCCGTAGCGCACCCGCAGGACCTTCTGGGAAATGTAGTCCGCCTCTCCGTGGGCTCCTGCGGGACCGCAGTGCATGACGGGAGTTGTAGTCGCGGCGCGCCCCGCTCCCGCCCAGGCGGCGGTTGCCGGGCGGCGGCGCGGCCTGAGGCGAGGCGGGAATGCGGCAGAAGAGGCCGCGGCCGCCTGCCCCGGTGGCGGGGGGTTCCCGGCGGAAGGGAGGTGGGCCGCTCCGGGGAGGGAAGGAGGGGTCGTGGGGTGGGACGGGGGGACGGTTGGCAGCGCGGCCCAGCCCCGTGGCCCGCGTCGGGCCGGGGCGCTGACACCCCTCGGTCCCCTCATCCCTGCAGGTATCGGCGATGTCCCCGCGTCCACCAGCCTGCCGCCGCTCGTGGAGGGCCCGCTGCGCTGCTTCCTCCGCTGCACCGTCTCCCGGGTGCTATGGACGGCCGCCAAGCCGCCCGCCGCCCTCGTCCGCCTGAGGTGGTGGGGAGAGACCTCCGACGGTACCGTCTTCCAGCCCGCCGGCCGGCCGGGACAACCCGCAGGGACAACCACCGCCCGCTACGCTGTCCGCTGCGGGCCCAGGCAGTTTGCTGCCTACCTGACAGGTAGAGCTGCTTTGTCCTGGCCGGAACAGAGCCGTGGGGACACCTGCAAAAGCCAAGGAGTTATTTACCCACCAAGTAACCCCCGTCCTGGTTTCACTTATGGCTTTTTAGGTCGTTTTCCTGATTCGGGAGGCTTTTGATCTCAGCCTGGAATTGGTGGCATCAGTTTCCCTAGTAGTCAGGTTTAGCCCTCAGGTCTCCAAACCGTTGAAGTGTCCTGTAGTCCCCATGGTGTCGAGACCAGATGATTTTTAGTATTTTATGTATCATATTAAATAGGCATTTCAGTGGTCTAGGGGTGTGAAGAATAAAAAGATACTCAGTTGAGCTTGTATTGAGGTATTAACTTAGCGACAGATCTGCAGGAAATTGTAGTGATAGGACAAGGGGCATTGGTTTTAAACTAGAGCAGGGCAGGTTTAGATCAGACATTAGGAAGAAGTTCTTTACACTGAGAGTGGTGAGACACTGGCCCAGGTTGCCCAGAGAGGTGGTGGAGGCCCCATCCCTGGAGACATTCAAGGGCAGGCTTGATGAGGCTCTGAGCAACCTGGTCTAGTTGAAGATGTCCCTGCTCACTGCAGGGGGGTGGGACTAGATGGCCTTTAAAGGTCCCTTCCAACCCAACACATTCTGTGATTCTATGAAACTGATGCAAACCTGGTGTCTAGAGTCTGTCCATAAAACTTGTGCCTGCTATTGCTACTCATAGAATCACAGAAGGGTTTGGGTTGGAAGGGACCTTCAAAGACCATCTTGTTCCAACCCCCCTGCAATGAGCAGGGAGATCGTCAACTAGACCAGGTTACTCAAAGCCCCATCTGGCCTGGCCTTGAACACCTCCAGGGATGGGACATCTACCACCTCTCGTAAAAACGTCTATCCTCATTGTAAAACATTTCTTCCTTATATATATATATATATATATATATATATATAGTAAAACTTTTCTTCCTTATATATAATCTATATCTATTTCTTCCTCATATATAATCTAAATCTCCCTTCTTTCAGTTTAAAACCATTGCTCCCTGGCCTATCATAAGTAGTCCTTTTATGGTAGACTGGATATCTTGAACTTTTTAATCATAATTTATTATCAGTATAACACTTCTTTACCTGCTGCCTCATTATCATAATTTCCTGACACAACATTATTTTAACCTCTAGCATCTCTGTCATTTCAACAAAAAAAATTTAATTGTGTTTAATTGTGACTGTGTTGTGTGAGACTGAAATGAAGCTGTTCCTCATTTTCACAGATATGGGTGTTCTTGTCCTGGAGGTAATGACCAAACTTGACCGTCTTCCAATTGGCAGAGTACAAATCACTGGACTGTCCCAGCTCTCTCCCAGCCATCCCATCACTGGATTTTTCACCATAGTTTCACCAAAATCTGATAAACTAGGAGAGCTGCAGGTAGTCGTTACATCTTTGTTCTTTATTATAAATTTTATTGCTTTAAAAGTTAGAATCATAGAATGGTTCAGGTTGGAAGGGACCTGAAAGATCATCCACTTCCAACCCCCCTGCCCTGGGCAGGGACACCTCTCACCAGCCCAGGTTGCTCCAAGCCCCGGCCAACCTGGCCTTGAACCCCTCCAGGGATGGGGCAGCCACAGCTTCTCTGGGCAACCTGGGCCAGGGGCTCACCACCCTCACAGCCAAGAATTTCTGCCCGAGATCTCAGCTCAATCTCCCCTCTTGCAGTGGAAACCCCTTCCCCCTCGTCCCATGGCTCCCCTCCCTCATCCAGAGTCCTTCCCCAGCTTTCCTGGAGCCCCTTGAGGGACTGGAAGGGGCTCCAAGGTCTCCGTGGAGCCTTCTCTTCTCCAGGCTGAACCCCCCCAACTCTCTCAGCCCGTCCTCCCAGCAGAGGGGCTCCAGCCCTTGGATCATCTCCGGGGCCTCCTCTGGCCCCGCTCCAACAGCTCCGTGTCTCTCCTGTGCTGATGGCTCCAGACTGGTCTGGTCGGGTGCCAGGATCTAGCTGTGCTATGTACACTGCAGATCTGGTCTCTGTCCAAGGCATTTGTGAACTAAGGTAGCAAATGAAAAATGATTACTAACGGTGTTGATTCTGTTTTGTTTTAGAAGGATGTGTATCATTGGTAGTTCAGCTTGATAAAAAAAATTTGTAGTCTCCATGCTGAGAGTGAGTTTTAACAGTGAATTTAAAAACAGATACTCAATTCTGACACTTCTCCAGAGCCTCAGTGGGCTGAAATTGTAGATTTTGAAGTCCGGGGTTAAGAAGGTGGTGTTCTGTTTTGCGGCCCTGGCTCTGGACAATTTATGCTGAAAGGTAGTTGCCCGTGATTTGAAAACATAGAACGTGAAATGTTGTAAATATGTCAAGAGTTTTACGATGTTACATAACTCTATGGTATAACTGTTACTTTGTATAGAAAAGCAGCAGTTTTCCATAGTGTGAAATGTAAAACTGAATAGAGTGTGTGTTGCACTTAATTAAGAAAAGAGTGAAATACTATTTTCATGTTCTGTCTTTTAGGTCTCCCTAGTTCTAGAACCTTTGCCAGCACTGTATGACACCAGCACCTCTGTCCCAACCACAGATGCAAGTTTGGATATCCCTCCTGCTCAGGGAAGCAGCAAGACCCCGTTTCTTGCTTCATCGCAGCAGTCCAGGCAAACACGGGTGACTATTCCTGACCAAGAGTCCGTTAACAACAGCAGAGCCAAAACTCCTAGGTGTGTTTTCTTCCCCGTGAAAAAATTCTGGTTTATTTTGCAGTTCACACACTTTTTTTAAGCAGTGGCTGTACACTTGTGAGTTATGGAATACTTGATCTTTTTGAACATGCATTTAATATGAAATCCAGATCATTCAGCATTTCGGAGCTTACAGGGACAGTTTCTCATCTGATATAAATTTGCATTCTGTATTGACTTAGTTCAAGCCATGCTAATTGCCACAAGAGGTGCCACAAGTCTTTTATGTACAGCTTGAGTTGGTCTCTCTGATGGTGTTAGTGGAAGATGAGGAGTCATTAAAATAACAAGTCATGTTTCTTTTTGGAGCAAGTACTGAAGGGGAGCAGCTGCAGTGCTAGGGAGAATTTGGAGAGATTTGAATCCCTTTACCGATCCACTACAGTTGTTACTGAAATAATGTTTCATTTGTCAATAGAGGAAAGGACCGTTTGCTCTTTCAAGAGAACTCTGAAAACATAAAGGAGGCTTTTGCTGTGTCTCATCACCATCAGATTTTGCCAGATGAACATTTGAAAGTGAATCCTTCAGAACAGCAAGTGTTGTTTCCCACCAGCACCGAGCCTGAAGCACCTGCTAGAACAAACACCCGGGTGCTCTCTTTGCATAACCCAGCTACAAAAGACCTGCTTTCAGGTTTGTATACAATTGGCATCATTTTTCAGATTTCACGATAAATAGTTCTTGATAATATTTCAGGTGCCTATCTAGAGATAAAGACTTAAGGAAAAGTGATACTTTGCGTGCTCTCACTATATTATTTCAAACAGAAAATGATGACAAAAAGGTCTTAAAAAATACGGATTTAGTCTTGTTGGAAGGCGGCTGAAAGATCCAGGTCAGGTAAAACATGCTGCGCTAGCAGTGTGCCTGAGTTCTGATCTGCCAGGGTAAAACAAAACGAAGTTCAGCTTCACAGACTGTTTAATGATTGACATGTCTCTGAGCTAGCCAGCAAAGGTGCCACTCGTGTTTGAATAGGTCTTGGTAGGTTTTCTATGCCATTGGCATTTTCAGATGGAAAATGATTTCTTTTTCGTAACCTGCCAGTTAGCATCCCTTTTAGACCACCTGGACTGGATTCAAATGAGCATCAAAGTAGGGCATATTTCCATATGTGTTGTCTTTTCAGTTATTTTTTTATATTTACAGAGAACACCTAAAATCAGACTGCTGTTGAGAGACCCTAAGGTGACAAGCTACTCTTCCATAAATTAATCTCGCCGCTGTATCTTAATAATGCCCCTCTAACGCCTGACTCTGTCTGTGCAGATGAATTATTTGTACGGCTCTGAGTGGGAGACTGACAGAGGATTACTCTTGCTCACTCCGAGCTATGCTGGCTGTTTTATGGTGTATAGCGCGCGCCTAATCTCCAGTATGTCAGGATCTCTTTGTAACAGCAGAAAAGAGAAGGTTCTTGGCTGTAGCTGGCACATTTATTGTGTTTACACACGGCTTTTAAATTGCAGTTGAATGCTGAGATTTAATCCTTCTGCTTATTTCTCAGCTCTTTTGGATCAAGGCAATAAACTCCGTGATGCCATGGTTGTTTCCGCAATGAAGTCTAGCCCGGACATGGAGATTGAACTGAATGAAGTGCCTCCTTTTATAGAGAGAGACGATTTCAAAGCAACAGCAAAGTGAGCTTGGAAAAGGGGGAAGTGGGATTAAGTTCCAAACCAGAAGCTTTGAGGCTTTCTCAGGAAAAGTTAAATACGGAGATTCATGTGATGTATTTTGGGATTCTCATTCAAATGGGAAATTAATTTCTGCTTGTGAATAAAAGCCTACATTTTGTGAATTGATTTTAATCATCATGTAGTAAGCCTTAATTTAAGTCATTGATTTTAATTTTGTTTTGCAGTATATTTGTATTTAGTGCAGAGTTATTTGATAAGGAAATACTAAATATTGATAAGGAATAAGAGTAATGTAAAGAACATAGCAAATTAAATGGTACTTCATCACAGAGAACAGGTTTTCTAAGAAATATGAGTAATTAGTGACATAAATTGAGTACTTTTGCATGTTCTAGTTTGCATCTGTTGGTGCCAAAATACCCATGAAAATTTGCGTCTGTAACTGTGTTCTCAGAATTAGTAGCCGTTTTCTTCTTCTATATGATCTCTCCTAGCAGACTGAAAAGAAAAAAGTGTTTGTGCCTTTTCAACTTCTGACTTCACCTTTGTTTAGTAGTAGGCTTAGAAAATGTTCCCAATTCAGTGAAATGGCAATTTAGAAGTGTTAAGACAAATGCATGTTCTTTACAGGAGAAACTCCCAATTCCTTATTTTTAGAAAAATATGAATATTGCCTTTTGTTCCACTGTAAACCAGAAAATAATGTCATTGTTGACAGTCAATGTTGCTGTTGCAAACACAATTTAAATTATCTGCTGAAACCATTCCAATTTGTTTAAAAGTAGATGATTTTGGACTTTCCAGGAAAAACTGATAGAACATCATTTATAAACATCAAGCTTGTCTTTCTCAGGCCCTCTGTGTTCTTTTTTGCAGCAGCTGTGCTTAAACTGCAAGATTAGGCCAACCTTTATGGTCGGACTCAATGATCTTAAAGGTCTTTTCCAACCTAAATGTTTCTGTGATTCTGTGGCACATCGCAAAGTGTAAGATTTTGAATGTGGCTTGCAGCAGACTGCAGGGTTGCAGGAAGTTTTTGTGTATCTAGAGATTAAGCTACAGACTGGAGAAAGCTGTACATCACCTTTGATTTTTATCCTTGATCGATTAATCTTGAACGTACCTTAATATCTTTATTTTTCCTTTTCCTGCTCTCTGTGCTGCCATCGCTGTTATCCAGGAGCCCAAAAGGCTTGAATTCAAATTATGTGCCCGCTCCTGAAGATCCCCGTCTCCTTCCATCTGAAGTTTCAGATCAGCAATTTGACCTAAACTCTGAAGAGAGAGCGATACATTTACTGTTGGGCAGGTGAGTGTGATGCGCTGGAGGTTACAGCAAAATTGTCCTTATTTGACCACTTTATACTGAAAAACGTCTCTTGACTCTTCAAGTTCTCCATGTTTCTGGAAGTGTAACCAGTGAATTATAGGTGCAAGTGTTGGAGGTGTTTTATACCTCAGGCTGCACTCAACTTCAGTGCATCACAACCTGGATAGTCCTTTGATATAAAAGTGATGTCGGGAAGATTGACCGCGATCTTATTTTATCAAATTGAGTTATTTAATAGTTGTTACTGTTGTGTCCTAAAATGCTAAGAACTACATAAAACAAATACAGTGTTTCTTTGAAGAACTTGCAGTCTGTAAATTAAAAATAGAACTAATAGTTAGTTTTAATCTGTCTTCAAATATCAAATTGACCTTTTTCTCTCATTTTGTGTAGCAAGACCATAAATGGTGCTTACGTTATGTCCAAATCAGGGATATGGAATCATGGAATCATAGAATGCGTACAGCTTCTGTGTCAGATATGGTTCCGAATTTCAGTTCATATGTCTTGTGCCCTGCACTTATTTTTTCCCTGCGGTTTATCACTGGATGACACTGAAGTATTTGCAGATCATAAAATGGTTTTGAACTCACAGCACAGATAGAAAACCCTTAAACCAAACAAAACCCAACTTGCTCCAACCATGTTTTAATGATACTTGTATTTGCCTACTCAGATATAGCTTGTATTTATTTTTTATTAAAGTAAACTGCCCTTAAGTATTACTGGTATCCTAATGCATTCCAAAAGTTATAAAGTACTTATGGATAAAAAGTATAGGTAGATATTAATAGATATATTTTACGATGAAAGGCATCAAGCACTGGAATGGGTTGCCCAAAGACGTCGTGGAATCTCCAGCTTTGGAGATACTCAGAATCCAACTAGACAGTTTTCTTATTTGCATCCTCTGCCTGTGAGCAGGGATTGGACTAGATGATCTCCAGAGATCCCTTCCAAGCTCAACTATTCCATCATTCTATGGATATATATTCACCTGCACTTCTTCCACAATGGGTCCAGAGATGTTATCACAAGGTAACCCATCAGGTTGGGTCACAGACACGTATCAGGTTGGGCCCGGTGCTGCGTAAGCACAGTTTGGCTGTATCTGGAGCCAATATAGCACAAATCCAGTACAGAACAGACAACATTGTTCAGAATTAATAAGAGATCGGCTGCAGAACTTACAACACTAAGTTACGTTTCTTTCTCTTGTGTCCGCAGTGCTGATTTTTCTCCTGTGCATTTCTGGGACCGGCCAGGTTCCCTTTTGGAGTCTCTCTCTCTCGGGAGTGAGGTGTATGACAGCGAACTCAATGATCCCCATTACGACCAGAGTCTGCTAGAGAGTCTTTTTTACACAGCTCCTGTAAGTGGAGAGCAAAAGGAAGGTGCTTAATATGTAGTCCCTACGGTGAAGGAAATCAGAAGCCTGCATCAAAAAACAGGCCACAGATTTCAGTATTAGTAAGGCTTAATAAACATTAAGTATCGTACAGAAACTTGTGAGAACATTGCTTAAAATTAATACCATTAAAAGAATACTATTAAGACTACAAAGTCAAGCAATGAGTTTGGAAATTGCTAGGATTGAGGCTGTCCGTGAAGAGGGTTTTTTTTAAACCTCTGAAAAATTTTGATAGAATTTTAATTGTTTTGAATTATGCAATCTGCTAGTTGGGTTTTTTTTTGTCATGACCATTATTTATCTTCCTTGACAATGATAGTTAACTTCTTATTTTATGTGTATTATTTCCGTTTCAGAAATCTGATTCCAGTTTAAGTGATTTCCTCAGTGATGATGATGTTAACTCCTCCAAAAAAATAACCAAGGCAGAAGCTCTCAAGAAAGCTGATCCAGTGTATCCACAGAAGGATTCTCATGCCTTTGACCAGGATCAGAAGGTGACAGAAATTAAACCCAGGTAAATAGTTACATTACTGACCTGCTTTGCAGCATCTTGCTCATTGTGAGTTAGTATTTGAATCATAGAATCGTTTTCGTTGGAAGAGACCTTTAAGATCACCAAGTCCAAACGTAGCAAGAATCACAAGAAAGAAAGAAAGGAATTAGTAAGAATCACACTATGTTGTCGTGCTCCGTCATTATCACTCAATTCACTGAATAACCATTTTGGTGGGGAGTTTTCATAGCATCGCTGGGAATGATGGAGCACCAGCATCACCCAGGAATTGCTGTACGTTGTTAAAGCAACTATTGGGATGCAATTAGTTAAAATCCCAAGTTTGCCAAAAATGCAATAAGCCTAGTAATAACATTTTGAACTGTGAGAGCAGAAATGCTAAGGCCTGAGCGTGCCTCTCGACTGGACTCTTGCCCTGTCTCCTGAAACAACAATCACTGTGTAACCTTCGTGATAAATTAGTCCCTGTTCTGAAAAAAAGCAGACTCCAGGCCAGCTTTGTGCAGTTCTGTGGCCTTGTGTATGTAACAGATATGAAATAACTCACATCCTATTATCAGTCTTTGCACAACGTCTCTGTGTGTGTAAAATTTGCATCTGCTTTGCAGGGACAGAGTTCACATCAGCAGAGTCTGTTTCTGTGATGATTTCTGTTCCCTCCTATAGCTGTAGTAAATAAATATCTGTTCTGACCTGATCTAAATTGTATTCCCCTTTTTCCATGTCAGAACCAATAAAAATGTCCCTAAAAATGCAGTTATTAAGCTTTACTTGTACAATACCAGTTAGTGTTAAGGTTTTATGACTCTCTTTTTTCCTAATTCAGCTCCAAACAATTATTTCTGAAACTTTTCTTATTGCCATTTTTGCATTCAGATAAAATTCAACAACAAACCATTGACAAGTCAAGTCTTGCAAATAAAGTGCAAGTGAGATTTTAGCTTATGACAAAAATCCTGTTGCTGTTCCTCTGCAGCAGTGACTTGTCCATGTGTAGAACTGTATCTTCTCCCTTTTTTTTTAATATGTTATTAAATAAAGCTTTTCTTTTTGAAGAATTAGGCTGCGTAAGCTTTTTTCAAAACTCTAACAATGGGGAACATGTGCTTTTTTTTTTTTTCAATTCTGTACCCTAGATATTGTATATTGTAAGATTTCTGTTATGGAGACCACCAAATTTGTTGTAAAAAATACATTCAAAAAGTGCATTTTTCATGAATCATGATCAGTTTTAAAATAATATCCCACCAAGCTACAATTTTCCCTCCATGTGGTCATGTTAAGAATGTTCATGTAGTCCTGATTCTCAGTTTTTATCTCTTCAGCTGCTCTTCTCCTAGGCCTCTTGGTCCTCCAGAAGATGACACAGAAGAAGCAGCTCACGTCACATCCCTGAGCGCAGACAGGTTGGCATTGCTGGGGCGAATCCACCTAGCCAGAGTCGTCATTGAAAGCTTGAAAATCCCTCCGGAGAGCATCCAGATTACACCAAGGAAGAAAGGTTTGATGGGGAAGCCTCCGAGGCCTGCACCAGTTAGTAAGTGGTAAGGAAGATTGTTTCTCACCAGCTTCTTACTTGTGCCTTCAGGGAAGATTTCTCTGAGGTCTGTTGTGCTGCCCAGCTCACCTAAGCTCTCCAGGCTTCTCAGGTGTTCTTATTTCTCTGCTCCTCGGAGGAAATTGTATACCATAGACTTCTGAAAGTTAGAGATGAGAATAATGTATCCTGATGTGAGCTCGCTTCAGGCTGTGCTTTTTTTCTGGGATTTTTGGGGAAGTGCAAATGTGCTTTGTGCGTGGCAGTACACTGAAAACAAGAGGGTTGTTTTTTTTGAGAGTCTGACATACATATAATCTATTGAAGGAATTAATAACATAGCTCGTTCAATTACTCTAAAAAAAATAGAGTACCAATAAATTGTGAAGATGAAACTTGCCTGCTCTGTTGGGTTTCATTACGTCCATTAGATTTCTGATGGATCGCGATCATCCATTCGCTTTTTCATTCGTAGCACCTTCTTTGTTGAGTACCACTTTCCCGCGGGAGCCTCCAAGGATGAAAAAGGACAGGTCTCCATAACAACAGAAGTAATTCGAATAGCCTCAAGCAAAATCACAGATGCTGGTAAGAACATTATTTTCCCCCCTTGTATTTGTTTTTGTTGACTCCTTCATCTCTTAGAAATTATTTAGTAGCATTTCCTATGTATTTCCTTTGCTGCCTGAAAAATACGGTATGATTAGTGGCACCTCTGCCAACAGAGTTGCTGCGCTGCAGTAGTGGAATGGTCCTCTCAGGGAGGAGGAAACCAAGTGATTTTTTTTTTATTCTTTTTTTTTGGCTTCCAAGAAGTATTCCTATTGGGATTTTCAATTTTCTTTTCCTAGGGACGTAACAACAGGTCAGTAAACCCCTGTCTTCATTTCAACATAAAACACATATCCTTTCTGCAAAAGTATGAGGATGATAAAGTACTTTTAGAAATATCGGAGATACTTACATCTCAAATAAATAATTTTTCCAGGTGCTCAAGTATGTCACATAGCATCCGCAAGACTCAGAGAGTCTGCTGGATCCAAGAGATCTTGAGTCCTGTGCTCAAATCAGTAGATGTTAATCTTTTTACTGAGAATCACCAGCGTTTGTATCCCTGAGAACAATTTATGTTGTATGTCTCTCCTCCGTGCGCAGAGAATGCTGTACTAGCGAGATCCTCTCTGCCCAGTCTTCCCAGAAACTGGAATTAAAACTTTCAAATGCCTCCCCCATATGGTCTTTCATTGGCCTTGCACTTGAGAGATCTGGGGGTAATTCTGAGTTCTCTTGTATATTCTCCGTTCGTGTCCAGACAAAACATCTAATTCTTCTGAACCTGGGCTTTTAGTAGTGCAAAAATACTACAGCCTCCTGCACTTTGTCTTGTGTAGTTACATCCCAGCTCTTTGGAACCTAGAAGAATAGACAGGGCTAAAAATAATTTGAAGAAGCCGTCAAGTCAATCCGCTGTACCGTTATCTTTCCTGAGAGCTGTTTATGCCCAACAGGAAAAATTCCATAGCCATCCCAGGCAAGCTGTAGGGGTGCTGCACCTCCTGTTAGAAAAGTTTCCTTATGTCTAACCTGAGTTTTTCTCATCAAAAGAAAAACTTTATCCATTGTGAACATGCAAAGCGTACTATTTCAATGCTGTTGTACTGCTTATTCTTCTCTTTTCTAGACTAAACGCCAATTCATTCAGTCTTTTCTTGCAGATACTACTTTTCTCCTGGACCTGCCATTATTCTTGCAGCCCAGCTTTGACTCTCGCAAGATAATGTCTTGAAAACATTGTTCTAAATGAGGCAGAGTTCTCCCACTGAGGAAGGGAAAGTCTTACTGCGTGCTAAGATGACAGAGTCTTGGTATCAACTGCAGCCTTTAGATGCTGCTATAATATTAATTCTGCCGTGCTGCCCTCCTGGTCTCAGAACTTTTTTCGGTCTATTTTCTGGTCGGATTATTTTCTGGTCTCAGAAAATGAAGAAGGGTTTACTTTGGGCTTGATGTTAATAAGTAATGCAGAATTAAATGATTGTGTGTGGAACAGAGCAGTCTCCATGAGAAAGGTTATTTATATTCAGTTAATTTTGAATAATTGTTGCTCCTGTGAGCAACAACAACGACAACAAAAAAGAAGTAAATTAGCTGCAGAGTTGTGATATAAATTAATAGGTTGAAAGCTCGAGAGATTCTCATTGAGGGTTCCAGCGACAGCCCTTTCCCCTTCAGCTCCCAGCCCTGCTTGGTCTCTCATTCTGGCAGATGTGCAAGCGCGCTCTGTGTGTTTGTCCATCCTTCTCAGAAGTGCCCTCGTATCGCTTTCCCCTCGTACCTTCTGAGCTCCGTGTGTCTCTACTCACCCGGCATGTTCTCTGCAGAGACTGAAGGCTTCTCTGCTCCAGATCAAGCTCAAAAGGTTGGCTCTGAACCTACTTAAGAGCTCACAAGTCTCTGTCTTCCTTGCAGTGGTGAAATTTCAGCAGCGGTTTGTGTTCCCTGTCCATTTCGGTGGAACGATGATAGAGCACTGGTGGAGCTCTGACCTTACTTTTAAAATCTACATGAGAAAAAGCACCCAGAAAAAGGTACTTATTGAAGGTCGTTTGTACTTTGTGCATTGAAAAACAAAGAAATTCTTTGCGTTTCTATTTCCTCCAAATCCTTACGCAGACAGCAGTGGCTTCTCTAAGTCTCTGCAATGCTTCGTTGCAGTTGCTGCCATCTCAGCCATCAGAGGCAAAAGAAAGTAACATGGTTTGACTGAGCCACTTCTTAATTGACCATTGCCACATATTATGAAGGGAAATGACATTAGGTACAGATAGCATACGTTAAACTAATTGCTGTTCAATCTTGTTACCCAACTAAATGATTTTCCGAGTTCAAGACTGACAGGTGAAAAAAAAAATTGCCCTTCCCTCATCTTTAAAACTGATCTCTTGCTGTGTAAACACATTGGATCATCTACAAGCATTAGTCTTCAAGGAGAACACAGCTCGTTTAGCGATATAAAATGAGTTAATGTGGATGCAGTTGATATCATTACTCTGCCCCACAGTAAGGGGAATAACATGAGGCGTGAGAAACTGGTGTAACTTATGCATTTGGGGGGAAAAAAATAAAGTATCTTTTCGCTAAAAATATTTGCATAATCATCTGCATGTGACGAAGACAGCGAGAGGTGTTAACTCAGCTTCTGTTTTGCTTTAATCAACGCCAAGGATATCTGCCCATCTGTTCTAATAGGAGCTTTCCTTTTAATGGGTGAATGAATTGCAGCTTTAAATACGGCAGTTTTGCTCAGTTAGTAGGATTTGGGGTGTTCATTTTTGCGTTAACCTGGAACTGTTTGCTGTAGGTACTGGGAGGATTTTCCTTGTTGTTGTCCTAGTGATACTTGAAATTGGAACAAAGGGAAACTTTCCTTCAAATCCTTATTGGTAAAAATAGTGGCGTAGGACTGGGGAGGGCATAGGAGGGACGACAGCTTCCCAGAAGGCTTCCGTTTTACAGTATGCCCGTAGTTCTTTAAACCTGACTGAAATCTTGCAAAAAGGATTTTTTTTTTACTGCCCTCAGCCAGCGGCCGTTGGCTCAGCAGCCCTTCAGCTGTGCAAGGTTATTCAGTCGGAGTTGCTCGCTGTCAGCTGTGAAATACCGGTGGAAAAAGAGGAAGGTCAGACACAAGTTGGCCCACTAAAGGTATGTGTTTTACCATGTAGAGTTTGAGTTAAATGACCTGTTGCTACCAGTTTTGGCTGGATGTTCTCTCTTTTTTCTTTTTTTTTTTTTTTTCTTTTTTCCTCCTCTTTCTTTTCTCCCTTTGCTTTAGTTTGCTAGCTCTCAGATATGAAGGTTTGTAAGACCAATACAAGATGACATGAACCTTTTTTTTCCTTAGGGTTTTAGAGAAATATTTTGAACCTCCTCCAAGTCTAAGGATGTTGCTGTGTGACGTTCCCCTGGCTGCAGGGTAAAACGAGGGTCAATAAGCCAAAGCTTGGATACAGAAACCTCTCTACAGGCAGATTTTGATTCAGGGCTCAGAGCTTTGGCTTCTGCTCCACACGTGACATGAGCTGAGGTCTCTCCTGACGCAGAGGCCTGATGCTCCCCATCATTGGTACCGCCATTGTGATCTTTTGCTGGTACCACCATTGTCATTTCAGGAGTTACCTTCGCCACAGTTTCTACCAGCATGCTCAACTGCTCTTTGAGAAGGATTAACAGTCCTGACAGCACATTTGAGAGATTTGCCAGTTCTGAGGAAAGACAGCTCTCTAGATCAGCACGTGAAGGGTTAAAAGAGTATTTGGGAGTTTTACATTCAGAGCTCCTAAATTATTCCCAGCGAATGTGAGCGTGGATTGCTTCTGTCCCTTTGTAGTTCATGGCATGAGCGATGTTCTCTGTCACGGGGGCTGTGAAACATCTTCCAGAGAAGCCATTCAGCAGAGCTTCCAGTAGAGGAGCTGCAGAAGGGTGAAACAAAACGTAGAGGTTAGGTGTGAGAGGAGTTAATTGAAGGTAGGAGAGGAGAAATGGTGTGTGGGGCAGGAGAGAATGGAGCAGAACAGGGGGTGAGAGGAGAAAAGTGGAAGGAGGCATCGTGGGGACTTAATGAACTGCAGTTCAATGGAAGAACTTGTGGAAGGGGAAGCTAATACTTAAAGAAAAGTGGTTTTGGTCGCCCTGTCTCTTAGGTTTTGCGTGCTCGGTGTAATACCTGTCTGTCCAGCCCTTCTGGGCAGGTCATGGAGGATAAGGGATGTCAGCGATTGAGCCCACTTCACATTTCTTGGGTTCTTTTTGGCAGATGGCCTTGAACTCCTCATCTTTGGACGTGTTCTTTATACTTTTTAGGAGTAGATACCGCTTATGATCTTTTGCTGCAATATCTTGTCTCCTCCCTCCGAAGTCATAGGCAAAATTCTTGAGTCTGATTATTTTGTTTTTCTTATTTGGGCATTTTATGACTCCAATCCTTTTCTTTATCCTGTTACCTTATCTTCTGGGCTTCAGTTTGTTTCTCCCCTTCTTGCTGTCCTGTCCTGTGAATGAATCCAGCAGATCTATGATGCTCTGTAGCAATTAACACTTGCAAATTAACACTTGCAATTCCTTTAACCCTTGTTCTGGTGTTTCTTTCATTGCTTTCACACACACATTTTCATTCATACCAGTCTAACTATTTCTCTTGCAAATCTTGACAATGTGAAGAGGCAATTCAGGTGGAGGACAGAGTGTTAAAAACAAAACAGAAGCCAAAACCCCCCAACCTCAGAAAGACAAAAAAGCAAAATAAAAGCCAACACCTCCTAACCTTCAGAAAGAAGACAAATGCGGTGGGATATGTTGACCATTGGAGAGAAAAAGAAGGAGCCCACAGAAGGGAGAGGTGTTAGGGACAGCTAAAATCAGCAGGGGATGTAAAAGTGAAAGGGCATTTAGAGGCAAACACTTATTTTTCATCATTTTTTTTTCAAGCAGCAAGTGCTGCAGCAAAGTGAAGCAAATGACAGTTGTGATACTTCGTCACAGCAATTTTAACCTTGGCGAAGCAGGTGTTCCTCTTTCAGTCAACTTTGTCATCAGTTTTAATTTTTTCCTTTGTTCAGCTGCAATTGTGTGGTTTTATACTTGAGTTACCGCTTTATTTGATAAAACAGCGTGTTATTTATTTTGCAGTGACAGTTGTTGCTTGTAACCACGGTGTGTCTAAAGGTAAACCTTCTGGGTGATGATCTAACAGTTCTTGAACGAACGTGCAGTGCGTTTTCCTGAGTTTATGTTGCCATCGCTTGTCTTTTTATGGGGCACGTCTTCTGATCTGCCCGCTTTTCCTTGCACAATGCAGGTATCTGTAGAGCTCGCAGCCGATAACAAAGACTTCACCCGCACCGCTGCCCGGTCAGCAACAGCTGGGCAAAGAGTCCCAGCCCATGCCGTAAGAAGTCCCCGGCTGGAATTCCAGGAGCCCAACAAGAAGAGTGTAAATGCAGAAAGTTCTCGCTGCTCGAAACTTAACGACTGTGAGGACTCGCAGAAGACGGGAGCAGCCAGAATAAATGTCGTGCAGCCACCACAGGCTGTACCGACCTCTGTAGCTCATAACCTGATGACACAAATAACTGCATCAGAAGAGGATGGATTATTACTGCATGTGCTCTTGATGGTGCCAGAAGGAAAGGATTTTGTTGCTGAAAACTGTGGGCTCCACAGCTCTTGTAATGTGTATTTAAACTGCAAACTGCTCAACACTGAGGAGGCAACGAGATCTGCTGTCGTGTGGGGCACAACACAACCCGCCTTTAATTTTTCTCAGGCAAGTCACAGGTTTTCAGCTTAACACTGATTGAAACGTGCTATTCCACACTGACAAACGTATTTCAAAGATAAGTTACTTTTATATATGTAGGAACTTCTCTGCTCGGCTCTGTCGAGTATATTGAAAGGATTTTCAGTATTGTTTTGGCTGCATTGCACAGTTTGAAATGCAGTTCCTTGGATAATAAATGAGACTTTTGAAGTACAAAAGAAAAATAGTCAGAAAAGTTTAGGTTAAAGCTGAAAAAAAGTTGACTTCTCCTTTCTTCCATTGATGACATCCTAATATGCAGATGTAGAATTTTTTCTGTTCCACTGCTCGATGTTCTTTTTCTTCTCAATGGATATATCGGCACAGAAGTGTGAGTTTCTGTCCTAATATGGGCCAGAGCTTTCCCCTGGCAAACAGCAGCGTTTCAGACATTTAATAATGTTATGAGTTTGTAATTTTTTTCTGGACGTTTTGCTTTGGAAATGTCAGGATGCCCAAATGCATTTTTTTTTTTTTACTTTTAACAATACCTAGTGATCTGTTAGACTCCTTAGTCTTCAGCTGAAAGAGTGAAATGTAAAAACATAGAAAAAGACATCCGAAACAGTTGTCTGAAGTGATTTATCTGTTGTTTAGTAAACAGGCATTTAAAGATAAAAGCAATGTTTTTTAAGATAGCATATGATCATATTTTAAAATTTCTCTAAATTGCATTTATTTTCCTAGCTAGCTCTTTTCCAAGCCTACCAGTTTTCTGAAACTTGTTAGGCAAGTGCGCATTTAATTTTTAATTTCCGTATCTAAAGAACGCAATTCTGTAGATTGGAATAATGTAGCATTACCAGAACGCTCTGTACTTAGTGAATAGCTTCCACTGTATTCCGTGTACAAATTCTGCATTAAACTCTTCCAGGTGATGCCTTTGTCATTGACTTCCAAACACTTGGAGCGGCTAAAGAACAACGTCATGATTATCGAAGCATGGAACAAGATGGGAAGCCCCGGCTGTGACAGACTGCTAGGATTAGCGAAACTTCCTCTGCATCAGTTTTACATCTCATTCAAGTAAACATCCTCGTTGCATTTTTTTTCTTGGGCTGGGATATATCCTAACTGATGGGGAAGAAGGGAAGGGTGGTGTCTGGGGTTTGCGTGGGAGAATTCTTAACTGTACATTATAGCAAAAGGCATTTTTGTCCTGCCAGGTTTCCTCTGGCACTTTCCTACACTGAGCAGTTCATGGGTAACTTACACTCTCCTCAGACAGAAATACAAGTGAGAAATAAAGACACTTTGCTGCATCAGGTTTGGAGCCAGTTTAACTTAATCAGAATGGCTGCACAGGAAAACGAAGTGTGGCTTTCCTTTGGTGATTTTCCAAGATTGTGACGGATTGAGTGATTTTGTTCCTGATTATGCTCTGCAGAGATCCCGCTGCTAGGGATAACACTTGTGGTATCAAAAAGGTCTCTAAATACTTCCTGGTTTAATTGTCGTTTTATCCTTTTGGTCTCTCCAGAGCTCTTTGTTCTTTCTGGTTCAATGTTTTGGCTTTTTGTTCAGTCGAGAAATATACCTGCTAAAACCAATTTAAATTAATGGAAATACTGGATAGAAGAGATTCTTTTTAATGCGAAGGATTAATTCCTTGTATATTGGTCAAGGTAGTGATAGGTGGAAATCAGATGGCACTGGAACTGACTGGCCACTACTTTGTTAATTCTTAGTGTGTCATTTGTATAATTGTTTCAGTAATCTACTGTAGTTTACTTGTATATATCTTCAGTGTACTGTTAGAGGTTTTTACATCTCTCCTGCAGACTGTCCCTGTTCCTTCTTTTCTTCCTGCCCAAGTCTATCCCCAAAGGCAAATAACTGCCTCATAAAACTATAATATGGCTACAGTATATTAATAGGAGTCTTGTTCCAGTTCATCAACTCGCTCACGGATCTCTAGGCTGGCTTATAGCTAAGGCTGTGCTCATTTTTGGAAAGCTGTACTTTGTCATTGCTGAAAATAGCCTTTTCCATTCTGCAGCTGATGGACCTGTCCTTTGTGAAGATTAGTGTAATTGAGCCAAATTTTGGAGGAATGGAGATAAAATGGTTTCTGACTGCATTGGAAGTCCCATCTAAAATGAGCTTTGTGTGATCATGTTCGTATTCAGGTGGCTCATTCTCATGCTGGGGCTTTTTTTGTTTGTTTTTCTTTTGTTTTAATCTATTCTAGAGATCCGAAGATTTCCCATCTGCTCCTTCAAGCTCAGTACCCCGTGGTTGCTGTGGACAGCTATATGCCTGTGGTAGATGTTTTCACTGGCAGTAGAAGTGGAAACCTGAGGGTCATTCTGGCAATGGGGTCAGCTGAGCAAATAGTGGCACTGCAAAGGCTAAAACATGATGAAGGAATGGCACCTCCCGTCACACAGCGCCCTTCCCACTCTCTGGACCCTCCTCCTGCGGAGCACGCAACGGTATCATTCAGTAAATTCCCATTCTTCTTGTTAGGGACATGTGAAAAGGATTTCACCCGTGGGTTCACTAACAGATGAGCGATCCACAATCTCTTTTGATGCTGTAGCTAATTTTGTTATAAATGATCACTTTCTTTGCACAATTATATGGTTTGTGCTTTTTTCTTACTCGCTTTTCCTCACCAGTCTTGACATTATTGCCTTTTTTACTGCCCTGCATATCCACTGCTTCAATCTATGTGACAAGTGCAGTTAAAGAAAAAGAAATCTAGAAAATCATAACTCTCACAGCTTTATTCTTTACCATACAGGTTTTGCCATTACCTTTGAGTTGGATATGTAGGAACTTTCATGCTTTTTCTGTGCTGTGTTTTTTTGGCTTTTGCAGAAAAAAAGAAAAAAGCGCTATCAGGCTTTTGATGTTTCTGTGAACTTCAGGGGCAAAATAGCAGATAGTGATTCTGAACCCTCCTGTCTCAGCCGTCTTAGAATCTCATGTTCCCAGCCCTCTTGTATGCTGTTTCCTAAAGATACGTCCTTTCCATGTGGATTTCCTTTGGTTTATTAGCAGTTAGACCAAGAAGGGGAAGACCTGATGGAGCACGTGTTTGAGATCCATGTGGAGAGTGTGAAAGGACTCACTCCCTTACAGTCCACCGTCTGGGGAGAGGCTGACTGCTACGTGCAGTACTATTTCCCAGTTCAAGAGGCTGGTTGTGGTGCGCTGCAAGGAACCGAATTGCATGGGGAAGGTAAGTTTCATTGATGATACATCCTTATTTAGAGCATAGCTTTAGTTAAATATTGTTTAGTAATGTTCTCGCTCCTTAAGTAAGAGGGTTTGTATTTCTCTGAGCTTCCATAATGCATCCAGAGCTTGCTTTACGCAGATCCACGTAAAACTGTACTTGGGCTGCGTCAGTAAATTAAAAGCCTGCTTCGACTGAGGCAGATGACAAAGTTGCCAGAAAAAAAAGACACCTAGTTCTGAAACTCTTCAAATGGTCCTTCCTTTTTGTTAAAAATCCTAGAGCGCTTCGCCAACTGATCCTGCAAAGATGCAAGAACAGGTTCACAGGGAATACTAAGATTGTATACAGTTAAATTCAATGAAGGCTTTATATACACAAGCCTTTCAAGATGCTCATTTTCATGCATACACCAAGAGAAGGCTTGCCTGTTTTAGATCATTAGGATTATCAAGCAGTATTTACAGAATCACAGAATGGTAGGGGTTGGAAGGGACCTCTGGAGATCACCCAGTCCAACCCCCTGCCAGAGCAGGGTCACCCAGAGCAGGTGGCACAGGAACGCGTCCAGGTGGGTTTGGAATGTCTCCAGAGACGGAGACTCCACCACCTCTCTGGGCAGCCTGTGCCAGGGCTCTGCCACCCTCACAGGAAAGAAGTTCCTCCTCATGTTGGGATGGAACTTCCTATGCTCAAGTTTGTGCCCGTTACCTCTTGTCCTGTCACTGGGCACCACTGAAAAGAGCCTGGCCCCATCCTCCTGACACCCCCCCTTTCAGTATTTCTAAGCGTTGATAAGATCCCTCCTCAGCCGTCTTTTTTCCAGACTGAAGAGACCCAAATCCCTCAGCCTTTCTTCATCAGAGAGCTGTTCCAGTCTCCTCATCATCTTGGTAGCCCTTTGCTGCCCCCTCTCCAGCAGTTCCCTGTCCTTCTTGGACCGGGGAGCCCAATAATTGCAATTGTAGAAAAGGACTTAGCATTGATCTTGAATGGTTGGAATCACTAACATCTGTTTCCTCTGAAAAATACCAGTCAGTAACATTGTTCCGTAGCAACTCCTGTGGACTATGTCAGCTTCCAGCCACATGTAGCAGTAGTTTTCAGCCTGTAGTAGTAGTCTCATGGGAATGCATGAATTGCTTGTGAAAGATTTGGGAAGTGAAACTCCGAAGAGCAAACCTTTTGACAGAAGACTTATTGTCCACAGGAACTTCTGAAGGATCACAAATAAAAAAAGGTTGAAACGCCTAAATGCAAACATTTTTAATCAACTCTGCTTGACTTGTAGGCATCAAATTAAAGCCGTTTCGCACAGCAACCACTTTGTGCGTCCCTGATCCCGTCTTTAATGATGAACATCATCATTCTTTGTTGGTTCCTGCTGATGTCCCAGTCCAGAGGCTCTTGGTCGGTGCATTTATGGCACCAGGAGCGGCTGGAGGAGGAATCCAGTTTGAAGTCTGGTGCAGGTACAGAATAACATCCTGTTCTTTGTAGATGTCACAGCAATACAGATAGAGACATACGAGGATTGAAAAATGTCTAATTGTGGGATGGATATTTAATAATAACTGAGCAAATGGTGAGCTCATCAGCATTGGGTGACGAATATCTGCATTTAAGATTGCCTTTAAGACATGTGAGCCTTTTTTTCCCCTCCAAGAGTGCTGATTACTCTTTTCTTCTTACAACTTCATTAGAAAGTGTGTGCTCTTCATTTGCTTTCTTCCACTTTGTTACCAGTGTAGTGATCTAAAAGTAGCGTTTAAACTCTTGGCCCATCTAAATTTTACTTAATAGCACCCTGGCAGTATAATTTTAATGTTTTGTGGGGTTTTTTTTCCCCTAATACAAGTCACTAAGTACAAAAGAATATACTATAAAATGTTTGTAAGTTCAAATTGTAGTTTCTTTGGCAACTGAAACGAATTACTGGTAACAAAAAGCAGAGACCATGAAGACAGGTAGCTTTAGAAAAGCATAATTATAATGTGTCTGTTCTGTAGTAAACAAACCAAGCTATTTAGAATTTGCAAGTTCACATGAGAATTGTTGCCTGCTGGGTGTGTTTACATTAATGGTGGTAATGACCAGAGAAGCTGAAGTGACCAATTGTTAGTGTCTGGCATTTCAAAAACTGCTTTAGCTCTGTTTCCTGAGGACGATTGGACTTCAGTTTAATTGTGCCCTGACAGATCACTGATAGCGGCTGGTAAATCTAGGCTGTTTGGGGTGAAAGGAGCCGATTATCGAGCCGGAAGCCTTTTAAGAATTCTATAAACGTCTTCTTGTCAGCTGGCAATATTTGAAATGGAAAAAGCTTACCAACAGATCCTTGTAATTAGGAAGGAGATTAGATACTGACTGCCAGATTCCAAATCAGGAGAGTTCTTGCTATGATGCTGTCAGCATCTTGAATTACTCCTAGAAGTGTAGGGGGAACAAGTAGAAACCAACAGGGCTATATTCCAAGATGTTGGGGGTACTGTTCAGGCAGGACTCTACCCAAGGCTCAAACAGTCCATTAATGTTCAGGATTTGTCCCAAAATGGAAAGAGAAACACAAGTCTATAGCACTGCCGTGTTACTCAGTCACTGCTGCTGAAAACCCAGTGGATGCCTTTCTCCTGATCTACCTGTTGGTCATTAGATACAGAGCCAAAACTCGCTTTAGGATGAGTCTGAAGCCAAATAACGCAGTAAGAAATGGTCTAGAGTCGTTTTTTACACTCGCAAACTGGTACCACAAATCTGTTCTGCAAGTAGCAGTTTTATTTGTTAATAAAAATTGAGAGTGGAGGATGTTTGGTGCCAGATCCTTCTCTTGTTTTTCTTTGGGATGCCAATTTTTCGTAGAGTTTCTGCTGGTTGACTTGCTATATTTGTAGCATTGTCTACTTGAGCACTTACTGTTTTGGTTTTTTTTTCCGTGGAAATTCACTTCCTTGAGTTTATCCCTTAGCTGTCAGGAGACTAACTAGTGTTTGAAGACACACAAATTAAAGTTGGCTTATGTACAGTCTTGAGAGAAATAATGATCTTTTTGTCATCATCAAAACAACATGATTGATGCTGCTTCTTGGTGTCTTACCAGGTATTATTACCCAAATGTCAGAGACCAGATGGTTGCCAAAGGGACCTTGCCTTTGTCACGGCTATGTGCCATGGTGACTATGCAGCATCGTGAAGAAATAGGGATACAGACTTTTAATCTTCCGTTGGTTCCCAGGACTGATTCCTCAGAGGAATTTCATCTGCGGTCTTCAGGTAAGGAAGGCTTGTGGGTTTTACATTTAAAAGTGAAAATCTGTGTGTTTGCTGCCAAGGGAAATAAAAATACGTATTTGTGTTGGCGACTGATACCAGCCATGAGTATTTTTCCTCCCAGCTTTCACTGTCACCATACCTAGTGAAAAATAAATGATTAAACATGAGCTACCCTCAAACTCCTAACGAATTTTAAAAAGCCCTCCCTGTGTATTGAACTGCTTAGTTGCCACATAAGCCACAGTCTGTAGTTAGGTTTCCCATGTCAGGTAGGGAATGGGAGATCTGAAGAAGGGCTGTTTATGGTACATGCTGTGGGCAGAAACATCTTTCTGGGCTGCTGTGGTTCTTTCAAATGATACATCAGCTCTGGAAAGGCCACTGAGGAAATCTGAGGCAGCTTCTTGGAAAAATTGGCCGTAAAAAAAGCTGGGTCTGGAGAGGGAGTTCGGTGTGCTTCAATTCTTTTATAATAGGTTAGCCACGTGCAGCAGCAGAAAATCTGTCTCTTTGAAGATTTTCTCACTGCGGTGCTGTAAAAAAAGATGTGTCGAAATGCTGCAGTAGGATGTTTTAAAAGTATTACAATGAACGCACGCATGAGGGCGCGGCTGGGTTAAAGAGCCTCTCCTGGTGTCACTACGCCATAAATTTGCCAGCGAGGAGGAGCCATTAAAAGTAGCTGATGTGACTGCCAGTAGGTCAGGTTGCAGGCCATAGTCCTTAAAATTTCCCCCTGTGCCTCCTGTATCAGGCTGTAATTTCTGGCTGAAGTACAGCATCTTGCACAATCTTAATGGATTTCATATGGAATTAATTTTTTGTATTAAGAGATACAACTAAGTATTGATTATATTGGATGGAACTGTACAAAAAGCTGACCGTTTCTTTCCTTTCTTTCTTTCTTTCATTTAATCCAGGCTTGCTTGATGTGAGTGTGAGATACCAACGATCCGTGAAAACAGCAGCAGGAATAACTGCTCAAGCTGTTTCTCTTTCCGTGCAAATACACAGAGCAGCTGGTTTGCAAGCAGCAGCTAGGTAAAGCCTAATTCAAAAAGGAAGATTTTTCTCTTAAAATAGCTTTATCTGGAGGCAGCAGGCTGAGGCAGTAGATTAGAACAAATTGTGACTGGCCAACTTTCCATCTGCGGAGCCCGAGATTCAAACCGTGTTCTGATCAGAAGTGAAAACAACTTCATAAAGAACATCAGTGGTTATTTTTGTCCTTTAAGCTACAGCACAATGTGGTAGCATTGATTCTGCAGAGGGCTTGAGACTGTAAGGGCACATTTTTCTACACCAAAGGCTGATAGAAAAATTGGCTGATATAAAACGGTACCTATTTGGGCATTGGCTCTTGGAGTGGTGCTATTTAAAAGCTAGCTGAGATTTGTTTTCTTGAATTTCGCTGTGGAAACACCAGTAAACTAACTGGTAAGTGAAACGTGTTCCTTTTCACCAGAAGGCTGCTGCATTAAGTGCATGGTATCACCTGAACTTCATTCCAATATGTGATTTTCAAGAATTAAGAAAGAAGGGGATGGAAAAGGGGGAGTTAATTCCATAAGAGAAGGATGGCTCCTGTCATTCTAGAGTGGTGCTCGCTGACCCTTTCTCAGTTGTTGCTGAGCTCTTGACCCATCTTATATTCAAGTAGACTCTGTAAGGTGAGGGTCACTGCTGTATGGTGCCTGGAGAAGTTGTGAAAGTGGAATGACCTCAGACTCCTTACAGAATCATAGAATAGTCTAGGTTGGAAGGGACCTTTCAGATCATTGAGTCCAACCATCAACCCAACACTGACCAAAACCACCACTAACCCGTGTCCCTCAGCACCACGTCTGCCTGGCTTTTAAATACCTCCAGGGATGGCGACTCCACCACTGCCCTGGGCAGCCTGGTCCAATGCTTGACAACCCTTTTGGTGAAGAAATTTTTCCTAATATCCATCTTAAACCTCCCCTGGCGTACCTTGAGGCCATTTCCTTTTGTCCTATGGCCTGTTCCTTGGGAGAAGAGACCTTCAGGTGTATGACCTGAGTAATACCTGGGTCTGTTTTACTTGTAAATGATTCCATCTGCTAATTTCACCTCCTTTTGCCTGGCAGTACTAGTCTGTAAACATAATTTGGCTTGGCCATTTGCTTCCTTCTAGAGCAGGTTGTCTGGGAAGTTATCCTACAGCTTTTTTCTACAGCATGGGATGGTTTTAAAAGGTGCTGAATACTTTCTCCGCCACTTTGGTCTCAGATCCTGACAATGATAAGAGCACAGTATTCCTAGTATGTTCCTAGTGTGTTCAGATGAAAAAAAATGGTGAAAAATAACACGCAGCCAGAACCCACGTCTGTTCTGACTTACAACATTCACTGTTTTGTCCAGTATTTTCACCATGAAGACTTGAAACCTTCGCTTTGATTGCGTTGGTTGCTAGATTCCTTGTATGTTATATTCCTTCTCTTTCTTCTTTTCTTTCTACATGCTGAATGAAGAGCTGTGGCACAAAAGAACCCTTCAGTCCAGTACTATGCAGGTGTGGGGGTTAATGCGTATGTCTCCGTGCACCTCTCCTTCCTACCTGAGGCAGAGAAACACAACACGCGAGCTGTGGCTCGTACTTTCTGCCCCGAGTTCGAGCACCACGTAGAGTTTCCCTGTAACCTCGTCATCCAGAAAAGCAGTGGAGAAGCCTCTTGTCTGGGGGAACTCTTGCAGTCTGCCAATATTGTCTTCTCTATCTACCATCAGAGCACCAAGTCAGGTAAGGTGGACAAGTGACAGTGGCTGAATGCTGTTGCCAAATGATCCAGTCCCCTTAATTTTTAGTTTAGAAGAGAGACTATTCTGTGCAGGCGCTAATAGATATAATTACCTAAACTGTTTTCAGAAAAGGCTTTGGGAGATACTGTTCTCCTTGTGCGAAGAGTTAAGGTTTCTAAGACTCCAGGTGATCAAGATCACCTTTTAAATGAAAAACTAATGCAACTAACAGTAACCGACGCTTGAGTCTTGGAGCACCCTGCCTTTTCCTTATTGCCTCCACTTCATGAACGAGGCAGTGGAGGTTCAGAGAAACGATAGCTTAAAATCCTCCAATGACCCTGTGGCAGATAGGCAGGATTCTTTTACAGCGTAACAACATGTTGTAGAATTGTTTTATAAATAAAATTTACCTAAAGATGACATTGTTTTTTTACACCTGGGGGAGAAAAGTCCGGAGTGGCACGTTGTTAGGGTAACTGACCACTAGCTCCCCACTGGTTACTCAGTGTTCATGTATGGAAATATCCCCTCAAAGTTTTTCCAAATCCAGTGTTGGTGGAGCATGTATCCTGTAATGAATGTGCACTGGCAATGCCTGCAGACAGATTTTGTTCATACCCCTGTTTCTCGTGGATTTTGGCCTGATAATGTACTGGGCCGTTTGTTTCGACTTTGTCCTTTTTTTGTGGGTTAAAAGTGTTTTCAGTCTGACAGCTGAGCTATTTGCTGTTGAGGCAATACAGCTTTCGTTCAAAGGAGATAGCGTCTGAATCGCTTTTAAATCTTGCGTTCTAATTCAGTCTATCTGCCAAATGATTGATTTTCCAGCCACTGAGACGTTGGCACCTCGGCCTTCAAGAGATTATCTTCTCGGGACAGTCACAATTCCAACCAGAGACCTGCTGAGAAGAAGATCAGGTAATACAGCAGCGTTAACGCTGCCGATGTTCTGGGTAAATGCTACAGTAATTGTGTAAAACGATTTTCATTCCCATTTTTGCAGGGGGTTGGTTTGGTTTGGTTTGGTTTTTTTAGACCATAGTTTATCTCAGATATCGCCCAGGCCTTCATTAAAAATCCTGTATTAGAAAACTCATATAAGGGTTGTTGTTTGAAGGTCATTTTTTGGGGTGTAGGATAAATAATAGCTCAATGAATATTAACTTCCTTAGTATTTCATTCATGCCATTTATTCTCTACCTTATGGTGGAAAGTCCAAGAGTAGCAGCGTTCAGTGGAGGACTGATGGTTCCTTTTGAGATGTCAAAGCTGGAAACAAAGGCTTAGATAGGTTAGAAAGCAGTAGGATTAACTTTTTCTAAACGAAATGTAAAATATCTCCTCTTATCTAGTGTTAGTTTGTGATGATAGTGTCTTGTAAGAATGTTTTCGTTATCACCTTGGTTATTTCTGCTTTAATCTCAGTATAGTGCTAGTTTTCTCCAACATGAAGTTTCGGGTTTATTTTTAATGGGAAGAGAGGAGGAGGAAAAAAATTAGAATGTCTAATTTTATAATTGGAGATTCATGTGATATGGCTTTATTGTAAAATGAATGTCATTAATGAAATGGAAAGTGAAATGCATTTGGGGTCACATCTACCGGTGAGGTTTTCTGAGGTCTAACGATTTGCTGCTTTTTCAGGTTAGAAATCATTTGACAAATTCCAAACTTTCACAAGAAATAAATACTTCAAGTACTGGTCCTTGACGAATGACCAGAGAGCGGAAAATTCTTTACTGATGTTTTTAAAAGGCAGGATAAGTCTAAATATTAATTTTTTTCTCCTGAAGGTATTACAGGCTGGTACCCGGTTACCCTATCTGAAGATCTAATGCCCTCACACTGCACAAACGTCATGCAGGCCATTGTGGGAGGACTGGAACTTTCTGTTACCTTTGCTCATCAGGAGGACAGAGCGCGTGTTTTGGAGGCCGCGAAGCTCTTAGGATGGAACGCTGAGGAGAGCCACGAAGACAGCATGGATGATAGCGATGAATGGGAGCAGAGTGCCCATCCAGTGACCGTGACTATCTCAACTCCAAGAGTGTGGCTGCCGGTCCACTGTGTGCTGCTTGCAGGCCAGACGCTCCTTGATAAAAGCACTTATTGCTACCTCAGGTATAAGCTGTATAATCGGGAAGCCACGTGGACTGTGCTTCAGAGGCCCAAATTGAGTGAGGACACCAAGAACGTTACAGTGAACTTTAAGAAACCAAACAAGGTGACTCTCAGAAGGAGCCAAGGACTGCTTTGGTTCTTCAGAGAGGAGAAATTAGAAATCCAGGTGTGGTGGGCATACGGTAAAGAACATGATGTGGAAAGACCACTTGATACAGATCGTCTTATCGGATCTGCCTATGTCGACCTTGCAGCATTAGCAGAGAGGTCGAGGACAACACTAAGTGTTAGTGGTAAGTTCCTAAAGAACGTTGTCGTGTTTCCTTCCTCTTTATTGATGATTTAGTTTGGTTACTTCTCTAGTCTCTTTAAGCAAAGTATTTACAGCTTTGTCTTGTCCTGCGTGCAACACGCACTCAACTCCTTTCACTGAAGATAAATAAGGTTAAAATGCTTGCTTCTCTGAATTCAAAACTTAGCAAGTTTAAATGGGTGAAAAATTGGCAGTAATGATCAGTAACAGGGAGAGCAATTAGCCTACGTGGAATGATGAAGAATGTTTCTTCAGAATTACGGATTGGGCGTCATAATAGAGTGAGAAGCAGTAAGGATAACGTCTCTCAAGGAGACTGAGCGCCTGCAGTCAGAGCAAATGACTAAGAACTGAGAAGGTCATGGAAACTTCTGCTTTATTTGGTTACTTCGGCTTCTGTCGTTGACGTGGTATGCATTGGCCACCAGCTTGCAGGTAGATTTGTGGACAGATCATTGGCTCTTCTTTTGAAGAAACAAGAGTTAAAGCAAATTTTTATGCTGTATATGTGCTGTATTCTCCATATATGTCTATAAAATTATGCGGAGGCATTATTCCCAGGACTCTCAGGGAGTTGATGTGCTTTAAAATAGTGATCCGAGCTGCCACTGAAAGGGTGCCTGATTTGGGGGATTGGTCACCTGTTTTTAACCTTTACAAGCTGCTACTTCTGCCAGCGCGCTGGGTGATACCTTGCGTAGAAATTACAAATTCAAAATTAATTCTGCTGGTCTGAGGTGAGATCGTTACTGTAACAAACTGCACCGGCTGTTTTCCCAGATCCCGGTTTTTCTTCGGCTTGTTTAGCTGATTGGTTGTGAATTCTCTTACAGGGGTTTATCCGTTGTTCAGATGCAACGCTGCAAACCTGGCAGGAGCTGCTGTACGTGTTCACATCGTCCTTTCTTCCACTTCTGCTGCTCTGCCCAGCAGACTTCTCTGTGCCAAGGAATACCGCAATAGTGAAGATGAAGGTACAGAGAAAGCCCCTGATCTGAGCCAACGGGTCTCTGAAAATCAGAGTCAGAAACTGGATATCGTAAGTTCAGAAATCGCCAATGGCAAACCACAGGAAGACGACGCGATATTTCTGGAAAACACGGTTGCTGTCAATATCCTTGTGGAAAGAGCAATGCATCTAAGTTTAAAAGGTAAATTCACCACCACCCCCCTTTTTTCCCTTCTTTTTTCTTTCTTCCCCCCTCCCCCCTCGCCCCCGGATCTGTTCGTATCAGGTACTTCACAGAGCAATTTAAATCCTCAAACTTATTCCAACGCAGTGAATGGATGTGATGGGTTTTGAACTTGGCTTCATAGTGTTGCAACCCCGAGAGCTTTGCATCGTTGTATAAGCACAGGGGAAGCAGGAGGTTAAACTATTCAGCCTATCTCTATTAAGAAAATCCGAAATATAAATAATACAGTGTTCACTGTTACGGATGACAGCTGAATTCTGAAGTTAAGCATTATCTGAGTAAGTTAACCCCAAGACACTCATATCTCAAAGACTCTTGCAAATTTGCATTTTTCACATATAATTAATTTGTAAAGCTGGCTTATTCGTGCTATCTGGAGACTGCCAGACGCAGCGGTGAGGAAGGGCAATGGAAGGGCAGAGCAGTCCGAGCTCATCCAGGCTTGACGCGCTGCTTCCCGCTCTCTGGAGTGGGAATTACAGTTCGGTGGCCAGTCGCTATGCTGAGGGTCACCAAAGAATTGCTCTTTGCTTTTAAATTTATGCTAAGCATATTAAAATATTCCTTCCTAGCTGGTGACGTTTGGTTCTTGATGTGCAGCAACGTAACACACTTGGTGAATTTGCAGGTTTTTGGAGCCTTTTGTTTTTTCCCTCAAGTTGCTGTCTGTAAATCAATCTCTTTGTCAAAGATGAGCTAAAGCCTTGAAAACACATCAGGTGCTCTACCCTTCACCTTGGGCACCTCTGCCGCTGCAGGACTCGATCACTCTGTGTTTGCTCGGCACTTGGAGTGATGTGATCTTGTTTGGGCCATCGCACGCTACCAAAATACAAATAGGAATAAGGAACTGACCCGAGGTGAGTTCACTGGAAACGTCTCTGTGAAGATCAGCTGTTTCACACTCCAGGTGATATGCCGGAAAGCAACACTCGGGGTTTTATGGCATGATAACTCAACTAAAAGAGGCAAATATAAGCCATGATTTAAGTGTAAGTAATTCTGATACATACTGAGCCCCACAGATGGCTCTTTTATAATGATTCTGTGATCTTCTGGAATTCATAAGATCATGGAATTGTCTGGGTTGGAAGGAACCTTTTAGATCATCGAGTCCAACCATCAACCCAACACTGACAAACCCACCACTACCCCATGTCCCTCAGCACCACGTCTGCCCGGCTTCTAGATACCTCCAGGGATGGCGACTCCACCACTGCCCTGGGCAGCCTGGTCCAGTGCCTGACAACCCTTTCGGTGAAGAAATTTCTCCTAATATCCATCCTAAACCTCCCCTGGAGCAACTTGAGGCCATTCATTGCCTTTGGAAACCTGATGGAACATTGTTTGCTACTGCAAAGATTCTGATGGGATAAAGGATGTTTCTGTTGATGGCGTACACTGTCGCAGTATTTCCATCTATAAACAACGTATCATTTTAGGGGATTTCTAGAAGTAACTAACTGAGAGGCAAGTAATACACTGAAACAAATGCTATATAAGCTGGTTTCAAGAATAATTTGCATTCTGGAATACATTTGCGGTCCAGTATGTTATGGATGATAAACTTCCTGCAATTTTGGAAGAATTCCTTCAGATACACAATTTTCAGAAACTGAGTGAAGATACAAAATGTTTGCCCAAGCCTCTTCCTATTTTTAGAATCACAGAATCACAGAATGGTTTGGGTTGGAAGGGACCTTAAAGATCACCCAGTGCCACCCCCCTGCCCTGGGCAGGGACACCTCCCACTAGAGCAGGTTGCTCAAAGCCCCGGCCAACCTGGCCTTGAACCCCTCCAGGGATGGGGCAGCCACAGCTTCTCTGGGCAACCTGGGCCAGGGGCTCACCACTCTTACAGTAAAGAATTTCTTCCCGATATCCCATCTAAATCTCCCCTCTTTCAGTTTGAGGCCGTTACCCCATGTCCTATCATTACACTCCCTGATAAAGAGTCCCTCCCCATCCTTCCTGTAGGCCCCTTTAGGGACTGGAAGGCTGCTATAAGGTCTCCTCGGAGCCTTCTCTTCTCCAGGGTGAACAACCCCAACTCTCTCAGTCTGTCCTCACAACAGAGGGGCTCCAGCCCTCTGATCATCTTCGTGGCCCTCCGCTGGACCCCTTCCAACATGTCCATGTCCTTCTTGTGGTGAGGACTCCGGACCCGGATGCAGTGCTCCTGGTGGGATCTCACCAGAACAGAGTAGAGGGGGAGAATCCCCTCCCTCACCCTGCTGCCCACGCTTCTTTTGATGCAGCCCAGGATGTGGTTGGCTTTCTGGGCTGCAAGTGCACATTGCCTGCTCGTGTTGAGCTTCTTGTCCACCAACACCCCCAAGTCCTTCTCCTCAGGGCTGCTCTCAAGCCATTCTCCACCCAGCCTGGATTTGTGCCTGGGATTGCCATGACCCAGGTGCAGGCCCTTGCACTTGGCCTGGTTGAACTCCATGAGGTTTGCACAGGCCCACCTCTCAATTTCTCGTGGTCTGAAGTCAATTTTCCTGTTTTCTTTTTCATCATCTTCCAAATAATAGAAAGAAGAGAAACAACCTAAATTTCATAATGTTGGAAAAGAATGAGATTAATTCTATAAAAATGCAGAAGCTCTACAAAATGCAGAAGTTCAAACCAACAAGTCCTTTCTCTAACTTGGTTCTGTTTTGAGCACTGTTTTGAACAATATTAGAATTTTCCATGCAACTTTTAAGGACTGAAGTCACTTTAATCTGCAGTTGCTAACCTCTTCCTGCCGTGTCTTTCATCTTTTTCTGTACAGTTCTCGCATCCCCAGGGAATAGATTTTTCTCTTTTTTTCATTTTCTTCTATCTGTGGGGGCCTTTCTTTAAAGTTAAGCTTCACCACTAGGGAATGGCGGCTGGACTGGCAGAGCCTGGGATTCTCTCCCCCCAGAACACCTACAAAACAGAAGCGTAAGGGTGAAGCTTCTCCGTGGACCTCACTGGGATGTAGGGCCATGTATTTATCACTGGAAAATCATCCCTAGCAAAAGGGAAGGAGTTTCCCTTCCCGCTTCTCTGCCAGGATGCTCCTTACAGAGGCTTTTGTCATATGGACAGTTGTCCTTTCAGAACAATGCGAAGAACGTTTTTCCAGAAATTCTTGAGCCGTGTGGCAGCTATCGGCACGTTATGCTGCCATCCGGCCCATGTCGTGCAGGAGGTGACCTAGGCTTAAAGCTCTTGTGTTTTACCACCTGCTTCCTGACCTGTCAGGCCACACACCCCAATTTGTTCTCTCACCTCGTCCTTCATATCCTTTTATAAAGCAGAATAAAACAAATATTTCTAAGTGTAACTTCTTTGCAGAGTTCAGGCATTGGGAATTGCTAGGCTAAATCAGGCTCTGTAAGACTCCTTTGATTGTGGCTGAGCTTTCGTTAGAGCCAACAATTCTTTCTATTACAGACTTTTCTTTTCCTGGAAGAAAAGCAAGCCAACACTCAAGAAATGCTGGGTTTGCCTTTGACTAGAAATACTGATTTTTAGGTCTGTCTTTACATGGAGGAGGTGGTGAGCTGGTCTGGACAGGTCTTCCTCGTTTCTCTGAGCTCACATTGCCCACGCCTGTGTTTCAATTGTCGTATCTACAGTCTGTGCAAACTGCAAAGAGTTTTGTGTGGCGTGTTTCAGCTGAAGTCATTGGGGATATTGTAAAAAAAAAAAAAAATACATCTTTTTCTCAAGCAAATCCTCATGGTCAAGGCACAAATGAGCAGTAACTCAGTAAGCTACTATAAATCAGTCACATTGGATCGTATTTCCACGTAGAATCAGACTTCAGGAGAATTATTTTTGGTGAAATCAGATTCAGACTCAGCAATTTTGATCGTTGTGGCCAGCAAGGTTTTGGAGAAGTCCAAAGCCGAGTCCTTGGAAAGCAGAAAGGAGGAGATAATTCGTAATAACCGAGTGATAGTTGGTTGCAAAGTCTGATCTTGTTTCCCCTTGGCTAAGTCCATTTCTCCTCGCAGATTTTCCAGCTACAAATTCACCATCGGAACAGCTCTGTAAGCAGTAAAATGCTACTACAGCTTTACAAGCCGTGGTGCGCTGCAGCAAATTAATCTCACTAATGTGAACAGGACTAAAAGGGTCAAACCGTGGAGGAAAGGTCACACACAGAAGGGAAGAGGCCTTAAGCACCTCTCCTCCTTTCTGGGCTATAATTCAGTGAAAATAATGTATAATTTCTGCAGTTTTCATTCAACAGTCTCTAGTCCATACTATTCAGTGGCATCTGGGGAACATCTTAGCTCCATCCCTTGACCTTGCATTCCTCTGATGATAAACTCTCTGCCTCTAAGTGCAAACATACTCAATTAACTCAGACTCCTTAATTCGTTATCTGTTTTGTCACAAACCTTTTCCCAAGTTATTTCAGGATGAATGAGGGAGAAAACGCTTATGGTTCCAGCAAGGAGGCTTGTAAAGGTTTCGCTGATGCGTTGCAGGGCGAATGCGATCCTCCTTGCTTAGCTCGGCAATCACAAAGGTCTAGTTCGTGCATAGATTAAAAATGGCATTTCCTGAAGCTACTTAACTCCTGAAGCTACTTAAAAACGATTTCAGCGAAGCCTACCCTGCTGCTCCCTGGACATGAAAGCAGTTGATTTTTCCATCCTTAATTCTGATATAAACTTTGATATTTTGGGCAAAATGTTAAAGTCTCATCTACGCCAAACTTCCTGCTCTCAAACTCCCGGCTGGTGCAGTAGCGGGGGCTGGTGGGAGCACGTGTGCGCTTAATAGTGACGGGAATTTTACTTTCCACGTGCTCTGTCCCCGTTCAAAGCACGTTTCATGGGAAAATACAGGGAAATGTGACAATTGATCTGTAACGCAAACACCTCTTCTGCAATGGGTACAAAAGGCGGTGCGAAAAGTTAGGAAGGAAGCCAGCAAGAATTTGAAATAAAATTGTATGTACTTCTTTTTCCTCTGTATTTAAATCTCCGTAACAGACGAGAGTGGTACTTGTTTCTGCCTTGCAGGGATGTTAAGTTTCTCTATTTCAGTCTTTCTGAGATGAGCTAATAGAGGCTATAAAAAAGGTTATTAATCCTTGGGTATCGTTAACTTTTTCAGGTGCGTTTTCTTGTTCAGTCAACACAAGTGAGCTTCCCCTCAGCCATCCCGCTGTTTAAGTTCAAACTGCCTTTTGTAACGCCGGGTATTTCCTATATTTGCAGCTAGGATTTCCAAACTCTCTGGTTCCAGCATGGAGGGTAGAGCAAGCATTGGAGTAAGGTCCTGGGGACCTGGATTTTATTCCTAGCTTTGCTTCCGACTTCTCAGATGATCCTGGGCAAACGTTTTTTTCCGTTTCTCCCTTGAATATTCCAGTTTCCGCTCTGAAAAAGGTTCACGTAATATTTGCTCCCACTCTAAATACAAAGTCTTTTCAGCTCCACCGATGAAAAGGAGCATTTCCGAGATGGTGGATATATTTATCTATTTTTAATTGCTAAACTGCCTTTAGACGACTTTTTTTTTTTTTAATTATTAATAACAAATCTGTATTTAATTCTGTATAATTTTAGGGAGTCCTTTGACGGAACGTGAAGTGACAGCACCCAGTAGCTGTGTATCATTTGCTGTTGCTGGCGCAGATGCTCCAGTAACCACTTCAGTAATAGAAAACACAGACTCACCCATCTGGGACTTTCAGCAACAAGCAAGGTAAGCGCCGTGGCCTTGTGCAGACACACTTTGCATCCCACAACCAGGCTAGGTGTGAAAAGGACATATCCCTTTTGGGGGAGCATGTGCTTTTAGAATCATAGAATCATAGATTTTCTACTTACCAGGCCTATAATATCAGCTAAAAATGCTTGTTTCCATGTTTTACGGTCACCACGTGCTCATATTGAAAGTTGCGAAAGTGAAAAGTTGTTTGAGGAGGCTTGGTCTTAAAGCTAACCTGAGGAGGGACAGTTTGACCTACGCAGAACCTTGGCTGTGTTGTATTTTGGCTTAAGACCTTGGGTGAGTCAGTCTTTTTCCACTCATCTGTAGTTTCCCCGCCTAGAGGAGGGGGCTGCTAATTGCTAAAGGACTCTTGGCTCAAGGTTAAGTTAGACTTGATCCAATTTATTGGCTTTTTCTGTATGTTTTACTTTGTTTCATGCTAACTTTGGATTCACCTGGTGAATATGTATCTGGAAGTTAGGTTTTTTGACTCAAAGCCGTTCAGCCTTGGCTTCCTCTGCAGTCTCTGGAGAGACGCAGGCACCTTCAGACGGGGAGTCGCTCGGCCGGTGTGAGAGACCCAACTTAAGACAAAATTCTCTAAGGATGCCTATTTCCCTCCTGTGACTGCCAAAATAGTGTAGGGAACATAGCTGGGACTTAGATATCTGAGCTTAAAATAGAGCAGATGAATTGATCACTCCAAGGAACCTCAGCAGATCAAGTGACGCGTGGTAATATTCAGTAATAAATCTGCCTGTGCAGTCTTGGGGTTTCTCCACTGTTTCTGTACCAGATTTTAAATTAATTTCAAAGCAGTAGCCAAAAGCGTTTTCCAAACTAGGTGGAACAAGTCTGTTACAGGCAACAAGAAAGCATACTGAATTTATTGTGTCCATCACAAAACGCATGCAGATATATACCAGGGCCTGCACAGGAGCGGGCTGTTCTGCCAGAGTTGGGTTTTTGGCTTTAGGGAGTTGGTGATATGAAGATGAAACCATTGAAAGACCGATAACTGAAGTTGAAAAGTTTTGTTTCAGAGGTTGCTTATGCTCAGAGTCATATCTGAATTGCTTCAAGCAACTTAAAGCTGTTCTACATTTGACACTTCAATTTTCAGGGTGGTTTTTTTTCCGGAAATTAACTTCAAATCTTACAGCTTTCAACCATAACCCCAGTGCTTTGCTGTCGCTGTATTATTGAGTCATGAGATAAACTGTATTTCCGTTTGTTTCTTCGTGGGTTTATTGCGCTATCTTTTGAATTTCCAACAAGAGTGAGGAGAGGGAGATAACTTCTTGAATAAGCAAAAGCTCAAACCGTGTGAAGATAGTTATTGAGGGAGTCATGGTTTGGGCTCAGTGATTTTTGGGTTTTGTTGTCCCATCATTCCAGAAAGAAACTGATTTATTTACATAGGTACAACGGCATTGAATCTTCAGAGGAGTTTTACTGCACATGCTCTTTTTTCCTACTTTGCATAACGAACTATGATTTTTTTTTTCTTAACAGATTATCCAAAGAGCTCCTGCTGGATCCACAGCAAACCTTGGTCTTCAAAGTGTGGCATAAAGCAGGTAAAGTTTGTAGTGCGGTATTGAGAGGAGTGTCTTGTACTTAATACAAGTATTAATTGTATTTAATACAAACATTAATTGCATTTAATACAAGTAAAGTAAATCGGAGAGTGGAATTGTAAAGACATTTTTTTTACCTTGCACTAGAAGAATGCTAGAGAAAAATACCCATCGATTTCCTGCTCCTCATCCTCCTCCTTTTCCCCATTAATCATCTGGCAAGGTTTGAGTCAGTTTTTAACTCGAGAGTATTTTCGGAGTAGGATTTTCCCAGTGAAGGAAATTCTTTCCTCTGTCTTTCCCGTGCTGCTTGTTGTCTCTGTAGTTGGTTGGAGTGTGACCACCCAGTTGTAATCAAATGATTTTATAGGGGCATGGATATATTTTAACAATTGCTCCTGTACCCCGTCTCAGCATTCACTGGGGGAGTTGAAGGCCTTGGGTTTCAAACCTAATATCATAAAAGCTTTTTGTAAGCATTTACTGAACCTGCTCTTTATCGTTAAACGATAAAAGACGCTGCCGAGAGTTCAAACTGGTGTTCGCTTGTTTTGTTGCTAGCTCGGATCCTCCGATATTTAATTGGTCCAAGCAAGCGCAAAAATCTATGTGACAGCTCTGCTTCTTCAATTCAAACTGCTAGAATATGATCTTTAAAACACTGGTTTGTTTTGTTTGGTTTTTTTCTTTCTTTTTACACAATGAAGTTCAGCTGACTGATTTCTTGCTTCAAAAATAAGCACTGTGTACACAGTCATTCTGCAGACTCTCTCCCTGCCCTGCTCTCCCATTCTCTCCGCAGAGACATCTTTAGCTGGATGTAACTGCTAAGGTAATCCAAATAATACCCTCTTCTTGGATACGATTGTTTCTTCTGTACTTCAGATAAATTTGCAAGGCAGAAAAGACCAAATGTTGCACACAAAATGCAACAGCGTGATGACGAATCAGCATTTTTGAAAGTTTTGGCAAAGCGAAAAGGGAAGAAAACGGGAGTTTCTGAAGTCAGAATGCAATTCTGGAGGCGGAATGCATTTGCTGAGGTCACCGGATTTGCCTCCAGATTCATTTTTTCAAGTCTCTGATTGTCTCTTATTTCTATCCCATTTTCAAGCTGAATATTTTACTCTTTATTACAACCTTTTTTCCCTTTATTACAACCCTTGCTTAACTAGTTCTTCTGATTAAGTATTCCATACGGTACGTAACTCTCGTGTCCTTTCTTACACCTGCAGCCAGGCCCTCATCCTGCCTGGTATTTCTCTCTAGCATTCTTCTAGTGCAAGGTAAAAATATGAAAAAAACTGTGCGTTATTGCCGTAGGTGCTCAGGTTATCAACAGCTGCAGTAGGGACAGCTATTTTGGCAAATCCGTAGGGAGGAAGCTGGTTTAATTGCTTGAAACCATTTTTCCTGCTTCTCGATCAGGCATCGTAAGTCTCTTAGTTTGAAGCATGTTAGCGACCAAAATCCAAGTCTCTTTTTTGTTGTCTTAAACTCTGTTTTCTATTTCCTTCCCATTTTTTTCCCACTCTTCACTCACTCTTTACCTGAGAGCTGTCAGCTTTTAAACTGTTTTTGTCAGTTTTATGTCTTTCCTTGTGAAGTCTAGACGTATTTCAAGGGCTGTATAACTGGCTTTAGCGTGCTTGAAAATGTTTCGTTTACCTGCAGTTTAAATTAAGACGTGCTTTAAATTCTTCCTCCCCAGAGACTGAGCGAGTGATAGGATTTGCATCCGTGGACCTTTCTCCTCTTCTTTCTGGCTTCCAGCTCGTGTGCGGGTGGTACAATATTACGGACTTCAGTGGACAATGCCGAGGGCAGATCAAAGTAGCAGTTTCTCCTCTTCAAAACATAAATAATCTCAAAGAAGAAAGGCAGGCAAGGATCCGGAGCCAGCCACCACGTTCTTCAGTATGTACTTCGGTTTCCTCCCCTGTGCGTGTCTGATTAGAGTCCTAATGTGTGCCCAGGTGGCCAAGAAGGCCAACAGCATCCTGGCCTGTATCAGGAATAGTGTGGTGAGCCGGACTAGGGAAGTGATCATCCCCCTGTACTCGGCACTGGTGAGGCCCCATCTCGAGTACTGCGTTCAGTTTTGGGCCCCTTGCTACAAGAGGGACATTGAGGTGTTGGAGCGTGTCCAGAGAAGGGCTACAAAGCTGGTGAGGGGCCTGGAGGACAAACCTTATGAAGAACGACTGAGGGAGCTGGGGTTGTTTAGCCTGGAGAAGAGGAGGCTGGGGGGAGACCTTATCACCCTCTACAACTACCTGAAAGGAGGTTGTAGAGAGATGGGGGCTGACCTCTTCTCCCTGGTGACAAGTGATAGGACGAGGGGAAACGGGTTCAAGTTACGTCAGGGGAGGTTTAGATTAGATAATAGGAGACATTTTTTCACTGAAAGGGTTATTAAACATTGGAATAGGCTGCCCAGGGAGGTGGTGGATTCACCATCTCTGGAGGTGTTTAAAAAAAGGGTAGATGGGGCACTGAGGGACACGGTTTAGAAGTGGCTCTTGTCAGGGTAGGCTAAAGGTTGGACTCAATGATCTTAAAGGTCCCTTCCAACCTCAACAATTCTATGATTCTATGATTCTAATAATCAGCACTGACGTTGAGGTTCTGAAGGAATGAGCAAATACAGCAAATTCAGAGTACTGTAGCGGATCAGTCTGTGTAAATATACTAGAAATGCTTAATTCCTCGTTTAAGAATTCTGTGTGTCTCCACGGTAGCTGCAGGCCAACCCTAGTTACAGCGCTCATTCACACCTAGGTCATGATCATCTCCAGTGGCTTCACTCTGTTGTTGCTTTGTGGGTGTTGGGGTTTTTTTATTGTTAGAATCATAGAATGTGTTGGGTTGAAAGGGGCCTTTAAAGGCCATCTAGTCCCACCCCCCTGCAGTGAGCAGGGACATCTTCAACTAGACCAGGTTGCTCAGAGCCTCATCAAGCCTGGCCTTGAATGTCTCCAGGGATGGGGCCTCCACCACCTCTCTGGGCAACCTGGGCCAGTGTCTCACCACCCTCAGTGTAAAGAACTTCTTCCTAATGTCTGATCTAAACCTGCCCTGCTCTAGTTTAAAGCCATTGCCCCTCGTCCTGTCGCTCCATGCCCTCGCAAACAGCCCCTCCCCAGCTTTCTTGTAGGCCCCCTTCAGGGACTGGAAGGGGCTCTAAGGTCTCTGCGGAGCCTTCTCTTCTGCAGGCTGAACCCCCCCAACTCTCTCAGCCTGTCCTCACAGCAGAGGGGCTCCAGCCCTTGGATCATCTTCGTGGCCTCCTCTGGCCCCACTCCAACAGCTCCGTGTCCTTCTTGTGCTGAGGGTTCCCGAGCTGGACACAGTATTAGAATATTCTGTGGTTTTGGACACCTGGGAGCCAGGCATTGTTCTGTTTTCTGTTTTGGGGTGGCAGCTGATGCCCAAAAACATGCCGTAAATTCAGCCTTTCATTGGTTAGGAAATTTTTAATTTGGCAGAAATCTGTTTTTCTGGAAGATTTGCCATTTCCTGTGGGGTTTTTTTTATTCTCTAGACTTTCCAGTTACGCCGGGGTGTGATATACATGTGTAACGGAGCCCCTATACCCTACTTTCCATCAGTTTACTCTTTGGTAGTGTGGGGGGAATTAACAAATGTTTCTGAAGTAAGTGTGCTGTGAAATGGTATTTTGCCTCAGTCCTGAAAATCCTTTGAAAATTTACTTAGAAAACTTAAGTTTTTTCTTAGCTTAGGAAGATACTACTTTAATTTCTCCCATTTTCTTGCTGTGGAAGACTCATGTGCGTTCTGTTCCTCTTTATTCTAGGGGAAGCCCAGCTTTCCAACATTTCCCAGCAATGCCACAAGCTTTTCCAAGCAGATGTTGAACACCTTGTCAAAGGAAGTCAGTGTTCCTACTCGAGAGCGGTAAGTCTGCTGGCTGTCAACCATTTTGGTTATTTTCAGGGCTCAGAAATCTACCTGTGTGAAGCCTATTGACTCTACTGAAAAAAAAAAAACAAACAAGCCCTGTTAAAGCTCTTTCCCTGGTTTTGGGCTTAAAGATTATACCAAATCCCCTTTACCGGTGAGAGTGTGTCCCAGGAGACAGAAATCTTGAGGCAGGTCACTTTCTACAAAACCCAAATGTTCTTTTTCTTCTCACTGATGTTTCCTGATTTGCTTCATTTACACCCTCTACGTTAGGATTTACACTACAGCTTTGCTAAAACTGGCAGCTTCCAGGCCTTTATAAGAATGTGTTTGTATTTGGTTTTGGTTTTAATAAGGATAATAAGCGTTAAGTCAGAATAGAGTATTACTGATACATCCCCCTTATTTTGCCATAACTCCTGTCCGTGGCCGGTGAGTGACAGCTGGTGAAATGCTGTAATATTGCCCATTCCATCACTAGGATCGTCAGATCTCCTGCAGCAATTCCTGCGTTCTGTCCCTTAAAACAAGCACCAATGTTTCTACATTTAACTAGCAACTAGAGCATTTTAATTCATGGCTTTTTTATTTAGTATACATAGGAGATTATACTTTTCCTGTATGTGTCTTTGAAGTTATGGCGGTCTGAAGAGCTGGCTTGGCAGCTCCCAGCAGGCATTGCACATTCCCTTCTAGCCACGCTATTAGCCAGTATGGAGAGGGTAGTTGCAATTTACTTTATTTCAGTGTAAATCTGAAACAGTAAATGCCATTCCTGATGACGTTTGATAAAGCTAGTTTCATCCATCAGTGGATCTTTAATGCATTTAAAGATGTTGGTTGCTCTTAGTTGGCAAACTTTTCACAATTAGGGATTTCAACCTGTTTTCTGTTGTTAAACGCAGGCCTGTTTCTAGCAGAATTAGTCCCCCTGGAACACACACGCCTCGTCATGAAGAGCATATGCAGAACGTGCGCAGGTTTCACGAATCCTTGCAGCAAGCAGAAGGGAACACGCACCAGGCGGCAAAGATGGACTCGTTATCGCTGTCATCACGCGCTTCTCTCCTGACTGCTCTCAGGTAAAGCCGAGCGATAGCCAACAAGGTGATTCTAAGCCTTAGGTTTGCAAAGCAGATCTTGAAACTGAAGAGTTCTGGCATCCAGATTTAAAGGAAGTGAAAATTAAAATGTACAACAGCCGATTAAGAGGTATCAGTGGGATATCGGTGTAATTTGCAGCAGGATGAGATGAGACTGGAAAAGCGGGGTTTAGGGGGGCAGGCCTGCATTAGGACTGAGGCTCTGGCAACGCTGTGAGTCTCCGAAGGGAAACAGCAACAGCGGTGTTCCCAAATCATAGAATCACAAAATGGTCCAGGTTGGAAGGGACTTTTCAGATCATCGAGTCCAACCGTCAACCCAACACTGACAAAAAACATCACTAAACCATATGTCTAACCACTGTGTCTTCCCGTCTTTTAAATCCCTTCAGGGATGGCGACTCCACCACTGCCCTGGGCAGCCTCTTCCAATGCTTGACAACCCTTTCGGGGAAGAAATTTCTCCTAATATCCATCCTAAACCTCCCCTGGGGCAACTTGAGGCTGTTTCCTCTTGTTCCTTTCCTCGCCTGTTCCTTGGGAGAAGAGACCGACCCCCCCTGGCTACCCCCTCCTTTCAGGGAGTTGCAGAGAGCGAGAAGGTCTCCCCTCAGCCTCCTTTTCTCCAGGCTGAACACCCCCAGCTCCCTCAGCCGCTCCTCACCAGACTTGTGCTCCAGACCCCTCACCAGCTCCGGTGCCCTTCTCTGGACACGCTCCAGCACCTCAATGGCTTTTTGTGTGGTGAGGGGCCCAAAACTGGACACAGCACTCGAGGTGGGGCCTCACCAATGCCCAGTACAGGGGGACCATCACTGGCCCAGTCCTGCTGGCCACACTAGTGCTGATACAGGCCAGGATGCTGTTGGCCTTCTTGGCCACCTGGGCACACTGCTGGCTCCTATTCAGCTGGCTGTCGACCAACACCCCCAGGTCCTTTTCTGCCGGGCAGCTCTCCAGCCACTCTGCCCCCAGCCTGTAGCGTTCACGGGGTTGTTGTGACCCAAGTGCAGGACCCGGAACTTGGCCATGTTGAACCTCAGACTGTTGGCCTTGGCCCATCCAGCCAGCCTGCCATAGAATGCTTTGCTTTGTCCATCTTTGTCCATCTGTAACCCAACACACGCTATTGGGCCAATAGTCCTCTGAGTTGGTTTTCACAGGCACAAGAACAAGGCTGTGAACATCTTCATGGTGCACGGAGCAGGATGTCCTTTCCCAACAGGGTGCCTTTCTCCTTAGTAGAAGCCCTTTTCTCCTGACTAGATTCTGGGTTTAAATCAGATATAAATTTTAGGAGAATGATATTTATTATCTGTAGGAATAGAGGACTGAAAGAGACTTTCTGAGTCATTCCATCCCTTTCCCTGCTACCACAAGCAATATATCATAAAATCCTTAGATCTTAAGCAGGTAGAAATCCTTAGATTTTTATCAAGCTCAGTCATAAAGGCAATTAATATCCTTGCCTTTATGACTTCTGTTGGAAGGTCATCTCAAATCCAGCTTTCTTTGATTTAGTAAGTTTAAAACTAGCTCTCGTTTTTTGACTTCCAGCCTAAGTTTCATAGCTGATTTGGCATTTATTCTTGAGTCTTAAACTCTTGCTTAGACAGAGCAACCTCAACGCTTACCTACTGATATATATTTTTCAATAATAACCCTGAATCTTGTATTCGCATATTTACATGCTGTTGATTAGAATGATACAAATAGAACCAGTCTGCCACAGGCTTTTTTTTTCCCTCTTACCAAATTTCTTACCGCTGCTTACAGAAAAAACTTGAGTGAGCTGGATGAGGTTCAAAGATACTTCAGTCAGAAGCTGACCCGGTCTTTTCCTGACTTCAGTTACGGTCACACGTACAAACCAAGTCAAGAGGAGCAGGAGACTGATCGTCAGGCCTCGATGAGCAGAGAAGTGGATCCCAACGGATGCCATCTTTTGGAAAAATCGAGTCAGTTGGTGTCTCAGGTCAGCAGCTTAATCAATGGTAAGTCGTCACTTGCTTTGGAATTTTTTTTTTTTGGTAAGAAGCTGCCTTAAAGTATTTTCAACTTTCTAACGGAATCAGGAGCAGTTCCTGGTGTTGGTAGTCAGCATGTGTCGGTCCGTTGCTTCAGAGAGACTTTCAAACCCCTGTCGGTAATGGTAGCGTTGAACTGAAACATTCAGAAGGCGGATTAGGTGGGAGTTAAGGCCCTCTCAAGGTACCTGAATTCTACTTACGTTTCAACGTCCCATAAAAAAAGGGTGCTCTTGCGGAAAAGCAATCCACAGGACGGTACTGAGCCAAGTCTGTGGTTTGCTACTAGAAATCGGCGTATCTCTGTTTTCAGGTGAGATTTATGCCCTACGATGAATAGCTAAAGTAAAGCACTCTTAGGGTAGGTAAGAAAAAGCTCTTAGTAAGCAGTCTCTTTTCTGTTTATCACATTCAATACATTTCCCCTTTTAGAGGCGTCAGTGCTATTAATTTTCCCTGTGATTACTGCTGTTGGACACAGAACGACATCCTTAATAAGGATGGAGCGTGACACGACAGGGAAGGAAACCCTATCTCTTTGTGCACCTTGTTTTCAGATGTGTTTTTTCACTCTGCCTGGCATTTCTAACCGCTCCGTTGTACCTGCTCTTCGTCTCAGCACCAGCCTGCTCACTGATCGCAGTTAATTTAATGTTAGCTTAACTGTTCATGCCGCTCTGATCTCATACCAGAGAGGTGCTGTGAGTAGCAAAATGACTAGGAAATCAAATCCATGACGGTGCTTTTCAAATAATTTATCAGAGTAGAGAATAAACTGTGGCTCATAGTGCTGCCAGTTGAAATGTCACCTACAGGGAAGCAGCGCTTCCAAGAGATGGAGCTGAAGGACACATTTCTATTATGCCAGAATTTTCTGATTCTTGTGTCGTCACCTCGCTCTTCTCATTTTTTTTTCTTTCTCTTCGCCAAGGTTTTGCTCTTTTTGTTCCGCTTCTCATCTTTATTAATTGGTTTTACCGCTTCTTTACATGCCTCTCCTCTGCAATCTGTCTCCAACTCTTCCTTCTCCTTTTCCAAATGTCCCCCACCATTACCCCACAGCAAGACCTTTTCTCTTGCCCCGGCGTAGCAGTACTTTGTCATTTAACCTAATACTGGTGAACTAATTTCTCAAACAATGAACAGGATCTGCTCACTAGGAACTAAAAATAGGTGATTCTTTTTAAAGAATTTGTAAGATCCCCAGAGATTTTCAGGATTGCATCGATTTTATTAATGTTTAGGCTCCTAATCCAATCACCTTTTTCCAGAGCCTGTGTTTGGAGCACGGGCTTTGATTTCAGAACTTGATAATTTTACCACCACAACTGAGCAATAGTCCTGAGTTTTACCAATATTTAATTAACAATTGTCTGTCATTTGATTCGAGTTGGTAAACTGAACTGAAAGCTGGAGAGTATCAGTAGTAACTGTGTCTTCTGGGCTCCTACAATGAAACTGGGGAAGCTATGGGAGGAAAAGGTGATTGGATTATCTGTCATTTCTGTCTAGATTGTTCCTTTCTCCTTCCCGTGTGGTCTGAACTGTCCCAAACTGGTTTTAGCCACTCCAAGCAACAGGTATTTTTTCCATTTGCTTTAGGTGTACTCTGTGTACCAGAGTATTTTCACCATCCAATTTTTTTTCTTTACATTGATGCAGGTATTTCTAGTTATTTCCCAGTAATTTCGTCCTGAGCATTTCCTTTTTTTCCGTAGCATTTCTGTCCTTCTCTTGGCCTTGTCAATGGTAAAGAGAGCAGAACATGATCACATTCCCAGAGCGTTTGAGGGCATGTTTAACTCCTAACCGTGCTTGCACACATGATTTTCTGCAAAAAGCCCAAATAAATCAGATAAAAGGTGAATTGTTGCTCTGTGCATTTACCGATGCTGTTTTCTATTGCTCAGACTTGCAGACTATAACTAAAAATAGTAAAGAATCTTCTAATGTGCAGCAAGACAACAGCAGAAAGCTGGATGCTACACATGTAGCCAACCAGAAGGATGAAGAAGCCAGAACTGAAGTAAGTCAAGGCCCACTTGAGCTGGACTCAGAGAGCATTTGCAGTGACACCCAGCAGCCATGCTCTTTTGGGAGATCCGTGTTTGAGAGACACATGTTGCGTGACTTTCTGGACCAAGCTGTCCCTGAAGATGAGCATCCTTTGCCAACAGACTACATCCAGGAAGGTGAAAGTGCTTTTGCCATCCAGCCACACAGCGAAGAGGAATATGAAGAAGACGTCATAGAACCACGAACTCTTAATGATGTAACAACCATAACGGACAAAACTAGTCCCTGGTCCAGCGTCCTGTCTGAAGTGGAGCAGGGTGTTGACCCCCAGCCCGTAGACTTGGGGCCCGAAGATCAGCACTCGGTGGATATAAACTGTTTGCAAAGAGGAAACACCAGACGGAGCAGCACCTTCTCCAGCATACTACAAGGTGACAACCAAAGCATGCTCACCACCTGTAGCCCGTGCATTAGCCTCCACGCAGATGAAGGCAGTCCTTGGGCAGTAGCAGAAGGCTTTCAAAGCTTGAATAGTGTCACGGAAACAACAGAGAAGGAGCTGTTTCAGCCTGCTCATTTGTCAGAATTGCATCAAACAGCCAACGGCCCTGTAGAAAATGGAAATTGTGAGTGTGATAGAGCATTTCTTACTAAACCTATAGAGCAAAATGTGGAGTTCCGTGCAGCTTCCAAAGAACTACTGGCATTTCCAGGAGGCGTTGGTTTGACCAATCCAAAAACCACAGAAAGAAAGGAGGAGGAAAATGGTGAGGTTGTAAATGAAGAACGTCAAGACGAGGAAGAAAGTGGTTCCGATGAGATCTGTGTTAAGAGCGTATTAGCCCAAGCAGGCTCGGAAGGAAGTAGTCAAAGCTTTTCTGATGACAGTAGTGAAGACCCACTGGAAGAGTCAGAAGAGTCCGTCAAACCAAAAACTGTTTTGTATCCTTTTTTCTTAAACACATGTTGCATTCAAGGAGCGTGTCCTATGTCTTGGTTAGAATCTCACAGGCCTCCGGAAAGCGGAATTCCCTGTGTGGAGCTCTGCCCTGTAAAGCGAGTCTAGAAGTGGTGACCTGGGAAGGTGTTGGAAGACCCTTTTGTGTTGCGTTTCACACAATGTAGTGATGACTTCCTCACCATTTGTAACCAGTATATTCTGTGATCCCTGAGAGTTAGTTCATTTTGGGTAGTTTCAAGGTTTTACGCATTTTTTTCCCCACGCTGTTTTTCTCCATGTATGATATCTCTTGTGTTTCTTCTGTAGTAAAAGAAACGTAGTTTAATTTTGCTTTTAAAATACTTTCCCATGTTTCTTGCAAGATCCCGAATCTCACATTTGGTTTCACTGAGTTGTGCTGGAATTTTTGCAGGATGAATCACAGAATCTTCATGGTTGGAAAGGACCCTTAAGATCACTGAGTCCAACCAAACAACCTACAATCTCTGTCACTAGAGCATGCCCTGAAGTGCCACATCTAGACGTTTCTTAAACACCTCTAGGGATGGTGACTCAACCACCTCCCTGGGCAGGCTGTTCCAGTGCCTGACCACTCTTTCAGTGAAGTAATTCTTCCTAATATCTAATCTAAACCTCCCTTGCCGCAACTTCAGACCATTAATGAAGTACTCTACTGGCTTTTCCAGCAAGTATAAAGTTTGGAAAGCAAGTTGGTGTCGTATGCTCTGAGAGGCCAGGTGAAAGAACCAAGTGTTCAGAACCATAGAATATGGATTAAGATGAATGAGACTCACCATCTGGGATCCATCAGCAGCTGTTACAGTGAGGTTTATTCCACATCTGCAGCTCCTGTGGAGCTTTGTGCAGCTACCAAAGGTTGTTCCTTAACAGTTCTGCTCAGACCTGGTCCTGTTGTTGTTCCCAACTTCTTCCTTCCGCCCCGGCAGATGGAAGCCTCCATGAGACTGCTCAGCATGTCTTCTCATCCTTCCACAGCTCTGAAAGTAAGTATGGGACATCCTTTCCTTTATTGTCCTAGCTTAACCGAGTCCATTTGTTAAAGCAGGAACAAAAGTACTTCTCCCTTTCTTTGCCTTTTCGCACTCAGGTTAGAGGTGATGGCTTCCAAATCAAGTCAAGGAGAATCTTTCTGATACCTTCTACCCCCACAGCATTCTCCCGGGGAAGCTGGCGAATCATGGCATAGACAAGTGTACTCTTTGCTGGGTTAAAAACTGGCTGGATGGCCGTGCCCAGAGAGTTGTGATTAGTGGGGTGAAATCTCTTGGCGGCCGGTCACCAGTGGTGTCCCTCGGGGCTCAGTTTTGGGGCCAGTTTTGTTTAAAATCTGTATCGATGATCTGGATGAGGGCATTGAGCGCACCCTCAGTAAGTTTGCAGATGACACCAAACTAGGTGGGAGTGTTGATCTGCTTGAGGGAAGGAAGGCTCTACAGAGGGCCCTGGACAGGCTGGAGGGATGGGCCAAGGCCAATTGGATGAGGTTTAATAAGGCCAAGGGCCGGGTCCTGCATTTCGGTCACAACAACCCCAAGCAACGCTACAGGCTTGGGGAAGAGTGGCTGGAAAGCTGCCCCGCAGAAAAGGACTTGGGGGTGCTGGTGGCCGGCCAGCTTAACATGAGCCAGCAGTGTGCCCAGGTGGCCAAGAAGGCCAACAGCATTCTGGCTTGTATGAGGAATAGCGTGGCCAGCAGGAGTAGGGAAGTGACCGTGCCTCTGTACTCGGCACTGGTGAGGCCTCACCTCGAGTGCTGTGTTCAGTTCTGGGTCCCTCTGTACAAGAGGGACCTTGAAGTGCTGGAGCGTGTCCAGAGGAGAGCTACCAGGCTGGTGAGGGGTCTGGAGACCAAGTCATATGAGGAGAGGCTGAGGGAGCTGGGCATGTTTAGCTTGGAGAAGAGGAGGCTGAGGGGAGACCTCATTGCCCTCCACAACTCCCTGAAAGGAGGTTGGAGAGAGGTGGGTGTTGGCCTCTTCTCCCAGGTGAATAATGACAGGACCAGAGGAAATGGTCTGAAGCTGCGGCAGGGGAGGTTCAGATTAGATAGTAGGAAGAATTACTTCACTGAAAGAGTGGTCAGGCACTGGAACGGCCTGCCCAGGGAGGTGGTTGTGTCTCCATCCCTAGAGGTGTTTAAGAAACGTCTAAATGTGGCACTTCAGGGCATGCTCTAGTGACAGAGATTGTAGGTTGTTTTTGGGTTTTGTTTTTTTTTTGTGTGTGTATGGTTGGACTCGATGATCTCAAAGGTCCTTTCCAACCATGAAGATTCTATGCTTCTGTGATTCTCTTCCCTCTGTGAGAATCATTTTCAGCTTTCATGGCTGCATCGTCGGGGATAATTATACACTTATGTTAACTAATTTGTCTATATGCAATAGTGAATGTTGCTCCATTGGGTTCAGTGAAAGTGACCAGTGCTCACTCCATTCTTCTTTGTGCTTTAATGTCAGGTAAGGGGCCTAATTTTGAGGACGCAAGCCGTAACTTGTAATTATGACTCGAATTTATATCTTTTAGATCAGGATGAAATGAGGGAGTTTGCAGAGAGCCTCTCATAGCATCATGGAATCACAGAATGGTTTGGGTTGGAAGGGACCTGAAAGATCATCCAGTGCCACCCCCCTGCCCTGGGCAGGGGCACCTCCCACCAGACCAGCTTGCTCCAAGCCCCGTCCAACCTGGCCTTGAACCCCTCCAGGGATGGGGCATCTCCCACCTCTCTGGGCAACCTGGGCCAGGGGCTCACCACCCTCACAGCCAAGAATTTCTGCCTCAGATCTCAGCTCAATCTCCCCTCTTGCAGTGGAAACCCCTTCCCCCTCGTCCCATGGCTCCCCTCCCTCATCCAGAGTCCCTCCCCAGCTTTCCTGGAGCCCCTTGAGGGGCTGGAAGGGGCTCCAAGGTCTCCGTGGAGCCTTCTCTTCTCCAGGCTGAACCCCCCCAACTCTCTCAGCCCGTCCTCCCAGCAGAGGGGCTCCAGCCCTCCCAGCATCTCCGGGGCCTCCTCTGGCCCCGCTCCAACAGCTCCGTGTCTCTCCTGTGCTGAGGCCCCAGAGCTGGAGGCAGCACTGCAGGGGGGTCTCCCCCGAGCGGAGCAGAGGGGCAGAATCCCCCCCTCGCCCTGCTGCCCACGCTGCTGGGGATGCAGCCCAGGCTGCGGGGGGGTTTCTGGGCTGCCAGCACACGTTGCCGGCTCATGTTGAGCTTCTCATCCACCAGCACCCCCAAGTCCTCCTCAGGGCTGCTCTCCAGCCATTCTCCACCCAGCCTGGATTTGTGCTTGGGATCGCCGTGACCCAGGTGCAGGACCTTGTACTTGGCCTGGTTGAACTTCATGAGGTTCACATGGACCAACCTCTCCAGCCTGTCCAGGTCCCTGTGGGTGGCATCCGGTCCCTCCAGCATGTCGACAGCTCCACACAGCTTGGTGTCACCTGCGAACTTGCTGAGGGTGCACTCCTTGAGAGGTGTCACGTAACTGTTCTTCGACGGAGGGAATCGCAGAATAGCTGGAGTGGTCGTTCCTAGTACAGGAAAGCTGTTGGTTTCTTTTGCTGTTTCGTAGGTGGTTTTACGTGCATCAACATTTATTTACTGTAAGAGGTTTGGGGCTCAGTTGTTCTGAGGTCTAAATATTCTTCTTTCCCAGCCACAGCTTTCCTTTGGGTGTTGATGTGGATCTGGGTACTGCAGCAGCTGAGCTGTTTGTTTACTGCTCCCAGAAAAGATAATGCGTTGGTTCCCCTCCTTATGACCCATGAAACAAACACTAGGAATATTTATATAACTGGAAACAGCTTGCCTGATTAAACAGAACAGAAACAGGCAGGATCTGATCGCTCTGAAGTAATGGAAGCTACTTGCAGTTAATAAATGTGCTTACGGCTCAGGTAAAATGCCTTAATTTTTGCTATTTTGTGATGTAAAAATTATTTTTTTTCTGATTTAAGTAATAGAACTTTTCCTAAGGCCCTCGAAAATTGTTCCTGGTGAAAATAGAGACTTCTATCAGAGGAGTCTTGGGTATAGTATGCTTCAAGGATCCAAAGATATATCTTGCTTATAACACCTACACTGCAGTGTGTCTTAGCGCTTGTTAAGCAAACTTTTCATGCCGCGCCTAAATATTTGGGATGAAATCAAAAGCAGAAGCTCAGATGTGTTCCTCCTTTGGAATCTCCTTCAAATTCTCCTCTGTCCGTCGCTGATACCGCCTTCCGCTCATCCCCCTATTCGGAGTTTTCCTTTCTGCGCAGAGTTAGCTCTGGTTCTCCCTGCGGAAGCACCGCGTCTTTCGGTCCATCTGCAAATCATTAAACCTACGGTTTAATATCAGTACCAGCTTTAGTTGAATTCCCTCTCTCTGCAGTGCCAAGCTTAGTGGCTGGAAACACGCTCCTGAAAGTGCTTAATAATTAGGGGGAATATTAGCAAGGCACTATTTGGATCTAGCTGACCTTAAACCAGCTTAATTCCAGGATTAGCTACAGCTCGTCCTTCGCTGTAGCGCTTGTGGTCTTCTCTTGAGACAGGACTCGGTGCTGCCTTACGTACCCAACATCAAACGGCCTGTATGAAGACCAAGAAGTTTTTCGCTTCTGACGGTAAAATACAGTTCAGGAAAGGTGCTTTCTCATGGTTCTGGTCTTAATTAGCTTTAAGAACATCACTTTCTAAATCTGGGTTTGTTTGGTTTCTGCACAGTTCAGCAAACACGGAGGGTGGCAGCAAGGCTGAAATGTGAGCTGTTCTCCTCTGAAGATCAGCAGCCCCCTCTGGCTCACGTGGCAGCTGGCAAACCTCCCTCCTGGCCTCCCTAATGATCCCGTCACCTCTCCCTGTCTTCTCTGACCCCCTGCTTTCCCTGGCTTCTTGCGCAAAACGGTGAAGAAACGGCGAGGAGGCAAAGCGGGCAGCCACGTCAAAGGAGCTGGCGACATTTTGGGGCAAAAGGGTCATCTCAGTTCATGCTGCAAGGACGTGGGGATCCAAGAAGGTGCTGCAGCAGCTCAGGCCTCAGCCTGGGTGCCGTGGTCACCCTCCAGGGACCTCAGTTTTGCAGAACCTCATGAAATCTAAATTTTTTTGACGTTTTTTCTCCATTACATCAGGCAGACTCAGGCTTCCAGTTCTTGAGGTTCTTCCCAGCTCTCCTCTTCCACACTGGTCACCTGCTGTCCTGCCTGATCCAACAGTCCTGCTTCGACTCCTGACGCTTTTCAGGTTCACAGAATCACAGTGTGGTAGGGGTTGGAAGGGACCTCCGAAGATCATCCAGTCCAACCCCCTGCCAGAGCAGGGTCACCCAGAGCAGGTGGCACAGGAACGCGTCCAGGTGGGTTTGGAATGTCTCCAGAGACGGAGACTCCACCACCTCTCTGGGCAGCCTGTGCCAGGGCTCTGCCACCCTCACAGGAAAGAAGTTCCTCCTCATGTTTAGGTGGAACTTCCTGTGGTCAAGTTTTTCCTGTCACTGGGCACCACTGAAAAGAGCCTGGCCCCATCCTCCTGACACCCACCCTTTCAGTATTTCTAAGCGTTGATAAGATCCCCCCTCAGTCGTCTTTTTTCCAGACTGAAGAGACCCAAATCCCTCAGCCTTTCTTCATAAGAGAGGTGTTCCAGTCCCCTCAGCATCTTGGTAGCCCTTTGCTGTCCCCTCTCCAGCAGTTCCCTGTCCTTCTGGAACTGGGGAGCCCAGAACTGGACCCAGTGCTCCAGACGCAGCCTCCCCAGGGCAGAGCAGAGGGTGAGGATGACCCCCCTCCTCCTGCTGGCCACACTCTTCTTGATGGCCCCCAGGATGCCATTGGCCTTCTTGGCCACAAGGGCCCATTGCTGGCTCATGGTCATCCTGTTGCCCACCAGGACTCCCAGGTCTCTTTCCACCGAGCTGCTCTCCAGCAGGTCAGCCCCAGCCTGTCCTGGTGCAGGGGGTTATTCCTGAACTCCTGTTCAGAAGCGGCTTTGTCCTTTTCTCCTCTCAGCCTTTGTCCGAGCAGTTCCTGATACGACCTCGGGAAAATTCTCTGGGTTCGTGGCTAAACTTAGCAGCGTCCAGCGCTGCATCGTGTTTATTGTGAAGCTACAACTGGTTTTAGATGTGTCAGAGCCATCGTGTAGGTGGCCCAGGTTATTGTCCAACTCCTATTTCTGACTGTTGCCTCTGCCTCCTTTCTCCTTCTTTGCCTTTACTGGATTCATATGTTCCTTTTGTTTTATAGGTATACACTGTTTCTGATTTTTCAGGGCAAAAATTTGATTTCTGGTTAGGGTTTTGGGCAATTGTATGCCAGAGTAAAAACATTTAAACGTGGTTCCGGTGAGATGCTGGCTGGGAAGCCCATATTAAGGCTCGCTGCCCTTCAGAGTTGGCCCCGTCTACTGGTAATGAAGGTGGGTTTTGGGGGGCAGGAGGAAATATTTTAAAAATTAGAGAGTTTATAAACTTTTGCATTCAAACATCTTGATTTTTTTTCTCTCCTCACCTCTATGAATATTCCAAAAAGGATAAGAAACTTAGATGGAAACCAGTTTCACTCAGAATAAATTGGTATTTATGTATATGTAGATTTACCTTCAGCGTAAATGAGGAGGGACGCTTTTATAAGACAGCCTTAGGTTCAGAATAACCGGCTTTCATCTGTTCTGAAAACGCAGGTGGCTGGCAACGCTCCAAGCATCCTTTCTCGGTTGCGATGTTTCTCCTTGATCTGCTCCCATTCCGGCCGCAGCCACTGAAGCTGCTCCGTTTCCTTACCCAGAGCACAGAGCTAAGGCCTCTGCCCGCTCCGTTTCTCCTCCAAACCCGCTGAACAGAAACGCTGACCTTCTCTTTTCGTTTTCGCGACCAGAAAAAGAGGAAAAGGTGGCTGTATTCTCCATGTCCGCTCGGAGTTGCGGCCGGTGGTCCGTGATTTGATAGAAACCTTTTCCTATCCCGAAAGCAGAAGTAGGTGTGAGGTCACTCCGGGGGTAGGTTTGTAGCCCGTTAACCCAGATCTGTTTTCCCTCCTTCGTCGCTGTGCGCAAACAAAACGCCATCAAACTTGTGGCACCCGCGGGGCTGAAACATTCTCCGCCTCCGTTATCACAATTCTTTGACCTTGAAATAAGCCGTCACCCGCCAAGACCTATAAAATGCTAATAAGTCTGTCTGCTTTTCTCCCGTCCCTGGCACACAGCAATGAGATAATCCTTGGCTGGTTTGAGTGTCCTGCCGTATCCCTGCCGTTTCTATAAAAAGCAAAAAGTGAAGCGTGATCTCCCGTCCTCTTTCCTCTTGCATCTTTCGGATCAAACGTGTGCGCCTGACGGCTGAGCGTCAAGATCCTTGGAGTCTGTGACTGCGTTGGCTTAGGGACAGCGAGGGAGAAAGCCAGGACAAGCGCTGCTTGTGCTCAGCTCGTCGTTTGAGCTGGCAGAGCCTGTTTCGGAGGCAAGGAATGGTGTAAACACGACATTTCAGGTGCGTGCTCTGGAAACTATGCAGGAGGTTAAAACTCTTGACTGTTGGAAACTGCCCGTTTGCCGTGTCGAAGGAGCATCTTAAAAATGCTAGAGGCATTTAAATTGCTCTAGCAATTAAAAATTGAGGCTAGAATGTCCTGCTAAATGTTATACGTGCAAGGAATTTGCTTATTTCAAAGAAAAACAGCTTTATACAGGTAGCATAAAGTGTAAGTATAGAAGTGTAGCTCTTTCCTGTAGCCATATCCCAAAACTGTCGGTGAAGCTCAACCTGCAAATGTAATTTCATGAAGCTTCTGATCCTCTGCACGAGCTGGGAGTGCTAATTGCGCTTTTAAACTTCTCTCATTTCAATTCACGCCCGTGCTAAAACTTTCCTGCGGCTGGAAGTTCATTTTTAGGGCGGTCCTTGGGATCGATACGTGCGTCTTAACACCTCTGCCGGGCTGCAAAGGGAGAGGGCGGTATGAAAATCGGCGGAGGAGTATTTTAGCCATCCCTACCTAAAAGAGCACACGAGCGGTATGTTTTCCAAGCACACCTCGTTTACTGACAGCGTACAAACTGCCGCCCACAGCCTCGGTGTCCTCTAATAGCAGCAGACACCTGCTCTCCTGTCCTGTTTTCACTTTTAGAGCGCTCTTTTGGAGTGTGTTATCGCACGGATGGCAAAATCGTGAGCAAGGGGCAGCGTTTTTTGCAGAGCAGGAACAACTCCAGGGCAGTGGTGAAGGCACCACCCCTGGGGGGATTTACAAGCCGGGCAGACGTGGTGCTGAGGGACATGGGGTAGTGGTGGGTTTGTCAGTGTTGGGTCGACGGTTGGACTCGATGATCTGAAAGGTCCCTTCCAACCTGGACAATTTTAGGAACTCAGTTTGTGACTCAGCTTCACCTGAGGCAGGAGAAGTACTGTGGCACCTCTGGATTGTGAACTCGAAGAACAAAGGAGAACAATCTCATTTAATTTCTCCTTTAGAATCAAATTTAAAATTTGTTATAACCATGGTAAGATTATTTCACAGCTGGTTTGGGTCACTGGCTTAGTGCAATCCCCAAAAAAGTCCTTTAGTTTCTGCAGAAATACTCAGCTGTGCCGCTGTCTCCGCTGGATCTGGGATTCTCGAGGCAATTTTGTTCCCTTTTCCTTATCCTCTCCCAGATGCCCTGTTACCTTCCCCTCTGAGTTGTGGGACTTGCAGCTGCTCCCACTGAAATTCCTTAGAAATGTCCTGTTTCTAATGAAAGTGAAACTGGTCAGTGAACACTGTCCGCGCGTATTCCTTACCTTCCAAACGGGAGTCGCTGTCTCCGTTCCTTGCTGTGCAGGAAGACGTGTGTAGCACAAGTACGCGTGAGAGGGGAACTGGGAGAAGTGGGAAGTAGGGTTCATTGGATAATTTGAGGAATTCGATAGGGTCATTGCTACAGTGTAAACCTGCGTCTTTTATTATTTCGATTAGTTCACGCAAGCTGTTCACGTGGGCGTAGTTGTGCAGAGAATCTTTTATAGGTATGTCAGCGGTGGAGCCTCCTTCGGGGTAGAACAGGGCCCTCGTCGGGGGACAAACGGCTTCCTCACGGCTGGAAGGAATCGTAGAATCACGGAATGGTTTGGGTGGGAAGGGACCTTTAAAGGCCACCTTGTCCACCCCCCTGCCATGAGCAGGGACATCTTCAACTAGACCAGGGTGCTCAGAGCCCCGGCCAACCAACATCCCTGGAATGTTTCCAGGGATGGGGCATCTCCCACCTCTCTGGGCAACCTGGGCCAGTGTCTCACCATCCTCAGTGTACAAAAATTCTTCCTTAGATCTTAAGATCTTACAGATCTTATATCTGTAAATTCTTCCTTAGTCTGAATCTCCCGGCTTTCAGTTTAAAGCCATCACCCCTTGTGCTATTGCGACAGGCCCTGCTAAGAAGTCTGTCCCCAGCTTTCCTGTAGCCCCCCTTTAAGTCCTGAAGTACAGTGCCAGGGCAGAGAAGCGGCACGGGTTTGTCTGGCTGCAATTTGGCTGGTGTATTGGATTTAAGCACCAGAATTTCCTTGGTTTTTTGGGTTTTGTTACAGTTACAGACCTTCCTGGCCTGGGGGATAGGGCAGTCCATGCCGATTCTTTGCAAAAACCTAAAACCGCTGTTCAGAAGTGAACGCTGCTCGGTGACCTAAAACCAGAAGCCTTTCGCCACTCCTCTGAGCTTTCGCTTTGAACGCTTTTCTCTAAGAACTGCTTTTGAGGGCTGTAGAGAGACCAGGGCCCAGCACGGAGCCAGCGTGAGCGGGTTAGTCTCCATCTCCCAGGGCAGGGGGTTGGAACTAGATGATCTTTAAGGTCTCTTCTAACCCAAACTATTCTATGATCTCCAGCCAATATTAACGTTTCAGCTGTTTCACGGACAGTTGGCACAGAAACCAGCGTGGGAAGAACAAGCGACTGACCCGGTCTATGGACACCCTGGAGCAGAATACGCTGTCAAAAGGCGGTGGTTTGGCCAACGAGTATCTCTTTCCGCCGGTTTTTAAGCTTCTAATCTTGCCAGGTCTGCGTTTAACCTCTCTCAGCTTCTTTCTTTTTAGGAAAATCATCCTAGGGCAGTGTTAAGAAGAAAGAAAAACAAAGCAAGAATTCTCATAAATATAAATGTGTGATAAAAATGGGCAGTGCTTCCAAATACTATAAGCCAAAGCTATTTTCCTGGATAGTGGGAACTCTCTTACAGAAATCTTTTCAGATCATTTACACCATTAGCCATATGAAACTGGGAGATTTAGGCTCTAGGAATTTATAGTTAGATTGTCATAAATCTTTTGTGCACTGCTGGATGTGAAACCACGCGAGCCGTTCTCACCGTTGGCATCCTTGTTATTAACCAGCCAGACGGCGACCGAAACCACCGTCTTTGCGAGCGTTGACCCATCTGTCTCCCGAATCTGGCCCTGCAGGAGCCGGCTGCATCCGCGTGTCTGAAAATCAACCTTTAGGAAATCTTGGCCTGCGGTTAGGGCCTCTCTCGGTCTTGTCTCTGTGCAGAAATTGTAGCTGATGTTAAATTAGCTTGCAGTTAGCCTCTTGTGCTTTGTCCTGGCTCTAGCAGACACCGGTACACCCGGGATGGGTAGATCAGGGGGTGGTTTTTATCTACAGGCTGTTTTCCCATCAGGGTCTTCACCAGCGATGCCCTCGCGGGGCTCAGTGTGCTCGTCATCTCAGCCTGTAAAGCGCAGGTAACCAAAGACAAGAAATCTCCAAACCCACTTATTCCTAAAAAAGCCATTTCCCTCCCCAGACGATGCACGTCAAAGCGGGGAGCGCGCAGGAACATGATCCCGGCGCTGTTTCTCTGATGACCTTAGGAGACCTTTCCACCACAGCTGCACCTGGTGAGGCCGGGCCCGGCCGGGACGGGGAAGCAGCCCAGGGATGTAGGCGAAAGGTTGGACCGACGGATCAGCTTTCCACATCAAACCCTGCTCTCCAGGAGACCTTCCTGGCCCCGTGTCCTGAAACAGCACCGCTCGCCTCCGCCTCTAAAAGCAGCCGAAGCCGGGTCTCTCCTCTCTCGGTGCTTCACGGGCACGATCTGGCTCTAAATGAACCAGGGAGAAACACCAGTTTCTTTGTACGCTGAAAATATCATAGAATCATAGAATTGGTAGGGTTGGAAGGGACCTTAAAGATCATCTAGGTCCAACCCCCCTGCCATGGGCAGGGACATCTCCCACTAGATCAGGTTGCTCAGAGCCCCATCCAGCCTGGCCTTAAAAACTTCCAGGGATGGGTCTTCCACCACCTCTCTGGGCAACCTGTGCCAGTGTCTCACCACCCTCATGGTGAAGAACCTCCTCCTAACGTCCAGTCTGAATCGACCCATCTCTAGTTTTAATCCATTCCCTCTAGTCCTACCATTCCCCGACATCCTAAAAAGTCCCTCCCCAGCTTTCTTGTAGGCCCCCTTAAGATACTGGTAGGCCACTATAAGGTCTCCTTGGAGCCTTCTTTTCTCCAGACTGAACAACCCCAACTCCCTCAGTCTGCCCTCACAGGAGAGGTGCTCCAGCCCTCTGATCATCCTTGTGGCCCTTCTCTGGACACGTTCCAGCATGTCCATATCTTTCTTGTAGTAGGGGCTCCAGAATTGGATGCAGTACTCCAGGTGGGGTCTCACGAGAGTGGAGTAGAGGGGGAGAATCACCTCCCTCGACCTGCTGGCCACGCTTCTCCTGATGCAGCCAGGATACGATTGGCTTTCTGGGCTGCTAGTGCACACTGACGGCTCATGTTGAGCCCCTCGTCCACCAGCACCCTCAAGTCCTTTTCTTCAGGGCTGCTCTCACGCCAGTCACTGCCCAGCCTCTATCGGTGCTTGAGATTGCCCCGACCCAGATGGAGGACCCTGCTCTTGCTCTTGTTGAACTTCATGAGGTTGGCACGGGCCCACCTGTCCAGCCTCTCAAGGTCCCTCTGGATGGCATCCCGTCCCTCCAGCGTGTCAGCCACCCCACACACCTTGGTGTCGTTGGCAAACTTGCTGAGGCTGCACTCTATGCCACTGTCCATGTCGCTGACGGAGATGTTAAACAAGACCGGTCCCAGTACTGGTCCTTGAGGGTCTCCACTTGTCACTGGCCTCCACTTGGACATGGACCCATTGACAGCCACTCTTTGGGTGCGGCCGTCAAGCCAGTTCTTTATCCACTGAGTTGTCAGTCCATCAAAGCCATATTTTATCAGCTTGGAGACCAGGATGTCATGCGGGACAGTGTCAAAGGCTTTGCTCAGGTCCAGGTAAATGGCGTCAGTTGCTCTCCCCCTTCTATTGATGTTGTGACCTTCTCAGAGAAGGCCACCAGGTTTGTCAGGCAGGATTTACCCTTGGGGAAGCCGTGTCGATTGTACCCAGTCACCTCTTCGTTATTCTTCTGCCTCAGCAGCGCCTCCAGGAGGATCTGCTCCATAATCTTACCAGGCACTAAATATCCATTTTTTGTGCTACTGGGAAGTCTGGAAGAAAACCTTGCTGCTGGGGGCTGGGGGCGGGGGGGTGCGTGCAAAGTGAGGAGGATGTTAAAATGCTGGAAAAGGTGGTTTTCATCTCGTGGGCTGCTGCGTAGGAGGTTCCTGCGGGGGGGACTGGGACGGGCCGGTCGAATTTGTCAGCAGGGTTGGGTTTGTTGTGTAGGAGCTTCGCCTCTCCAGTGCGAGGTGGTTTGGTTTTTTTAAGGGTTCTGCCAATTCCAAAGCAAATAATAATCGACACCCAAAATTCAGAGAGTCAGAGCCCGGTGCATACGCTGGAATAATTCTTTTGGCTTCGCAGAAGATGACTTTGGCTGAGGGGAGACGTTGACAGAGTTCAGAGCTGACTTGCCGGAGCCCAACTGTGTGGTTTGGACCTTCTGATTTCGGCCTTCGGCTTTTGCTTTCTGCAGCACCGAGGAAGAATCGCATTTGCAGCGTCTAATATTGTCTTGGGCAGGGAAATATTTCATTATCGGGGATTTTTTGGATAGGGAAATATTTCCCCATCACGGATTTTTTTATTTTTTTTTCCCCAAGTTGGAACAAAGAGGTCTTTTTCCAAAGAGTTGCCTCGCAGTGTGCAGAATGAGGGAAAAAACCCCTCCGAGGAGAACCGCTGAGCTACAAAACCCACATCAGGAGGGGTATTTCCTGCGTATCCAACTTCTCGCCCGCTGCACGGCCCTGGGCTTTGCTGCGATGAGAAACCGGGCGCGGGGCAGAGCTGCCGGGGCTCTAACGTCTTCTTCCTCCTCTCCGCAGAGCAGAAGCGGAGCAGCACCACGGGGCATCCCCTACCGAAGGCCGGCTCATCCCAGACCGGCGGTTGATCTCTCGGAAGAGGAAACCAAAAGGATCGCCAGGATCTTCTCTGCTCAGCCGGCCAAGAAGGAATAGCGTCGGCGAGAGGCCGTCCGCAGCGGCTGCTTCCCCAGCCACGGCCTGACCCATGGGCCAACGCCGGGTTCTCCAGGGAAGAGGAGATGGAAGCCGTAGGTTTCAGGCTCTGATTTTTAATTTGCCTAATTGGTGTCCTGTTGGAGCGACTTAAAAGCAGGTGGTCAGCCGAGGGGAGCTGAGAGACCGCGTGTCTTGCAAGGGCAGGTCCCCGATGAGACTCACCGCTTCAGGTAACCGATGAGCTGCTGCCTGGTCTCTAGATTCTCCTTTGTGGGGATTGATTCATGTGAAGTTTCTCTAACCTTTTATTTTTGACTAAACGCGACGCGTCCCGTTTTGAGACGGCTCCTTTTTCTTCGCCCGCGGGATGGAGAACGTGAGAAATTTGCAGAGAAGCGTTGCCTCCCCGCCGCGGCGTGTGCTGTGGATGGGGAGGGGAAAATGAGCTCCCTCCCCAGTGGCCTTTCAAAAAGAGTCGGGGGGAAGCACAATTTGCTGATTCTAGAGGAATGTAAATGCCCGAGGATGCTGTAAAATACTGATGTGTGTACTGTTTTTAGTAGAAATACGGAAAATTCTAAATTATTTTTGTACATTTTTATGTCAGGTACCTTTTGGATAACGGACTCTGCTGCAAACCGAGCTAAGTTATTTTTGTACTGCTCTCCAGTCTTTGTTTTTCAATAAAATTCCTTTTGGTTTCTTGTCACCTGGTGCCATGTATCCCGCTGCCAGGTCACGAGCTCGTCATTAGCAGGGGGCCAAGACTCCTTCCCCGAGAGCCCCTGGCAACGGGAGGGAGGGGACGTCGTAGAAATGCTTCCTGGAAGATGCTGTAGCTGGGCACTCGCGGAAAGGTCAGTGCTTTGCAAAGGAGTTGGATATCGCTGTGTAGCGCAGCCCACGGGGAATGAGTCGGACCCCGGAAGCGAACGAATGCTCCAAATCAGAGCTGCTTTTCAAACCACGCTTTGAATTGAGGATTTAAGGAACCAAAGTCTCAGCAGCCCTTTTTTTTCACAGAATCCCAGACCGGCAGGGGTCGGAAGGGACCTCTGGAGACCATCCAGTCCAACCCCCTGCCAGAGCAGGGTCACCCAGAGCAGGTGGCACAGGAACGCGTCCAGGTGGGTTTGGAATGTCTCCAGAGACGGAGACTCCACCACCTCTCTGGGCAGCCTGTGCCAGGGCTCTGCCACCCTCACAGGAAAGAAGTTCCTCCTCATGTTGGGATGGAACTTCCTATGCTCAAGTTTGTGCCCGTTACCCCTTGTCCTGTCCCCAGGCACCACTGAGAAGAGCCTGGCCCCATCCTCCTGACACCCACCCTTTCAGTATTTCTAAGTGTTGATAAGATCCCCCCTCAGTCGTCTTTTTTCCAGACTAAAAAGACCCAAATCCCTCAGCCTTTCTCCATCAGAGAGGTGTTCCAGTCCCCTCAGCATCCTGGTAGCCCTTTGCTGTCCCCTCTCCAGCAGTTCCCTGTCCTTCTGGAACCGGAGACCCAAAACCGGACACAATACTGCAACCCTTTTCCTCCCACCTCTGCAGTTTGGTTTGTCACCGGGGAAATCCTAAATGCCTGATTCACAACTTGCCCACGCCGGGTTGGACCCCGGTGGTAGAATCCGTTCCGCAGTGTCCGCGCGCTGCCTACGGAGCTCCGAGCCTCCCGCCAGTGCCCAAAGCAGGGGCCGCCTGGATGTCACCGCTGCCACGTGTCTCCCACCCTCAGCCCTGCAAACGCGTCCCCTCTCCCTGCCCTCGCCGGGTGAGGGTTGGGCGATGACCGCGCCAAGTGTCCCCGTACAGCACGTCCCCCTGCCAGGACAGGAGTGACGCGTGGGCGTCCTGCTGCTGCTGATCCCGGTGGCATCCCCAAAAAAGTCAGGCGGGATGCTGGCCGGGTTGGGAACGCGGTGACATAGGAGGTGACGGTGTTGACTCCTGAGTTACAGCTCGGGCATGAGATAAACAGCTGCTTCCTTTTGCGTTTAGGTCAGCGGTGGCGCACGGTCCGGCCGGCCGGGAAAACAGGAGGGGGCAGGCAGCCGGAGAGGGGCGTCAGTGACAGACGAGCTTCTGCTCGGAGCCCGATGGACGGAGCAAAGGTGGCTTCGGGGTCTCAAATCAGGCCGAAATCCCTCTTGTGCCCTCACATGAGCTCGCTCGCGAGGGCAGAGCCTTTCCGCGCAGCAGCAGGGACGTGCGATCTTTGGCGAGCGCGTCCCTTCGGGCTTTGTGCGTGTAAAGCTAAATAGCACCAAGGGTTAAACACCGAGTTTTAAGAAAAGGGAGGAAAAGGGGCATCTCTTGAGCCGTCACCCCACCCTTGGCCCCCAGCCTTGTCCTTCCCCCGGGCTGCAGACCCAGCGCCCGTCCACGCTCGAAAGGGCGTCGTGGTTTTGTCGGTGCGGAGCAGGAACACGGGAGGGATTTCCCCCTGCGTGTCCCCTGCCCTCGGGCCGCTCCACGTGAGCTGGGGGCCACGTTACACCCTGCGGAGGAAATCCCACCGGCACACGGCAGCTGCCCGGGATGAATGACGGCTGTGTGGGCCGTGCGAGGAGCAAAGGTGTCCCACCTGCCCCACCGGGGGGGCGGGGGGGCACAAAGTTCTGCCTTGCCCCAAACCGCTCGCTTCTAAAGCCTCGGGCAAGTGTTTTCTGCATCTCCACCTTCCCAGAGCGCGTTTAGGTTAAAAATCCAAATTACTGCCCCATCCCTAAGGTCCCAGCGGCCACGAAACAGGCAGGGCCACGCTGCCGGGGGCTACTGCCCCAAAGCTTCGCTCCGATGGGTGCTGGTGGTCCAGGCAGGACCCCCCACACGCCCCCATGCCGGCACCCTGAGGGGGAGCAGAGGGCTGAAACGCCGCCTCCCCGTCACGGGTGTTGGGTGACCCCGCTCTCATCGACTCAAATGCCACCGGGGGAACTGGGTTACACTGTCACCCGATCCCCGCGGCCGCTGGAATGTCCTCCCCGGTGCTATTTAAGGCGGGGGCCAAGGAGCCGGCTCTCAGGTTGATGGTTGCACAGAGAGGGGTGTAAGGCCGGAGCAGGGACACGGTGCCGAGGTCCCAACGGTGAGGCCATGAGGGACCCAGCCCCGGGCAAGTCATCGTGGGAGGAGAAGTTTTCACCGAGCGCCCCCATTTTGGCCAGGGTGTGGGGGGGGTGGGCGAGCCCCGGGCTGAGTGAGGAAGCCCCGTGCCTCAGTTTCCCCAGGGATGCAGGCGAGGAAACAGGGCAGGATTTGGCTTTCAGGGCTGTCCAAAGCCAGCCAGAGCCACTACGGCACATGGTCACCTGTGTCCCTACGCCAGACTCCTGTTTGAATCTCCATCCAACGCAGCATCCCGGCTCCTCCCCAAACCACCCCCCTGTTTCCTTCCAGCCCCTCTGCCACGATGGTGGGTCTGAAACCCCCTGAAGTGCCCCCAACAGCCGCCGTGAAGTTCATCAGCGCGGGGACAGCCGCCTGCATTGCCGACCTCTGCACCTTCCCCCTGGACACCGCCAAAGTGCGGCTGCAGGTACGATCCACCAGCCCCCCAAAATCCCACGGGTGGAGGGAACACCCCACAACAGCCAGACCCCCGCCCCCGTGCCAGCTCCACTCCGGAGTTGGTGGCGTTTTGGGGGAGGCGGAGGGCAGGGTGACGCGGTCGGCATCCCGCAGATCCAGGGCGAGGTGCGGATCCCCCGGAGCACCAGCGCCATGGAGTACCGGGGTGTTTTGGGGACGCTGAGCACCATGGTGAGGACGGAGGGACCCCGCAGCCTCTACAGCGGGCTGGCGGCCGGGCTGCAGCGGCAGATGAGCTTCGCCTCCATCCGCATCGGGCTCTACGACTCGGTGAAGCAGCTCTACACCCCTAAGGGCGCTGAGAGTGAGTGTCGACGCGATCAGGACCCCCCCGCACCGTCCCCGTCCCTGCGCGCACCCCCGTCCCAATGCACGACCCTCTCCCGGAGGGGCACAACCCACCACAATGGCAAACAGCCCACCCCGGGGTGAACAACCCACCCTGGTGTGCACAACCCCCAAGCTGCGCCCCCCCCCCCCACTAAGCACCCCACAACCCCTGGCTGCTCACCCTGGGGTCCCCACGCAGCCAGGGGTCCCCGCGGGGCTGGGGGGTCCCCATGCAGCCAGGGGTCCCCGTGGGGTTGGTGGTCTCCATGCAGGCAGGGATCCTTGCAGGGCTGGGTGTCCCCATACAGCCAGGGGTCCCCGCAGGGCTGGGTGTCCCCACACAGCTGGGGGTCCCCACACAGCCGGGGGTCCCAGCGCCTGCCCTCTCCAGGCACAGGGCTGGCGGCGCGGGTGCTGGCGGGCTGCACCACGGGGGCGGTGGCGGTGGCGTGCGCCCAACCCACCGACGTGGTCAAGGTACGGTTCCAGGCCAACGGGGCGATGCCGGAGAGTGCCCGGAGGTACAGCGGCACCGTGGATGCCTACCGCACCATCGCCAGGGAGGAGGGCGTCCGTGGGCTCTGGAGAGGTAGGGGCAGATGGGGACAAGAATGGGAATGAGGACAGGGATGGGATGGGATGGGATGGGGATGTGTTGGGGACAGGCATGGGATGGGAATGGGAACAGAAATGGGAAAAGAGATGGGAATGGGGATGAGGAAGGGTACAAGCATGGGAATGGGGACAGGGATGGGATGGGAATGGGAACGGGAATGGGGATGAGGAAGGGGACAGGGATGGAGACAGGGATGGGATGGGAATAGGAATGGGAATTGGAATAGAAATGGGAACAGCAGTAGTAATGGGGATGGGAATGGGGATAAGGAAGGGAACAGGGATGGAGACAGGGATGGGATGGGGACAGGAGTGAGGAAAGCAGGGCTGGAGCACCCATCCGGGATGCTCCGGGAGGGGATGTGACCACCATCCTCGATACCACCCCCCTCCTGCATAGGGACGCTGCCTAACATCGCCCGCAATGCCATCGTCAACTGCGGGGAGCTCGTCACCTACGACCTCATTAAGGACGCGCTGCTGCGGACGCAGCTGATGACAGGTAAGGATGGTACCAGGGGGACGCGGCTGGGTGCCATCCCCGTCCCTGCAACCCTCAACCCCTGGGTCTGCCCCACAGACAACATCCCCTGCCACTTCGTGGCCGCCTTTGGGGCCGGCTTCTGCGCCACGGTGGTGGCGTCGCCAGTGGACGTGGTGAAGACGCGGTACATGAACGCCGGTCCCGGGCAGTACCGGAACGCGCTCAGCTGCCTCCTCGCCCTGCTCATGCAGGACGGCCTCGCCGGCTTCTACAAGGGGTGAGTTTGGGGAAGCCCCGCTGAGCACCGGCCAACTCAGTGCACAGACACTGGGGTGGACCGGCTCCGCTTGACACCACGGCATCGCCCGGCACACCACGCGTGTCCTAACCCGTGTGCCGCCACCGGGGCACCAGGCAGGGCTTTGGGGACCGCGGGGATGTCCCCGCGATGTCCCCTCCAGCGCTGCTCTTCCCGGCATAGGTTCGTCCCCTCCTTCCTGCGGCTCGGCTCCTGGAACGTGGTGATGTTCATCTCCTACGAGCAGCTGCAACGCATCGCGGTGCTGGCCCGGACGCCCCAATCCTGACCCCCCACACACCCCGGCCTTTCTCGTCAGCGTTGGCGAGACACAAGAGTAAATTATATTAATTGCTGGAGCGACGGGGGAGCAGTGACACCCCCAGCCCAACAGGGAAACCCCGAGAGGGACCGGCGAGACAGGAGGAGAAACGACGCTGTTTGCAGAGAAACGTGGGAGAATGGAGGTGTTCAGAGAGGAGTTTAGGGAGGAAGAAAAACGCATTTGTAGGTTTTTTCCAGCTGGGAAGAGCTTCCCGGCAGTGGTGGGAACAAGGCGAGCAGTGTGGGCAGGCGGGACCGAGTCGAGGGCTGGGGGATGTGGTGATTCCTGATATTCCTTACCGACGCTTCCAATAAACCGCCCCTGTGGGGTCTGATCGCAGCAGTCTGATTGCCTTTTTTTTTGGGAGGGATTTAGGGTCGTTCCCCCGACCCTGGGGGTGCCACTGGAAAAGGCAAACCAGGCCTTATCCGAAAGCTTCCCCGAGTGTCATGTGCCATCGGGGATCAGCTTTAGCAGAGATTATTTCTGTGATTAGGAAAAATAAAAAGCATCAAGCTGGGCATGTGGGTTCATGGCCACACATTCCACTTGTGGGTGCAAAGAGCCGAGAGCCGCTGCCCCCCCTCCATGTGGGAGGCACCCCCAGCCCCAAGGAGGGTGGGGCACGCAGCCTTGGTGCCATGGTGATGGTCTCCCCCAACCCTTCACGGTGGGGACCCTCACCTGTGTTCAACCTGCCGCTACCGGGTCTCGAACCGACGTTCCCCCCTCCCTCCCGTCGCCGCCGGGTCTCGAACCGGCGACCCATAGCGTTCCCACCTGCCGCCTCCGGGTCTCGAACCCGGGGCCTCCCGCCCCGGGGAGGAGCGGCCGCGCTGGTAAGAGCCGGGGCCTCGCGGCCCCTCCGCGTTACCGGCCCCGCGGCAGCAGGTGAGTCCCCGGGGTGTGCTGGGGACCCCCATCCCCAGGGAACCCCCCCATCCCTTCCCGGGCTCTGCTGGGGATCCCCAACAGCCCTGAGTGGGGTGCACGCAGGGGGTCCCCCCCTGCCCCAAGCCCCCCCATGCAGTGGGGTGGGTGCAGGGGTGCCTGGCCACCCCCCCACCCCCCAATCCCTGCAGCTGGGGATCCCAACCTGCATCCTCCCACCTCCTGGGGGGGCCATGGCACCCACGGCAGGCAGTTCCCACCCCTCTCCTTGCCCCAGGACTGGCGTGAGCCTGAGATGTCACCCACTGCCACCACCGCTTTCCATGGACTGGGAGAACTGGGAAGCAGCCTCGCAAAACACCTGGGATGCGCAGGACACCGTCAGGGAAGGCTGAAGCCCCCGAGGTACCGCAGTGCTCCCAAAAATGTGGGTGAAAGCCGGCAGAGCTGGCGTGATGCCTGGGGTGCCCGTTTTCCCCACCACCAGCCCCAGCGGCAGGGAACGGACACCCCATGGGGGTCCCAGCCTCTGGGGAGCAGGATGAGGTTGAGCTGGGACGGGGAAGGGCTGGGGCCCCGTGCCGTCGATCTGGAAGTCCCAGCGGCGAGAGGAAGAGGGTGAGGAGGCCAAAGGAGGGATTCTGCTCCCTCTGTGCCCTCGGCTTGGTGTCACCCAGCTCTGATGCCACAGAGGGGAGATGAAACGAGGATTGTCCCCCCTGCTGTTCCTGAAAAGGCTGGGGGGGGTGTAACGGGTGAAAAACGGGACGTGTGGAGGCTGCGTGGATGTGAAGTGGTGGCGACAGTCACAGCAACCACGCGAGCTGCGCGCGGACCCTCTGAAACATTGATTGGTGCCTCGGCCAGAGCCCCGGCTCTCCTGAACATGACAAACCCCCTCAATTTTTGTCCCCTGCTGCACCCAACCCCTTCTCGCTCCTCTCTGCCGGCCGCCCCCACCACGGCTGGGTTCAAGCCTCACGCGATGCCCCCGATGGCCACCGTGAAGTTCGTTGGGGCTGGGATGGCTGCCTGATCTCATCACCTTCCCCTTGGACACGGCCAAAGCGCTGCTGCAGATGAGCCGGGCTCCCCTGCCCTCCACCCCCCACATCCCACAGCCCCGGGCTGGGGGGGGGGGCGTCTGTGGTCACGTAAATCCTCTTCATCCCATTTTCTCCCCACACAGATTCAGGGGGAGGCGAAGCTCGCGGGTCAGGCGCAGTGCAAGGGGGTCTTCAGCACCATCACCACCGTGGGGAGGACAGAGGGACTCCGCAGCCTCTACAGGGGGCTGGTGGCCGGGCTGCAGCGGCAGATGACCTTCACCTCCCTCCGCCTCGGGCTGTACGACTGGGAGAAGCAGCCCCACACCAAAGGGTCACAACATAAGTCCCTGGACAGGGCGGGGGGCGGGGGGGGGGTGTCCTGCTGGGCAGCCCCTCCACGGGCACCAAAACTGCGCAGGATCGGGGTTTAGTCCTGATAAGAGTTGCAACGGGGTGATGGAAGCACTTCATGGGGGGATGGGTGATTTATATTTTTAAATATTCTTCTTCCCGCTCCCCACCTTGCCCGTACTCTCTCCAGGCGCCGGGCTGGGGAGCTGGCTGGTGGCTGGCTGCACCACGGGGGCCATGGTGGTGGCCTCCCCCCAGACAACAGACGTGGTGAAGGTGCAGTTCCAAACTGTCAGGGAGGGTGGTCGGTGTTACCAGGGCTCCGTAGATGGCCACAGGACCATCGCCAAGCAGGAGGGTGTCCATGGGTTGTGCAGAGGTGGGTGCAGCCCCCAGGGAGCACGCCGGGATGGCTCCGGCACCGTGGCCCTGAACGCTCTGGTCCACGCAGGACCGTCCCCCAACAGCACTCGCAGCGCCATAGTGAACTGCGCTGAGCTACGATCTCACCCAGGTGAGACCTACGATCCCACCCAGGACACGCTGCTCCAATCCCACCTCAGGCAGGGTGGGGGCCCCAGCTCTGCTGTGGAGGCACGGCCGGGGCTGCGGCCGATTTCCATCGCGAGCATCCACCCCGTGTAGGGAGGGAGCCCCTGGGTTGTGTCCCTAAAATAATCCAGGCTCATAAATCCCACCACAGCTCTTTCTGGTCAGAAAGCGTCCCCTGCCACTTCGCCTCTGCCTTCAGGGACACTTTCTGGGCCACGCTCATTGTCTCCCCCGTGGACGTGGTGAAGACGAGGTACATGAACGCGGCTCCAGGCCAGTACAGGAGCGTCGGGAGCTGTGCCCTCACCCTGCTGAGAAATGAGGAGCTCGAGGCTTTCTACAAGGGGTGAGTAGGGGTTTGCCACCCTTTTCTCTCCTCTTCCAAAACGTAGGCACTTCTGGGGTGGAGGCACCATCACTCTGGGATGGCATGTGATGACCTTGGCTGCTGCGGGAGGTTCGTGCCCTCGTTCCTGCAACTCGGCTCCTGGAACACCGTGACGTTCGTCACCTACGAGCAGCTGAAACGGGGCCTGATGGCCACGCGTGGCTGGTAGGATGTCCCCTCCTGAGCCCAACGCTGCCATCACCACCTTCCCGGTGGTGCCTCACTCGCAGACACTGAAGGGGATCACATCTGCGAGGCGCCCACCAAGGAGAAAGCTGTAGTGCGTGCAGTGAGAATTTGAGTAAATCTTGTGGTCTTTTCTTCCCTGGTTTTGGTCTTTCGCTCATCACCCTGCGCACAGTCACCCCCAAACCATCACTGTTGCCACGCACATGACAGTACTCCAACCCCCCCAAAATCTTCCATCTCCCTCCGCATCGCTGTGGTGCTGCTGCCATGGGGTGGCAGCTATGGAGAAGAGTCTGGAAAGCAACACGGATCCGAGTTCCCAGGGGAAACAGCCTCAAGGGTGCTGTGTTTTAGGGTGCTCGGTGCTGGGAACAACCTCTGCCCGGTCACAGGGCCAGCCCCAGAGCTTTATTGGTGGGAGAAGAGCGGGAAGGTTGTTGTCCCCTAGGACAGGAGAGCGCTTTTCAAGAGCAGTTTCTTGTCACGCGTGAGCTTCTTGGGAAAGCAGATGTTGAAATATATGTGGAGGTCACCCTTGCGCCGGGGGTCCTGGAGCAGCGGCATCCCCTCCCCTGGCACCACTTTACAGTATTTGGGGCTGCAAAGCAAAGGAAGGGGCTGAGGAGCTGCAGGATGATCCTGACACGGGGGCCACCACACCGAGCCCCGACCTGCAGAGCCCCACGCACGCTTCTGAGCAGGTTTGTTAGGGCAGGTTTGCTCCTCCAGCCTCAACCGGTGGCCTGCCCTCCTCTTCCAGCCTTGTGTCCCCAGGGTTCCTTGCCCTGCGGGCTGTACCATCCAGCCCTCATCTCACCTCATTCCACCCACGCCAAGCCCTCTCCCTGCTTCTACCACCAGCAACACGGCCCCCAACCAGGCAAGTAGCTCACAGTGGGCAGTATCCACCTCCTCCCAGCTAGAATTCCCAGCCCTGAACCTGCTGGAAAAGCTTTTGAAGCACACCAGTAATCCAGGCAATGGGGACGTGCTTGGGAAGTGCTGAGTTCTTGCCAAGGAGGAACAGGCCAACGCTGAAGTTCCTCCCAAACGCCCGTTCACCTCCTTGGCCACCAAGCTCTGCAGAAAGGCCCTGTCTGACCACTTGAGCCCACCAGGACCGGTCTTTTGCCCCACGGCACTTACTCCACGATGTCGTTGATGGGGATGTTCAGCAGCCTCCCGTCCAGCGTCCTCACCTCCACCATGCAGCCAACCAGCGCCTGCAAGGCACAGAGAGCAGCACCCGGAGCTGCATTTACAGCCCCTGAGGGAAAACGTAAGCTGGGGCTGGCTCCGTCCCCTCGTTTGGCTCTTTACCTTTCCCAGGGGGATGGTGGCAACGTAAGTGAGGTTGTCGTTGTCTCTCTTAAACCTCGGGTGGATTTTCTCTTGGACGACGAAGGTGATATCAGCTGGAATGACATTTGGGCCCTAAAAATCAAGGAAAACAATAAAGATACCTGGAAATGGTTTGGTGTAACCCCAACGATTTTACACAAGAAAAAGTGACACAAATGCCTGCCCCTTTGTTGCTCCTTTCAGCTGGCTACGGAGAAGGGAAAGGTATTTTCTTCCTTTAAGGAAAAAACAACAACAAAAAGAAGTCTTTGATAAGATTCATGCTAAGCCAAGGGAAATCAGACTGAGTTTCACAAAGGTGATGCCAGGCAAAAGAATCACTCTTTTCAATTAGTTTTTATCTATCCTAAGGAAAATCCAGGCAGGAAGGGCTCCTTAGAGTGTTTCTGAGAACAATAATTAGCCTGAATTAGCCATTAGCCACACCACCAACTGCCCACAGCCTGCCGAAATAGGAAACCTGCAAAGAGCGTGTGGTCGGTTCTGAGGAAATCTGGCCCAGAACATCCCACCACCGTCATTACCTGGTCTCCTTCCTTCTCGAAGGTGATCCTGGTGCCCTGCTTCCACCCCGGCTGCACGTCGATCGTTAAGATCTTATCTCTGATAGTGCTGGTTTGACCATCTTCATTCATCACCTGGAGGGTGGATGGAAGGAATTAGAAGAGCTGGGTCCTGTCCGGAGAGGTGGGTCTGAGACCAGGTGGGAGCTCAGCTCTGCTCTGTCATCAGAGCAGCCAGCACCAGGCGCTGGAGTCCATCCATGGCAGCGGTGAGCCCCCAGATGGATCACGACCCTGCGGTGACAGACACAGTCCCACACACGGGGCAGGCACACCCTGGGCAGCTACCCAGTCTGTCATAGAATCGGAGAATGGTTTGGGTGGGAATGGACCTTTAAAGCCCATCTAGTCCAACCCCCCTGCCATGGGCAGGGACATCTTCAACTGGAACAGGTTGCTCAGAGCCCCGTCCAACCTGGTCTGGAATGTTTCCAGGGATGGGGCATTTCCCACCTCTCTGGGCAACCTGGGCCAGGGGCTCACCACCCTCACAGCCAAGAATTTCTGCCTCAGATCTCAGCTCAATCTACCCTCTTGCAGTGGAAAACCCTTCCCCCTCGTCCCATGGCTCCCCTCCCTCATCCAGAGTCCCTCCCCAGCTTTCCTGGAGCCCCTTGAGGGACTGGAAGGGGCTCCAAGGTCTCCGCAGAGCCTTCTCTTCTCCAGGCTGAACCCCCCCAACTCTCTCAGCCCGTCCTCCCAGCAGAGGGGCTCCAGCCCTCCCAGCATCTCCGGGGCCTCCTCTGGCCCCACTCCAGCAGCTCCGTGTCTCTCCTGTGCTGAGGCCCCAGAGCTGGAGGCAGCACTGCAGGGGGGTCTCCCCCGAGCGGAGCAGAGGGGTAGAATCCCCCCCCTTGCCCTGCTGCCCACGCTGCTGGGGATGCAGCCCAGGCTGTGGGGAGCTTTCTGGGCTGCCAGCGCACATTGCTGGCTCATCCAGCTCTCCATCCACCTGTACCCCTAAGTCCTTCTCCACAGTGACATCCCGTTTAGGGGGATGTCAGCCCCCTAAGGTACAACACCAAGAGGTGATCTATGACACTGAGGTGCCCAAAGAGAGGGGTTTTTAACCGCTCTGCTCATCCAGCTGCATGCAAGGTGGCAGAGAGGAGAGCAAGGACAGCTCACACTACGCAGCAGAGTGGCTGCGGGAACAAGTTGGGACAGATCAAGTAGGAGAAACTCAGGGCTGGAACCAGAAGATCGGGACAGTGAAAGGGGTGGGGGGCGTGGATACAGGTCACTAAGAGCAGAAAGAAGACACAGCCCCATGTGAAAGTGAAACCAGGGGGAGCCCGGGAAATGCTGTGCTCCTCCATTCCTCTCTGAAATCAGTCCTTCCTTCCCATGAGCTGTCACATCACCCCTTATGTTGCATTCATAGAATCATAAAATGGTTTGGGTTGGAAGTGACCTTAAAGACCATCCAGTTCCACCCCCCTGCCCTGGGCAGGGACACCTCCCACCAGCCCAGCTTGCTCCAAGCCCCGGCCAACCTGGCCTTGAACCCCTCCAGGGATGGGGCAGCCACAGCTTCTCTGGGCAACCTGGGCCAGGGAATCACTACCCTCGGAGTGAAAAACGTCTTCCTATATCTAACCTAAATCTCTCCTCTTCTAGTTTGAAACCATTACCCCTTGTCCTATCACAACATGCTCTTGTAAAAAGTCCCTCTCCAGCTTTCTTGTAGGCCCCCTTCAGATACTGGAAAGCTGCAATAAGGTCTCCGCGGAGCCTTCTCTTCTCCAGGCTGAAACATTCCCTTTCCCAAGCCCAGAGAGGAAGGTACCGGTTCGAATCCTGCCAGCATTTGTGCTGGGTTTGGTTCAGATCCCTCCCCGCAGCACAAACATGGTGCCGTGGGCTGCCGAGCCCCCTGAGTGGGACCAGCCCCAAAGTCTCACGCTCTGCTGCCAACTCTCCTCTCCGAGAGGAGAGTCCAGCCCAAAATTCTCCCCTTCACCCCCACTGCCCCTACCCTGCGGGAGATCTTAATCTTCTTGGTGCAGCCGTAGAACAGGTCTTCAAGGGAGAGGTAGAGATCCCGCACAATCGGAGGGTCTTGCTTCATTGCTCCTCGTCCTCGCAGCCCTCCGAAGGGCAGGATCAACTCCGAGCCATCCTCAGCAAAGAACTCTGCGTGAGAGAGCAGAGACGGGGTCACCTCACTCGGATCCGAGGTCGGGGGAGTCCCCTGGGGTCTGCTTATCATAGAAGCTGAGCACCCCAAATATGCCACCCAAAAACCTCCCACCTGCTTCTGCCTGGGACCACCTTCCTCCTCCAGCTGAAATGTTTGCTTTTTTCCGGAAGCGTGTTTATCTTGCTTACATGTTAATGGCAGTCTCGCCAACCTGACCCCTCTTTTTGATGGAAATCCTCCAAGAAAAGGGTCACAAGAATAGCTGGGGAGAGCTGACAGCTTGAACATGCACTCCCAAGCCTCTCGCCCACCTGAAACTGGGGGAAGTCAGGATCTAACCTCCAAGCACTGGGGACCAGCAGCACCAGAGGGACCTGGAAGTAGCTGGGCAGGGAAACATTCCCATAAAGCATTAAGCTCAGAGCTGGCAGTGGCCATGGCATCACAGTAGCCACAGATGAAACCCTGGGACACTCCCAGACCCCCTCCATCTACCTGCAAAGGGGTTGTCTCCACCAAAGAACTCCCTGAAGACTTTGTCAGGGTTGTTGTGAAACACGTAGCCAACGGTCCAGGGGTTCTCGCCACCGAACTCCAAGGGAATGCCACCTTTGAGCCCCTCTTCTCCAAACTTGTCGTAGATGCCTTTCTTCATGGCTTAGGGAAGAAGGAGGAGTTGGGAATGGGTCTCCCATGCTGGGGAAGAGCCTGAGATCCAGGCTTTGCTTAGGCGGAGGTTGGAGGAGATTCCCTGCCACCTCGAGAACAAATTGGGATGGAAGCAGGAATACGTGCCAGCAATCGGCCTGGCTATCAGTCACAGAGCTGATGCCACCTCCCTGGGTGTGCCAGTGGGTTCAGAGCTCAGCACGCCCCCCGCAGAGCTGAGACGCTTCAGCCCCTCTCCAGCACCTCCCGCCCCTAAAATTCGTGGAAGAGAACTGTATCCCCACTTACGATCGCCGAGCACATCGTAGGCCTCCGCCAGCTGCCGGAACCTCTTCGGTGCCCAGGGCTCCTTGCATTTTAAAGGATGGTTCTTCAAGGCCAGTTTCCGATAGCTACGAAGGGAAAGGAAAGGAGGACCCAGCCTCGCAGCCATCCCCGGGGTGCCAGGACACCCCCAATCCCAGGCCGCTCCCTCACAGCTTCTCCCAGCCCCTTTTTTCCCCCCTCAGGCCCCTGCAGTGGGAAGCAGGGGGAGGCAAAGGGCAGCCATGGACAGGGCCTCCCCGACTTCCGACACCACCTCCCGCCCCGCCAGGACGCTCCCCCACCCCGGGGCTCCCCTCGCAAAGCCGAGGCCGCCCCTCACGCCTTCTTGATGTCGGCGTCCGTGGCGCCGCGGCCCAGCTCCAGCGCGGCGTAGTAGTCCTGCCCCATGGCGGCCGCCTCCCCCGTTGCTATGGTCACCGCGTCCCGAGAGGCATTTCCGGTCTCTGCCGCGCGGAGCACCATGGGAAGTGTAGTTCTTCCGGACCACTTCCGGACTCCGGCCAACCCCTCACACCGAACCACTACAACTTTTGTTATATTTTTTTTTTTTTTTAAAATAATTTTTCTTGGAAAATTTCTTTTCCACACAGGGGTTGTCAAAGCAGTTGCTTTATTTCAGTCCACGCTGCGACACAATCCCCCTTCATCACCCCCCACCCCTAACTTATTTTTATTATTTTTCCCCCCTAGAAACAGCAGTTTTTCCGCAGTGAAAAAAAAAAAAAATAAAAATTGTTGCAACACAAGATCCTCTCCAACTCCTCGGAGTCGCTCTCCAAATTACAAATGATCACAGTTGTGTTGTAGTAAGAAATATTACCTGTCACCAAACACCTCTGTATAGAGCCTGGCCATCACAACAGCCTCAGAAATTCTATATACACATCTCAAACACCCTGTACAGGAAAATAAGATTGGAAGAGCTATTTTGACACATTTCTCCACTATATTCGGCTGATCCAAACACTTAAAGGTCAGAAAGTTGGTATCTCCTCACTATCCCGTCTCTGCAGCACGTGTAAATTTGCTTCTCCCACGAAGCGACCTGAAAAAGAGGAGGGGGAAAAAATATCAGTATTTAAGCACAGTAACAACCCCAAGTGACAGTTAGAAGTAAAATTCTCAGAGATCAGTTTTCCTTTTGGACTTTCACAGAGGGAAGAGGAGGTGAGCATCCCCTGAAACGGCATTCGCAGGTTTTAAGGGACAATTCAAGGTTTCACCAGGAGCAGGTTAAGGGCTCACATAAGGGTTCTTCTGCCAGATCCGACAGGGAAAATAACTTTCCTCAGAATTTTCTCGTGTTTTGCTCACGCCAATGAGTTGTATGGCTCAAATCTCAGCCTTCATGCGAGGTTGAGTGTTATCTTAGAACGTGTGTGTTGACTAGGAGAGGGGGAACCGGACCGCAGAGCTGGAACGGGTTAAAAACAAGAGGCGATTTCCACCAGCGCTACCCGGTTGGGAGCCCAGGGAAGCCAGGGCACTCTCCCTGACCCGTGCAAGCACAGCGGGACGTCTGGAAACACAACAGCAAGACCCACTTGCTGGTCTCGAGTCACCAGGGGACAAGAGAAGACAGGCAGCCGGCTGCTGCTTTTACCCTGATGATCTTCCAACACAATTAATTCACACTTTTTTTTTTTTTTTTACAGAAACACAGTTCTGCCAGAGCTACTCCAACAACTGAGCTACTCCGCTGCTTCATTTTCGCTCCTGCACGACAGAGATAACACCAGCCTGTACCACAGAGGATTTGTTTATGCAAAATATTAAGATTATTCAGGTAGGAAAAAAAATAAGCTTAAAAGTCAACTGTGTGAAGGAACCTGTTGTGCAGGCTGACAAATCCCAAGATAAAGGCATCACCTTTCCCTACGCGCTTTATCTGGGGAGATACACCATATTCCTTACCTTGTACACAGGGTCGCAGTCAGCTTCTGTGAGGTCAAGGACATAATCAAGGTCTTGCTGAACGATAAAGCAGGTTCCATCACCTACATGAGCAGAAGAGATACCAAGTAAGGAAGGAACATCGGCCAATTAGTGAAATAAGCCATGCTCTTAATTACAAAGAGCACTAACAGGCCCATCAGAAACACCTGATCGCGGGGTATGGCGCGCCCAGGAAGAGGGAAAAGTGTGGTGAGGATGTCAGAGAAATGGGAAGAGGCTCTAATCACTGAGAGGCAACTTAGAGGAACACAGGAGGAAAAAAAAATAAAAATCACAAGGCAAAACGCAACCGTATAATACAGCTCCTACTATGCCTGTTTGCCATGGACACTGCCCAGCCAGCCGGTGGTTATATGTAAGAGGGCAATACCCAAAGAGCACAAAACTCCTCGATTCGATTATACAATTTCTACTGGCACAACACAGCACTTGAGTTACCTTGGCTGGCAATAAATCCGTCTCGGTATGGGAGCAGTGAAAGCACTGGTGCTCCTGATCTATGGATGACCTGGATCGGAGAACTAGAAAAAGGAGCAGAAACAAGGGATGAGTATTACGGTCTACAGCGAAGAGCCCATTCCAATGTGCAAATACTGAAAGAAGAATGTGAGATCATGGTTAAAAGACACATGAGGAGAACATACAGGACATGGGGACTTTATCAGTGGTTAGCAAAGAGTGTCTGTCCTCTAGAAGAAGACAGAGCTCAGCACTAGTTTTCCTGCAGATGTTACCAAAGGATGGCAATGGGAGTAGCTAGCAGGTGAACATCAGCACATCTCCATGGATTATACACAGGGATTATCCTTGCCAAGGCACAGACAAAAGCTTGGAGCTCACCCAGCACAAAAGACTCTTCTGACTTTGGTGCCAGCCCCTCCAGCCCCCACCCAAAAGCACCATCTGGATGCTTCCCTGCTCAGAGCTCGCCTTTGACACTAATAAAAAACAACTTAGAGCAGTTCTTGCCCTCAGTGACAGCTCAGTTCCAGTCCTGTGCTGGAATGAGGATAAGGGTGAATGCCAGGATCCTACAAAGACGCTTAAGTCTCACCAGGGAAGGAGAGGAAAGGGCTGTGCTTTTGGTGGCAGGAATGTTTTCTGTTAAATCTGTCTACATATATAGGTACACAGACTATACATAATTACACAGATATTCATATATAACATAATATGCACAGTATATGAACATAATTTTTTATATATACACACATAAAAAGCAACAATCTACAAGGTAAGGCTACGCCAAGAGCAGCCCTGGTCACAGATCAAGGCTGAAAAGCTTTTCTGTAACTAAAGAAACTTGCACAGAGCCCATAATCTTTGAGGAGGCACTTGCCAGAGAACATCCCATTAGATCACCAACCTGTGCAAAGTATCCTCCCTCCCCAGGGCTCCCCAAGTGAAAGAGACAGCTGCAAGAGGCTCAGAAGCTCATGATGCCACGGCTTGGGCTGTATCCGTCCTTTCGAAGGGGCATTGCCTGCGAGCACCCTCAACCTGGCTCTCTTTCCCAGCCAGAAAATTAGTTGCCGTTTAACTACTTGCAGGCCCAGGCACTCACTCACTTTGTGTTTCTCACATCCAGCTGATATATGTTCCCATCCTGGGTCCCCGCTAGGATATAGGTACTCGAGAGGAATGCGCAGCAGTTGAAGGCATCGGATCCCACAAAGAGGAACACCTGAGAATACAGGAACAAACGCAAGTGTCAGACACTCTCAGATGAGGACACAGGACACCCAGGAGAAGGAAGCAATAATTTATTTCTAAGTCAGTAAATTCTCTTCCAGCAAACCCAGAGCTAGGTTAATAATCCCTCAGCTCTGCTCCTAGACATGCGGGACAACAGTGCTCCAGGATCAGTCTTGCCAAGTCAGCAGAGACAGTGCAATCAGTGAACGCTCCTGGGTCTTCTTTGGAGAAAGCGTGTGCCACACAGTGCCAGACAAACCAACGCTGAGCTCAGATTAATCTTCAGACACCCACGGAGCAGCGAGACCAGATCTGCATGGCAGGCTGGCACAGGCCACTCCTTCCTCCAAGAGCCACCGTCATTGCTACAGAGGCTGTGAGCTTTTTCCAGGTGAGCCCTTGCCATCTCACTGACCAGCCTTGGTGAGCATTATCTGTTCCACCCAAATTTTACTCGCCACAAACACCACAAGCAGTTCAATCTGCTACGTCATCAGGAGCTCCTGTCCTACAGTCCAGGATGGTCCTGATAAGAACTTCATTACCTGAGATTTACCAACTCTCATCTCCCTTTGCCAAGAGGAGGGAGATGGACAGGCAACCACCTGTGGTTCCCTTCACACATTATGTAAAACACCTGCCAGAACAAACAGTAACTTTCCACCTTGGCTGCATGAGACTGCCTGCAGTTCCTGCATTCACGATGACATCTACTGGCCACCGTTTAAATACTCTTCCCCATACCTGGGTTAAATTAGTGAGCAATTCTTACTCCTCAAACCCCCACATAAAAATCTGGCCAGTAGGAAGGAGAGAAAACATCCCTTTATTGTACTAGGTTTTAGTTTCTCCGCCATGGAATACGTAGCGGGGAGAACACCGCAGTGTAGAACCTCAGCCAAAGGCCAGACAGATCAGCCCTCCCCTGCCGCCAGCCTGGCTGTCCCTTTCTGCGCCACATGATGAACCTTATCAGGGGAATGGAACGGGATTGACACTAACCAGTTCACCCATCTAGGTTAGTTTTAACCTGGCTCAATTCCTCAGCCCGGTACTCTGCACAGCCATGTGAATGGCAGCTTACAAGCTGAGGAGCTGCTGCAGCAGAAGGGACTGATGCCTCGGAACCAATTTTATATCAGCATCTCAGAGCACTCTCCCAGGCAAGTACTTCTGATAGCCCCAGCCTCCTTACCGGCTGCCTGCTCTGCAGTCCCACTCCTTGAAGCTTCTTGTCTTCTCGAGCCAGCAGCAGGATTTTCCCTTCTGTCCCAACTTCACGTTCACCTGACAAAAGGACAACAGTTAATTCCAGCAGCAGATACGCAACGAGTCTTGATGGTACCAAAACGTGACAGTTTGGATCACCCCTGCTGAACCTGTAACAGCATTCCTCCATACGCTAAGAGACCAGATGCAGCAAGGCAGGCCAGTAACCAAAGAGATCCCAGTTTTAAACTGCTGGGTAAGGCTCAGTTCTTCTGCAGGACTGGAGTGGTCTCTTCTGGTCACCCTAGTTCCCTTCCCTAGGTGGTATAAGGGCACACAGCAGCATGCCATGCACTCAGGATTATTTGTGACAGACCTAAGTAGTTTAGGACAGGGGAATGAAGATGAATTTTAAGGGAAAGATCCTTACTAGGAGCTTTTTCAGGCGTGCCCAGGTTCAGTGAGTTGTCAGCAGTGCCCACAGCGATGCCGTTGACCGGAGAGCCGCAGTCAGCGATGACACCCAGACAGGCGGATTTTCCACAGTCCCAGAGGCGGGCAGTGCCGTCTCTAGAGCAGGAAAGGACATTTCTTCCACGATCCACAATGGCAGTGTCCAAAATACCTACATCAAGGCAAAGGCTGTGTTCAAACAGACGGCACAGAAGGCAGGTAGACAAAGCACCTCATTTCCCAAGGCAAATCCAACTACAAGCCCCAAGCCACTGTCCCCAGACTGCCACCAGTCACACGGTCAAACTGTGTGGGGTGCAACGTGGGGCAGCATCTAGAAAGGGGTGTATGAGGAAGGCAGCAGCTCCCAGCAAACCCTACAGAGCAGGAGCTGCCACCTGGCACAAAGGTAAGATATTACCAATAAAATGACCAGCAACGCCTCAGACTGAACTGATACCGCAGCTGCTGCCAAGTTTCCACCTCCAAAATTAACCTCTAACTTGGGCAGAAAACAGTCTGGCCCAGCACTCATAGAACTTTGATAAGTCCAGCTCTGGATAATCCCCAAAGCTGTGTGGGGCAAGCAGCATCCATGTTATCCAGCTACAGCAATATCAACAGAGCAGTCTTCGCAGGTGCTAACATCCCCTAAATACTTCATTTCACTGTGATGTTGAGTCTAGACCTGAAAAAATGATGCAGTGGGTTTTTTTTTGGAAGGGAACAGTCAGACGGTTAGAAGATTTAATTGATGCTTTCCCTACAGAAGCAGTCATTAAAAAATAACAAGCTCAAATGACAGGGGCAAGCCAAGCAAACTGACAGCAGCAGTTTGGGCTGGAGTTATAAGCAGTGAATAAAGTCAGCTTCAGAGCCTTTAGGAGCCAGCCAGCATCGTTCTGACCAAAGCTCTGTTACACCGCCTGCCACGTTTTGTTTACGGGACATTTGCGGCAAAGTACTTTGAGTCCACACAAACACATCACGTGATAACAACGGCAGGTTCAGCGCAAGACAAATTTTAAGTTAATCAAGTTTCGGGCAGCCAGCCACAGGGCTTATTAACCTTTTCAATAAAGCCTTGCACCTTGCGAGACAGGGAAAAACAGGAGCCTGTACAGAGCAGTTAATTGCTCAAAGAGGAGAAAATCTGGAGGAGGGTTTTGGGCATCTGATCTCCACACAAATGCAAAACTCACTTGGACTTGCTCACGACCACCCAAGCATTCAAGTTGGCATCCCTTAGGAAGCAACCGCCTGCCATGACAAGACAGCACTACCGGCCACTGTGCTCTGGGGAGGGTGTAAACAGGAGTAAAATGGCAGCTTGCTTAAGCATTACGTATAAATCCACACTGCTTCCAAACAAGGGGTTCTGGCAACGAAATCTTCTTTCCAGAGATTAACAGAGGCTCTGTCCAGAAATTGCTTCGATCACAGCTCTCAGGAACCTTTCCGAGCAGCTCATTTTCCATCCCTTGTAGTTCTTCTCTGGGACTAACTGTCAATTGGAGGAGTTTGTAGTGTGGACCCTGACGACAAGGAACAGCATTCAGCTCACCACATAAGGTGGCCAGTGCATCCTCTATGTTGAGGACACACAGAGGGTGAAGAATTTACTCTCATTTTCAGCAGCAAGACAATCAGCAGGGGCAGAGGGGAACATCTGGCCTCAGTATAAGGGTGAACAAGCTTATTATAGAATCATAGAATGGTTCGGGTTAGGAGGGACCTTAAATTATTGCAAGCCTTCTTAAGAAATAATCACTTAAGTATCCTTGCAGCTGCTCTTGCTGTGCCTTACTTTCAACAGCACGTGTCCTCGAGGCAGGTAACTGCCTGCCCGAGTTCTGCAAGTCCATAATAAACTGCTATATGCTTTACTGGTCAAGGAAAGAAGGAAAAAAAAAAAAAAAAAAAGGAAGAGGCTGTGGAGCAACTGAAGGTGAGCAGGATAATCTGGGTGCGAGCAGGCTGCATTCCCAGTGCAGGCAGCAAACCTACTGAATTGCAAGTCAGAGCTCTGGAGAGCTAAGACTGCCTTGGAGGAGCAGAATGTCCTCTGCCTCCACCTCTGGCACTCACAACAGGCTAACGGACTGCATCCTCCCTCTTTTAACCTTAATTAATGAAGAAAACACAGGTCAGTGAGAGAAATAACTTCATCTGCCTAATACAACTACGACCTATCTTTTTATTCAAGTTCTGGGAGCTTGGAAAAGATACTCCAGACATCTAATACAAATGCACAGCACAAAGTGCAGCAGGCTGATGACTGAACATTAGCCCTCAGACGCAAGGCAATTATACACATGGCAGATCAAGCATTTTAAAGGCTAAGTACTCTGTACCTCCTTTGTGACCTTTAAATGTTACTACGCAGCTGGCATCTTCTGCTGACCAGATCTTTAGCTGGGCATCCATTCCCCCACTCAGAACCACGAGGCCCGATGGGAAAAACCTGCAACAATTCACATCATACACATGGCCTTCCAATTGTCTCTGGAAAAACAAAGAACTACGTGCTAGTTCCATTGTTAGAACCCTTACGCCGAGCAATTTTTGAGCTATGACACTGGAAAACTTGGGGTGACGCTGGAAAACTTCCCATGCAGGCAGAGGATTAAGCTCAAATCCTCTGAATTTGCATTCCTGCAATGGATTTCTCTGAGTTTGAGAGCTAGCAGGTACAATTTGTGCCTCCTTCTGCCATTTGAATAGCTAATTACATAGCAAAGAATACCACATTTGTTTTTAATAGCAGGTTAAATGTCTTTATCCTCTGCCAAACAAGCAGCTGACAGGTCAAGCTCCCCAAGAAACACCTTAACTGGGAAGGCAGCTAGACATACTGTGGTTAATACATCACAGGCAAGAGTCCTTTTCCTCATCTCTTCTCTACTGCAGAAATTCAGTGCTTGTACCACACAGATTAGGAGCTGTCAGTTACCTTCTGCATTCTAGCTGCCATCCCTGCTGTCATTCCTAAGTACCCACTCTCATTTTCACCCTGGGACTCCTCTCCGGATTGCTGAGCATCATTTCCCTTGGGAAAAGTCATGCTTTCCAACAGATTTGACTTAAAACCTCCAGGATGTCAAATTTCAATTAGGTTTTCAATCAAAATCCAGATTCTTGCCTGCCCTAGACCACAGAGTGTGGATAGCCTAACCACAGTCACGGCCGAGTGACTTCAGTAATGTCACAGACAACACACAACAAAGCCAGACGCTCTTACTCTTATTTCTCCGTTCGCAGCCTGCCAGATTTTCATGGTCCCATCTGTGCTGGTAGATACGCCAAGCCCTCCACCACTGGAAATATCAAGACAGGTAATCTGCAGAAGCATAAAAAACACCAAACATGAGCTTTGTATGACCCTGTATATAAGTATTTCTGCTCAAGAGACTAACTCTGTACTAGGGGAGACGGGCTAAGTACATCACTCAGCGCTATTGTCTCCCCGAGGCATACTGCTGGACTAATTTAAAACACCCAAAAGAGCTTCCATACTCCTAGCTAAACAGTTTTAGCCTGATAATATCCTAACATTTAAGCAAGGGCTTCACAGGCTTTCTCACCTCACTCTCTCTATATGTTTTATGAGATATTAATTAAGCCCTTAAGAAATCAAAAAACAAGTGGATCCCAAAGAGCAGGCTTTTTCTAGAGGACAAGGGCAGCAGAGAAAGTAATTCTCCTCAATTTATCTGTTTACACAGACTGCTGCATTCCTCCTTCAAGAGCAAGCTGATGTGGGCTGACCCGCAGCCACAGCTCAGACGAATGACTGGAACCTGGCACGAAGCACCCCAGTCTTCTTATTATAACTGCCACCAAATTTGACCAAGAAATTGTTATTCTCTGCCTGTGACTCTGCAGAGATCTGCAAAGCAGGGAGAAAAAGAAACGCTGAGTCAGAAGCCTGCACAGACAGCGGCTGTATTTCAGGCTTACCCCAGGTGAAGCAGAAATCCGGATTTTTCTGGCAACTCCAATACACAGATAAGAAATTGAGCTAACTGGCCAGCTTGAGAGCGCTCACAAGCCCACAAGACGTTGAGATATTTAGGAAGCCAACAGTACAGCCTAAATTTTCCTGAAACTCTGACTCAAGACTAGCTCCTTATGCAGGCAGGCTAACTCCTCACACGGCCTGTCACGCTAAGGTATTAACAACTGCTGGCTTCGCACAAACACGGGGAGAGCCGAATACTTTTGAAAAAGAGCAGCTGTTGAGCTTGTATTCTTGTAAAAGGGCAGCTTTTCCCATGATGCCAGACATTATTGCTGCCATTCGGGAAAGGCAGATGCATTTCAGTTGTGCATGGAATAAGATAACACGTATTCTAGCCTTGAAAGACACGACTACATCTTCCAAGTGACAGAGGTATTTCCAATACGGATTGCAGCAACACTATACAGGCTGAAAAAACAATTATATAGATTTTGTTAGAGCAAAGGTTAACATCAGTGTTGTATCCTGCAAAAAAACCCCAAAACTATCACAACTACATAGTGGAATAGCTGTCTCGTCTTGCAAGATTTGAATACTGGAGTCATACTGTATCACCTCCAAAAGCTTCCTAATAATTGCTTTTGCACTCCATGAATTAGAAGAAAATACTACAGTGGTAAAATCCACTGACAGAAATGAGAAATGCAGATCCACGATGAGAACTGCAGATCACACTTCCGTCGCCATTCCAATCCCACCACGACGAAGCACAGGTTTCTGGTCTTAACCTGCACAATCTGTCGGTGCGCTCGCAGGTCCCAACCACCTGGTCAGGTATGTAAGGGATGAGGCTGCTCACCTTCATCCCAGCCTTCAGATTAGCTGCTTTTCTGACCAATTAACTATTCTCAAACAGGACTGGGCTTTGTCCATCCTCTCGCAGGCGCTCAGCTTTAACTAGCGGCCAGCCTGAAGAGACAGTTGGATTTACTACCATTTCCGCAGGGAAATGCAAAGATACAAGTAGACTTTGCCAAGAAAGACGACAGCCTGAGATTTAAGGATGATGCCCTCAGGCAGGCCAAGTACATAACAGAACTGCATCAATCTCCAGCTGTTTCCAGATGTTAAGGAGGACATCCTATGGCATCCTATTGCTGCACATGCATCAGCCAGGGCTTGTGGGGACATGATATGCCTAACTTCAGTCGTAAGTTCTCCTATCCAAGCAAAAGTCGGACTAAACCGCCCTCCTGAAAAGCTCTGACAGCTCAAGTCACAGCTAATTTTAACACGGTGCAGTATCAACACTCAACCTCCACTTGAAAAAAAATCGGGAATTAAAACAGGATTTCATAAAATCGCCTAGCTGGAAAGGACTTTTCAGATCATCTAGCCTAACCATCAACCCAACACTGACAAAATCCACCACTAAACCATATCTCTAAGCACTATGTCTGCCCATCTTTTAAATACCTCCAGGGATGGTGCCTCAACCACCTCCCTGGGTGGCCTGTTCCAATGCTTGATAACCCTTTCAGTGTGAAAATTTTTGCTAATATCCAGGAAGACAGAAGATCTAAATAAGAATATTTAAATAAGAGCACAAGGTAATGGTTTAGTCGTTACAACAGTTATTAACTGCATTTACTTCCATATTGGTAATGTGAGAAATACATTGGTAACATGAGGGGCATTTTATACAACAAACCAATCTGTGGAAATTTGCTCTCTATTTTAAAAATAAAAGCCTGTGAAGGTCATTCAAGCAGGAATGAAAAGCCTCACTGACATTTGACGTATCTTCAAACTTTCAGCAGGGATATGTAAACAGGCAAGGCCAAGCATGAGTGCTCAGAAGAAGAGGCAGCAGGTAAAAAGGATAACTGGAGCTTGGTCCACACCGGCTTTAAACTCATCTACATACTAATAGATATTGCTTCAGCTGCTTTCCAGAGGAGAGATCTGCAGTGCAGCTGTAACCCATCACACCCATTTGACAGCAGACTAAACACTTACGCCTGCATTTCCATTTTGCTGTGCTTTGAATGTTGATTCCATTTATCACACAAAAAGGCAGCTGTGGACTCTTAAGCAGCACAAAGCTCAGAGAAGTGATTCACCTCTGTCTCCGGAGCTGCCTTACTGCCAAGCTCCTCTTAAAACAGCTGTAGAGATGCGGAACTGCCTTTATGTCAAAACGCACCTTGATTTATACCGCTTTTGAGCTTCGTTAATAGGGACTGGCTTTTCAACTTTTCAGCATTTTCAGCTGGGTTTATCACAACAATTTATGCAATAAATCATGAGACAAGGGTTCTAAAACATTTCTAGGAGCGTTCAGGGGACTCCCTTTAGGGCAGCCATTGTACCTGCAGGCTACACACTCCCTTGTCTCTGGGATCGTTTCTCCGTAGGGTTAAGTGTTCAGCCAAAGCTCAGACTACTTTCCAGTAGAGCCAAGTTCTTTTCACCGAAGAAATGAAATTTCAGGTCAGAGTCAGCCTTTCTGTATCACTGTTCAGTGAGGAGCCGTACTTCTTGCACCCCCAGATTGATGGGATGCAATAAGAAAGAATATTATTCAGACAAATGAGCAGGACTGCTTTTAAATAAGTGAGAAGTTAATGCAATTTATTTATTTTTTTAAAGACAAGCTGGGCCTTGTTGGTCTCTGAAATCCCACCAGGTCAAGATGAGTTTATGCAACGTTCAATTCCCAGCCCCGGAAACAGAAACTCATATGGCAAATATCAAAAACAGACAACTTCATTACATGGCAGCAAACAGACACTATAAACCAGGGATAGATTTGAACCGGTCAGAGATGAAGAGCTCAGTGCCTGGAACCTCTTATTTTTATCTTGGTTTTTCATACACTACTTCACACATCTTATTCTTTTACAGGAGGATCTGTCATGGCCTGAAGTGAGCAGAAATTAGATCACTCACAAGAAAACAGTCTACAGAATTCTAGATTTTGGGGGGTAAACTTAACCGTAACCAAGTTTCCTGGGTTTCTACAATCTGGTATGTTTTATTATCTAGTTCACACACAAAGTCATGCTGCAGGCCACCCCTCAGAACAGGCACGCAACAGTCAGAAACAAGTTGTGAAAGTTCATGGTCACTTTCAGTAATTTTCCACTCACTTCACAAGGTTACTTACACTTTTCTGATGAATTCTACAAAAAGTGGTGTACGGGGCCAGGAACTTTGTGGACACATTTTCGTGAGGACAAGAAATGAGAATGCTTTTCTAGGGGAGGAAAGAGAGGGGAAAAAGAATTAGAAGTGCTGAAACACAGAGGCTGCCAAAGCAGAGCTATGATCTTGACCTTGCTGTGATCTACCACAGCCTAAAGACTGATGGAGGGTGCAGCCTTGGGCTCGTCTCCATATGCTTCCTCAAGATGCAGGCCCCAGGTGGCGATGGTTGCTATGGCCGGGCCAGCCATGACACACAACCCCAGTTTGACTATGGGATGCTAGGGACCAGCTCCAGGGCACTGCACAGGTGGAAAGCCAAGGACAGATGGACAGAACCACGCAGGGGACTGGGCGACAGCTTTAGGCTGCTATCTTGAATGGCATAAGAGTATCATCCCTTCGTGTGTGGAAAGTAGTTACCGACCCCCGCTCCCCCTGAGCCCTGGCACCTTGGTGACTTCCCCAACCACGAAGCCCTCGGAGGCAGCGATGTCAGGGACACCCTCGGTGCTGAGCCCACGGCGGGTCAGGCTGCCGTAGAGCGTCGGCTTCCCTGCAGGGAGAGCAGCCATCAGCTCAGCCACCCCTCAGACCCCCCTGGAAATCACTTTCTCGTCACTCTCCCCTAAACCACAGGGCCCCCAGCCTCCCTCACCCCCTCTTAACCCACAGAGCATTCCCTCAACCACTCTCGGGTTGTTCTAAACCACAAGGCACTCCCCAACCACCCTCAGCCCCTCCTAAACCACATACCCCCCTGCAAGTGCCCTCACCCCTTCCTAAACCACAGGCCACCCAAAAAACCTTCCTCACCTCCTCCTAACCCACAGGAGACCCCTCCAGCCTCCCTCGCTCCCTCCTAACCACATGCTGCCCCCATCAACTGCCCTCACCCCCTCATAAACCACTGCCTCCCCAAAACCTCCCTCACCTCCTCCTAACCCACAGGGTCCCCCCCAAAACCTCCCTCATTTCTCCTGACCCACAGGGCCCCCTCCAACATCCCTCACTTCCTCCTCAACCAGAGGGCTCCCCTATCCATCCTCACCCCATCCTAACCCATAGGATCCCCCCAACCTCCCTCACACCCTCCTAAACAAACCACAGCCAACCGCCCTCACTCCCTCCTAACCCACAGGGTCCCCTAAGACCCCCCAGATACCCCTCAGCCCACCTTCCTCCCAGGCCTCCTCCGGCCTCTCAGCACTCACCAGGGCTCCGGCAGCTCAGCCAGGCCTCGCCCTCGTCCCTCCTGCGGAGAGAAAGAGCGGCGGTGAGTGCAAGGCAGGGGAAGGGGAGAGGGGCCAGGGGAAGGGAACCAGGCAGGCTATACCCACCTCAGCGCCTGGCTCCAGTCGCTCTGGATCCTCAGCGTCGCCGCCATCTTGCTGGGACACACGCACCCCCTTCCGCCTCTCTCCTTCCCGTCAGCCCCCGCGGGGAGGAAGCGGAAGCACGTCTTCCAATGAGAGAGCGCTCCCGCCGCCACGCCCCGCGCCCGCCCCGGCAGTGCCTCTTCCGACTCCAGCCTTAAAGGGGCCGCGCTGCGCTGCTGGGCAGGTACGGGGGGGTGGTCGTATGGCATCGGGAGAGCACGAAGGGTGCGAGTACGAATGAGAAGCGTGGGGGAGGCGCTGGGCACCCATGGGAGGAGCATGGAGGGTGCTGGGCAGCCGAGGGGGTGCGTGGGGGCGTGTTGGGCACCCCTGGGTGGAGATAGGGTGCATGGGGGAGGTGCTGGGCACCCATGGGGGTGTGCGTGGGGGTGGTGGGCACCCATAGGGCTTGGGGGGTGGGCAGGTAGGCATTGGGGAGGGTGGTGGGCACCCATGGTGGGGAGTAAGGTGTGTGGGGAAGGTGTTGAGCACGCGTGGGGGGTGGTGGGTACCCATAGGTGGGGGAAAGGTGCACGGAGGAGGTGCTCTGAGCACCCATGGGGAGTGGGAGGGTGGGCAGGTGTGTGGGGGGGAAGGTGTTGGGCAACCCGGGGGGGGGATAGGGTGCATGGTGGAGGTGCTGGGCACCCATAGGTGGGGGTAAGGTGCATGGGGGAGGTGCTGGACATCCATGGGGGCTACATGGGGGTGGTAGGCACCCATGGGTGGGGGTAAGGTGCATGGGGGAGGTGCTGAGCACCCATGGGGTGTGCATGGGGGTGCTGAGCACCCGTGGGGGGGCGGGGGGGGCAGGTAGGGGTTGGGGAGGGTGCTGGGCACCCATGGGTGGGGGAAATGCTGAGCACTCACGGGGTGGAGCGGGGATGGGACAGCTCTGGGTTGGGGGTGGTGGGCGTAAGGTGCACGGTGGGTGCTGCACACCCATGGGTGGGGGTAAGGTGCACGGGGGGTTGTGGGCACCCATGGAGGTGTTGGGGCTACATGTGGAGGGGGTGCTGAGCTCCTCCTTGGGGGTGCATGGAGCGTATGGGGGTACCCATGGGGGCATGGAGGATGCTGGGCACCCATAGGGGTGTGGGAGGGGGGTGCAGAAGGTGCTGAGCACCCATGGAGGTATGGGGGGGTGCCGGGCACCCTGGGAGGTGCCCCAAAAAAGGGGGCAGTGACCCATACAGGGCTCTGGAGGGGAAGGCAGTGCCCTGACGCCCGCTGTCCTGCCCCAGCCTGGCTGGGCGATGGCGAAGCCTGGACACACCTGGAACCGTAGTCGGTCGTTGGAGGAAGATGAGGATGAGGAGGACCCGGTGGACGCCATGATCTCACGGACGGGCTGCATGGCACAGCACCGGGAGCTGCAGGAGTGCATGGCAGCGCGGCAGGACTGGCGGCACTGCCAGCCCCAGGTCCGGGCTTTCGGCGAGTGCATGGCCCGGCGGCAGCGTGCCAAGGAACCGCACCGGGCATCCGACTCGCACCAAGCCCACCCCTCGCCCACCGGGGACTGAAATCACCGGGCCTCCCTGCCCCGGCTCCCGGCCAGCCCACCATCGGCACCCCAGGAACGGGGCAGCTGCGGCATTTGGCCCTTTTTTGATGTTATTTTTCATACAAGGGGACAGATGTGCCAGTAAATCCATGCTACATTGTTGGGAAATTAAATCCGGTGGTGTTTGTTATCCTGGACAAATTGCTTGTCTCCGTCTGCACCATCGTCAATAACCGGGAGCTCAGAGGGGACAGCTGTGGGGTGAGATGGGCATTTCCAGCCCAAAATGTCCCAAACTGGGAGCATTCACAGCGCCCAAGCTGGGTGCGACAGCCCTACTGCGGATTTCCACTCCGTGTCCTTCCCTGTGCCATCCCAAAGCTTTTCCCAGCAGCCATAACCTTGTGTCCCACCAGGCAGGATTTGGGAGGGGGGGATTTATCTCCTGGGAACTCCCAAGGGGATTAGGGATGGGAAGAAAAAAAGGCTCTGAACACCACTTCCTAGCAAATAAGCTACGAAAAAGAAAATAAAATGGCTTCTTGTGGGTTGGAAAGGGAGGGGCCCCGTGGCTTTTGGCAGGGGGGGCGGAACTTTCCAGGCTGTTTCCAAGGAAGGTGGGTGCTTGGGGTGCCGAGTGGCTGAGTTTGGGTGCTGTCAGCCAAAAATCACAACTGGCACAAGACCCATGAGTGAATATCCAGCAACCCCTGAGCAGCCCCAGTTTGGGGGAAGAGTGCTTATGTGTTATTTTCCCTCTTTTTAAGGGCTGGTGCTTAGGAAAAGGGGAAAAAATCCCAAACAAACCAGGTTTTGGGCAGGAACAGCAAAGAAGCATCCATCAAACCAGGGCTTAAGTTTGGTTCTAAGGCACCTCCTTAAAGGATGGTGTGATCAGTACTGTGTCAGCTAGCCTAAATAAAAACAGCCGCGTGCGATCTCAAAATTTGAAATAGGAAGGATGGGAGCAAAAACCCAGGTGCTGTGACCCGTTTGACCCCTACGTGCACCTAAAATCCACAGCTCCCACGGGCTCTGGGTTTTGCAGGATGGCGATAAGAAGCTGAGCAGCTCGGCCAAATTTGGGACATCCTCGGTCCCACATCCCTCGAGAAAAGCACCAGTTCTGGGAAAAACATCTGGTGCCGTCCTGGGAAATCCCCCAAACCGCTTTGTGCTTCAGGCATTTGTCCTTGCGAGGCACAAGTAATTTCTCCCTTTCCAAAAGGGTAAAAAGCAGATTGACTTTGGGGAGTCAAAAAGCAGATTGACTTTGGGGAGTCAAAAAGCAGATTGACTTTGGGGAGTCAAAAAGCAGATTGACTTTGGGGAGTCAAAAAGCAGATTGACTTTGGGGAGTCAAAAAGCAGATTGACTTTGGGGAGTCAAAAAGCAGATTGACTTTGGGGAGTCAAAAAGCAGATTGACTTTGGGGAGTCAAAAGTTTACCCTTTCTGGCTTGAAAGGCAAATCAGAAATTAAGGAGAAATTTTGCATACTCTGCCTGACAGCCCCAACCTTCCCGCCTCTGCCCTCTGAGGCTTTTTTCTGTCAAGCAGCGGTTGTTCAGCTGCTCGGGGATGATCATCCCCAACCCTCCCAGGGCTCTGCGGCTCCATTCGTGTTGGCAAAGCTCCGATTTAAGCAGCTCTACGAGAACAATGCATTTCTCCAGCTGAAGAATGGAGCAGGGTGGTCACTTCCACATCAGTAACATCTGGGAGCGTTGCAGTACAGCGTTAGTAACTTGCAGAGATTTCTGCAGACTAAAACTCACAGAAATCCTTGTATACCAACAGTAAAACATAAAGGAGAAAAAAAAAAAGGGGGGGGAAAGAACTGAGAAAAGCCTCATTTCATTGTGAAGCCCCTTCACTCAGCGTACAAATCGGATATAAACACACGTATTTGTCTTTATTAAGACAAGCTGCTTGACAACAGTGGAAATTTCTTCCAGTTCCGCAAGTTATCACTACAGTGCTCATGGAGTCACCTTCTGGAGGCTTAAGTAGCCAAGAAGGAGAAGCCTCGCTCTTCCAGAGGCGGCTCTGAAATGGATGGAGCGTTCTTCATCTCAGTTCATCTGCGCTAGAAGCTCTTCAAGTTCCGGTCGAGACTTTAATCGGCTCTTGAAGTCAGCTTCTGTGTGCTGGGGAGGGAAGGGGGAAAAAAAACCCCAAGCAAATCAGAATCGCCTCTTGAGTACTTTTTGAAATCAAGAGAAAGACAAAACTCTCTCCCAAAGAGAATCAATTAAGAGAGGAAAAACAAAAGGCTTAAACATCCACTGAACCCAGGGAGTGGGAAGCCCCAGTCACTGCAGGCTGAGATCCCGCGGGCAGCTCAACCTGGAAGCAGGTGGCAGAGCTTTAAGCCTCCTCTCTTACATTCAGCCTGCAAGAGGAGCAGCTGCCGGGGGTAAAGCACAGAGGGCAGAAAAGATTGATCTTAAAGGTCCCTTCCAACCTAGATGATTCTATGATTCTGGCAGCAAGTGAGCATGGCAGCCATGGACACGCTTGGTCACCCCACAGGCTCTAAAATTCAGCCTTGTAGGCTCCTCCGCTGCTTTTGGAAGAGTGAGCACAACTGCATTGTGCTCAAGAAGTCAACCGGACGCCTCAAATTCTGCCACTGCCTATCACCGAAGCATCTCTTTTCTCGAGGAGACATGCCACTTTCTGCAGAACTTTGAAAGAGCATCCCAAAGCTTTAATCTCTCTTCTGCACTGCCAGTCTTGTGAAGCCAGCTTGGGTCTCTCCCCTGGGCTTCCTGCATCAGACTGCAATGACTTTGCAAATGGCACAATGTCACAGTTCTCCCTCTGGAGACAAAGGCATCAGCCAAAATTTAAAAATAAATAAATAAATAAGTGGCAGCCCTAAGGCAGAGACGGGACTGTGACCAAAAGCAGAGGAGATTACTAGACTCGAGAGACCACCTCCTGTATTCCTTCTGGTTTTGCAGAGCTGGAGATAACTAAACATTCTTCAAAGGCCACTTAAGAAGCCAACTGTGTTTTCACATTTGAGTTTACTGTATTGCCTTCCCTTTCAAGGCACAAAAATCTTTTGTCCCTGAACAAATAGGGCTTCCTGGGACTGTTCTGTCTGAATGTAAAATGACAGAAGTTTAAATATCTCCTTATGCCTGGTCCACCAGCGAGTGGAGTTCTGTCCTGAAGTCCTCAGTGCTGAGAAAACTATCAGGCTTTTCTGCCAAAAACAAGCTGAACCTTTCCCAGAACAAATTCCGTCAAAACAGGGCACAGCATTTGGATTTCCAGTCCCAGTTTTGCTACCGACTGCTCCATTAAGTTCCTGGCGATTCCTAGGTAAGAGGCAGTGAAGCACTGCTGAAGGAAAGCTTTCCCTTCTGAGTCGCAGGCAACCTGCGGCAGCAAAGGAAAGCAACTTGCAACCTGCCCTCTCCTACAGATCTATGGGATTGGCTAGGAAAGTACCTTCTGTGGTACTAATTACAGGAGGCTAAATGGAAAATTAAACATTCATCAAGAATTAAGAGATAATGGATTTCCATAGACCAAGTGAGGGCTTAGTTCTGGCAGATCCTAGGTATCCGCAAGTCTAGAGTAGACAGTAGTCTCAGGACCGGGTCTGTATTTTCAAAGCAAATTCAAGTCACACAGCACATCTGCTTCCTAAACGCAAAGGTACTGGTAAAATTAAACATACCTCTTTCACTAACAGATGGACCCCTTCAGGCTGATTACTCTGAATAATTTCCAAGAGTATCGGAGCAAACGTTGAACTCAAACCGCTGATCTGAAAGAAGAAATAGAAGCACTGGAGGAGCAGGACACCCCATACAAAATGGCCTCTTTATACTAATGGCACAGAAAGAGTCCATTTCAGTATGAGCCTGCGGCAGTCAACCACTCCATTAGAGAAGAGCGGCCCAAAGCTCTTGTTTTGGCTCTTCTCTACAAATATTGTGCTTCCCATCCCTGCCTGCATGGTCTCCTGCATGTAGGGAGACTCAGCCACGCGTGAAGATCTTAATTTAGGTGAGACTCTAATACAAAGGCTGCCACGGCAAACCTGCAAGCCCCAGCGTTAACCACACATCAGCTCTCTCCAGAGGAAAAAGTCTACTTCTGGGTCTAAAATATAATGCAGCAGAGACTGCGCATATAGCAAGGGAACACGCTATAAACTAGGAAAAAAAAAAAAATCACTTAGGAGAAGCACCTATTTACCTCGATCAGTTGTACGCTTTTGAAGCTGACCCTGATACTAACGGTATTTTTAAATTTCATCAGGTTTGTCCACGCATTCATCCTTGAACATGATTTTTCTACCCCTTCCATCAAATATTCTGCATAAAATAGATAGTAAACCTTCTGGCCGAAATACAGAATCCAGGAACCCCTCCTCTGCTTCTACTTTATGAGTAACCTTTACCAAGAAACCTCATTAGACTTCTTCGTGCTTCAATTTACGCCCAAAATTATGCCTTTCATTTGTTCAAAGCACTTAACTCCACTTGTTAAGGGGTTTTGAGAGCCTGAGATAGGATGTGCTGCACAAGAGCCGCAGTGCTGTCAGCAAACGCCAGCTCATACCTGGACAACCCTCTGATGGGTAGTAAGGACTGCATCCAGCTGCATTTTGGAACCTCGCTCTTCCAGGAACAGCACTTCGTTGGTTTTGGTGGGCATCGCGTAGCTGTAGGAACCACAGGTCAGCGCTTAAGACAGGGAGGATAGATTTGCACTACTTTACAGGAATGAATCAACCTCCAGCAGCAGAGAACGTGGAAATAGATTAACTTTTCATGAGAAATTAATTATGCAAACAACGTATCTTGCAAATCAAGCACTGGCAGAAGCCGAGTGTTTTACTGGAAAGAGATAACGGAGAAGCTTGCAGCACTACTGCCAGCAAAAACCTGTTTCAGCTACAAACACCAGCCTGAGAAGAGAACTTTTAACTTCTTTATGGTTGTTAAAGCAACAGTTCTGACTTATTTTGCAATCTGTTCATCGGGAACAAAGCTAAAGCCACTGCTGCAACACACCACTCAAAAGACATTATTTTCACCTCTGAATTTAACAACAGCACCATCAAGCACTGATCAGATTCTGCTCTCTGGTAAGTGTGACTCCAGAGACCTCGGCCTCCCCATCTCCATTTGTACAGCATCAATAACTACAGGTTACATCCTCCTGCCCACGTTTTACCCTGCAAATTTTGCTCTTAAAGGGCAAATAATTTATTTCTGTACATATCGAACTCTGCACACCAAGTCCAACCTCAGAGGGCACAAGTATGATACAAGGTACTAACGCTTTACACTGAAAGTGCTATCAGTAGTCTCAGGCTGCGGGATTTTTCTGTGAATTCTTTCATTGCTGCTGACAGAATTGTAATTTCTTAGTGTCGCTGGGTATCCTGCTCAAAACAAACACCTGTCAGTCACCGCTGTGTCACCATTTTTAGTGCTGTTTAGTGCAAAAGACATCACAGAGGCTACAAGCGGCTGATCTGTGGGCACAGGATTTCAGATCCACAGCTGACAGTTCAGCAAAGTGGACGAACATAAAGCAAATGATTGTTGATAGGTTTAATCGGCATAAGCAGGAACCCATGTTTATACTCAGAGGTAAAGATAGACATTTCAGATAATCGCCATCAAGTGTATTTACTTCCTTACAGCAACGCAGTGCTTCTCCCAGTGACTACAGCTCCTTGGGTGCACTGCAGGCACCAAGGAGCTGTATTATGTTCCTCAGACTCATTAAAATGAGCAAAGCTGCTGTCAGGGGTTCACCTGCTTCGAAAATCTAGTGTGCAACTGAAGCATCCTCTATTACTAAAGTAAAGTGGAGGGCAGCTCTCCCACAAGCTTCAGGGGTTTCCCAAGCTCATTCTAGTTTGTATAATCAGTATAACTTGCTTATTGCACAATATATGCGCAGAGCCTGGATGAAACACCGTAAAGAAAAAACAGCAGCAAAAGTCAGCAATACTTAAGCTTACATTCCCGGGCTCAGCACCCACAGGCTTAAGCTGCCTTCTCAAAGGAACAAAAAGTAACAGCTATTTTTTTTTTTTCCCTGAGATCTGTTCAGTCAGTGCCTCAACAACTCCATTTCAGCCTTCCTTATAAGAATAGAGCATCCAAAACAGTACAGACACACAAAAAGAGAACACCAGGCAGATGACAGAAGATTTGGATTTACATGCGAGAATCTATCAGTGAGATTAGATTGCACCCTTGTCTGCAAAGTATCATCATCTATGAGCCTCATGCGGCCTAACGCAATGTGATTACGAGGGATGACAAACAAGGAGCCGTGTTCCTCATACCTTTCATTCACTTTAATGGAGAGTCGGTTGCAGAGTTTATGCACGTACTGAGCAAAATGCTCCACAAGACACATATCATAGGAAGTCATCTGGATGTTGACATCTCCGTACTCATATTCGGTCCCAGCATTTATCTCTTTCATCTGTACTTTATCCTTCTTCTTCTTTGGACCCTGTATTTTTTTTTAAAAAAAGAAGAAACAGAAAGCATATCTGTTTTGAACAAAGCTGGAAATAAAAAAAAAACATTAACCCTTGCCCACACAGGAGACCATGCTAAGGTACTCTCTTCTAACAAAGGTTTGCTGAACTATGTCGAACATATCACAGCCCATCTGTGCTCACTTTCCCCGACTACAAAACTGGGATGACATTATCTTAACAGATGTTCTCAAGTTGAGCAGTTCAGTTCTTGGATGGCAGCACCACAGAAGTCACACAGAAAATACGTGCGTATCATGATTAATTTCTTCCAGGAGAAACCAAGGAGTAGAAAACAAACTGCTTTTTATTCCAGTTCCTGCCTTTGAGGCAGCTGTCTTGATGAGTTATTGTTCCCTCCTTCCACAAAAATTGTTGTCTTTCCAAGTTTCAGGGAATGTAAAAAGTTTAGACGCAAATAAGACCTGCTTATAATACTCTGCAATAATTTGAAGTTGGGATATTAAATTCAGCATCAGGAAGAGATTACTCATTAACTTGAACAAGAACGTACCGGACAAAAGAAAGTATTTATGCAGCCTTGTGAGTAGGTACTTCACATGATATAACACTCTTTATCAAGAGAAGCAGAAGTAAATAATTACATTATTTCTTTTTAATATGATTCATCAACCACGGAATTAATAATACCAACATTTAAATCAGACTGTGAAAAGATGGGTCAGCTAAAAGCAAGCACAGTAAGGGAGTTCTTATGCCTACCTCCTTTGGGAGCAGGTATTTATACCTCCCAATACCATGCGTAGGACGGGCTTTGTAGTGTCTGTGGCAACTCATGAGCACATCACCTGAAAATCAAAGCAGAGCAAACACATTTCCAGCTGAATGGCAGACAGCCCTTCTTTTAACAAACATATACAGGTGCTTTGAGAGCCCAAAATCCACACCAGGGGCAAGAATTTGTCCTCAGATCTTTGACAGAAGGCAAAGGCAAGCTAAGGCTTCGTCCGATCTATGCCCCACGCAGGCAGCCTGTGCATCACAGCAAGCCTGTTACAATTCACAGTTGGTTACGGCAAGCAACAAATAAAGGAGGAAGAGATTAAAAGTGACTCATTTCCCAGGTGATTTCTCAGGCAAACAAACAAACAAAAAAAAAAAAGACAGACTTGTCAGCACCAGTGGCTGGTGAGGATACTGATGAAATGTTACATCTGTCTCCTCTTATGCGACAGCAGTGATGCTACTATGATGGATCTGAGCCTCACTTAATTTTAAATCCAGCCCTGTTCAAATATTCATGTGCTAGGAAGCCAAATCAAAACGGTATCGGCTTTTATTTATACTTCCTTCTCCAGGGTAAAATGAAACCCTCAATAACCCTCGTTTTAATAAACGAAGCTCAGAACAGCAAAAAGAAAGCGAACACCAAGGATCTAAGCCACTCAGTTACACTTTGCCTCCACATCAAAATCAAATTCTATTTTAAATTGTGTCAGCAGACTCCACCAGCTAACTAAACGTTAAAATGGGACCTCACGGGGGTGTAAGTCAGTTCCTGGACATTAATATAGCAAATGCATCTGGCTGGTGTCATTCCACAGTGTAACATCATGACTAAGAGCACCTGCTTGGCCAAGAACACAGAAACAAAGGAAACCGTTAGGAAAAATATATGGAAGTGGAAGAGCACTTGCTCAGGTTATTTAACAAGCTCAAAATTCACTAAAAAAAAATAAAAAAGGAGACAAATGCTGAAATGGGTAAGATTTATTTGGGGTAAATGAAGTTTTGTCTTGCATTGGATTAATAAGAGGCCTTACCCGCAGCACATAGATGGCTTTCTCTGGGTGCGGCTGCTCTGTAGGAAACAAGATAATTGTTAAAAGCTCTGCTTTTACCCACCTGTGGAAACACAACATATCTGGTCAATCTCCTTGAACAAAGGCTCACACCCCAAGTCCCTCAGACACAGATAGATCCCATTAGCAAAAAGGCTTTCTCTTCTTCACATCCTACAGCCTTTCAGCTCCCAGACATCAGCTGAAAGTCTTCCCCCCACAATTCAAAGACTTTCCTTGGCAAAAAGTACTTTTTCTGACACTATCAGAAGAAGTGACCGAATGTTTTTAATGCTTTATACTGTGTTTTACTTACTGAGTTTGATTTCAGACAACTCACCTGCTAAGCGCAAACACCTGTGTTAGCAACCATCCCTTCTTCAAGCATAGCACCTGCAATGAGCCACCACAATCAAAATGCAAACAGTATGGCAGACATCGGTGAGTTTTCACCAGCGCTTGCCAGAATACAGCCACCAAAACAACACCTGAGACCTTCTGAATGTACCGATAACCCCCTCAATCTCTCCACAGCCTCCAGCCACTGTCACTTGCCAGAATACCAACGCAACACAAGGGAAAGGGATGAAGGAGTAGGAAGATGATGATTGCTGTAACCTTTTCTTGCACCCCCTTGCTTTTTTTCAGGATCCTCATTTACAGGTTACCCAGAGAAGTTGTGGATGCCCCATTATTAAAAGTGTTCAAGGCCAGGCTGGATGGGGCTCTGAACAACCTGGTCTAGTGGGAGATGTCCTTGCTCAGGGCAGGAGGGTTAGAACTGGATGAGCTTTAAGGTCCCTTCCAACCCAAACCATTCTACGATTCTATGATTTCCAAAGACACAGCCTTGCTGCTTTCACATGGCCGGTGATTCTCCGATCCCTCACACCATCCCACTGCCTCCAGGTTAAAACAGCCACATAAACAACCCTTGTTCTTGTTCCAGCTCCATGTGGATGGAGGGAAACACAGTTCATACATGACGAGAGCAGCATCAAGCAAAGAGCTTTGCTGTCACCACAACCCCAGCAGGCAGGAGCTGCATCATGTCAGCTGGGGGGATAATTATCAATGTCCCCAAAGAGTGACCAGAGGAACAGGAAGACCCAGGACAGGACAGGGCCAGGGGCTGTAATTCACCCTGTGTCACTGGGGTGATCCCTGGGTGCCTGAGGAGGGTTGTATGGGGGTCCCCGCCGCAGGTACAGCAGGGGAGGCGACCCAGGGCACTAACTCAGGGCTGCAGAATCATCAAATGGTTTGGGCTGGAAGGGACCTGAAAGATCATCCAGTGCCACCGCCTGCCCTGGGCAGGGACACCTCCCACCAGCCCAGCTTGCTCCAAGCCCCGGCCAACCTGGCCTTGAACCCCTCCAGGGATGGGGCATCTCCCACCTCTCTGGGCAACCTGGGCCAGGGGCTCACTGCCCTCACAGCCAAGAATTTCTGCCTCAGATCTCAGCTCAATCTTCCCCTCTTGCAGTGGAAACCCCTTCCCCCTCGTCCCATGGCTCCACTCCCTCATCCAGAGTCCCTCCCCAGCTTTCCTGGAGCCCCTTGAGGGACTGGAAGGGGCTCCAAGGTCTCCGTGGAGCCTTCTCTTCTCCAGGCTGAACCCCCACAACTCTCTCAGCCTGTCCTCCCAGCAGAGGGGCTCCAGCCCTCCCAGCATCTCCGGGGCCTCCTCTGGCCCCGCTCCAGCAGCTCCGTGTCTCTCCTGTGCTGAGGCCCCAGAGCTGGAGGCAGCACTGCAGGGGGGTCTCCCCCGAGCGGAGCAGAGGGGCAGAATCCCCCCCTCGCCCTGCTGCCCACGCTGCTGGGGATGCAGCCCAGGCTGCGGGGGTGTTTCTGGACTGTCAGTGTACACACACACCCGCACACACCCCCCCAATCTAGCCGCCGGCTAGGGCCTGTCACCCCCCAGACTCCCCACTACCAGGTCTGGGCCTGTCCCTCCTGTCCCCATTCCCAGGCCTGCCCCTCCCCCGGGGCCGGGCCTGTGTGTGTGTGTCCTCACACCCTGGTACCGGGCCCGGTGTCGCGGCCCGCCGGTACCTTCGGCAGCGCCGCGCTCATCCCGCCGCCTAGGACAGAGCTGCATCCGTCGCTCAAAGCGTCCCTCCCACCCCGCGTTCCGCACACCGGGGGATAACGACGATTTTTGGACAATGCCCCTCAGCTGCTCGTAGAGGCCAGGTCTCCTGAAGGAGGGTCCGGTGAGGGGAGCAGTAATGGCGGACACCCAATGCACGCCAAGCTCTCCGCGGCCCGCCCTCCAGCCCGCTCCTCGCACCCTGATTGGCCTTCCGCCGCGTCCGTCCAGGCGCGGAGCAGCGCGGCGCAGCGGCCATGTTGGGTGTGGCCCGCTTGGAAGCACCGCCTGTACGGCCCCGCCTCAGCCTGGCGCGGCGGCCATCTTGAGTGTGTCCCGCCCAGCCCCCGCCCTGTGGCGGCCATGTCAGCGCGGTGCCGGAGCGCTGTGAGGGGGGAGAGGGGATGGAGGGCGCCCGGGGCCCGGCAGGGCGGGCGGCGTAGAGCCGAGCAGGTTTCAGGGCGGGGTGATCTGCGTTCGTGAGCCCTCAGACAGCACACATTATCCCCGCTGGCTGTTGGATCGAGGCAGGGACCCAGCGGGGGCTCAGCAGGCCTCTGCTTTGGCCTGGAGACAGGCCCTATGGGGCCTGTGGGATGTGGGGGCACGTAGGCCTGAAGCAGGGCCAGAGGATTTGGTACTAAACCCGTCTGGTTTGGCTCTCCCAGCTGGCACAAGCACTGCAAAGGTTGGGGGTTTTTTTGCAGTTGCTGAGGCAGGGTTGGACCTTACCCTGTAAGTCAATAGCATATAATGGTCCAGGGTTGGTTGCGTCTGTGCTGGCAGGCCACCACAGGCCTTGAACGTGAAGGCACGAGGTGTTCAGGCCCCAGGGCAGGCACGCTTTCGGCTTGTGGGGGAAGCAAAAACAAACTTCTTTCAGAAGCCGGCTGCTGCCTGTGAGGACAGAGTGAATCCTGCCGTACTGCCAGCGCTTTGATCCCAGCTGCTGTCTGGAGGCACTTCCCTAAAACATTTTAAGTGGGAAGACTACTGTAGGAAGGGTGGACTGACAGGGATGTCCTTGATTTGCAGTGTGTGTTTCCCAGTGGGAGTGGAAGTGGGCAAGGACTTCGCCTGGCAGACCGGGGTAGGAAGAGATGGGCGCTGCATGGCCCTGTGCCCCCCAAACCTGGCAATCTGGCGTCAACTCGGGGAAACCGATCCCTTTGCAAACAGCCCCCGCCTGTCTTTTCCACCTTCCTCTTCTTTACCATGCTATCTCCAACACAAACCTTCATTTCACCTAGACTCTTCCCCACTACCTTCTTTCCTACCTGGCCCCAATTTCCCTCTTTTTGTCTGGCAGACACTACCTGCCTGCTTCCCTGAACGCCCATCTTAAGAGTTCTCCATCCTGGGCAGCAGCTGCCTGGCAGCTTGATTTTGGGTCAAAATTTCCAGCCCTGCTGACTGATGGCTGCTCCGATTGCTTTTGGCTGGAGCTGTCAGGGCTCATGATGGACTTTCTAGTTCATCTGCACTCATCGATGTGGCAAGTCTCCTCCGCTGCAGACCAGGCCCGTGCATTTGATTCCTGCTCCGTGATCTACCCTGCCAGGCCCTGTCCTGCATTTCTGATTGCCTGGAGCTCCCGACACACACCTGACACCCCAGATGTTCATCCCCATTGTGATCTGGTGCTTGGAGCAGAGAGAAGGAACGTGAGAGGAGGACATTTGCCTGAAAGCATAGCCTGGGCTGGCTCTGTGCCATGCTCAGCATATGGAAGAAGCAGAAGCGATCTGCGCCACCTTTGCTCTCTCCTCCGCGCTTTGCAAGGACACGGGCTCCCAGCTCTGAGCTGTGTTTTCCTGGTGATCCCCGGACACTACAAAACTGCTTGTGTGGAACGGATGTTGTACTGCCCTTTGATCTCGCCTCGGGAGCCCCAGGCAGGGCCACCCTGGCAATGACGCTTGTTAGCTAACCGCAGGGTGCTCTGAGCAAGGAGCACTGTGGGAGTCTGAGCTGGGTTAAGACCAGCACTTCCCTTCCAGGAAAGCTGGGCTTCTCCTCCTATAAAATTTGAAGCCCTGGAGGAAATGCTGCGCTTGAGGAGAGCCTGCTGTGACTCCAGGGGGACTGGCTGGTCCTGCATTTGTGGGGGGAGGCCGTGACAGGCACTGCAATTAAGAGCAGGTCATGCTCATGACGACCTCTTGTTCCACGACCTCAAACTCCGCGTGCTCATGGAGGGGAGGTACACCCCCTCATTCCCTCTGCCCCTCATGGGGACTCATTTTTTGGCCACCCACAAAATGCGGCTGAGGAGGGAGTGTCGACCCAGACTGAGTCTGGGGGTACAGCAGTCACTGCTAAACATACTGCAGGAACCCCTCTCCCAGTGACCATCATTGTCCTGCACGTCTCGGTGAAAAACGAGCCCATCTCTTCACTGCAGTTTTTCCAGCATCTATCATAGACGGAAACATTTTAAGGCTAAAAGGGACTGTTAAATCATGTAATTCAGTCTCCTGCACATTGCAGCCTATAGATTTCCGCTGATTTACAGCTGTATGGAAGCAGATCACTCCTGTTTCGATGAAAGCATCTTTCTCATAAAGGCTCCTGCTCTTGATTTTCCCTGGATACAAAGATAGCGCTGCTCTTGGCAGCCTGTTCTGGCGGCTGAGCACCCTCCCTGTTAAAAAACGTGGACCTTCTTTCCAATTTGAACGTGCCTCGCCTTCAGCTCCCAGCCGCCAGTCCTCGCCATGCCTTTCTTTGACTAATGAATCGTTTCACAGCCAGGTACCCGAATCCCTGTTTGCCGGAGCACAGCCTGCCTTTTTGTGACATTTAGAAAAAGAAGCAAAAGTGTTGCTTTGCTGCTTTCCCCCTCAGCTGCAGAAGCCCAGACTGCTCCTTTTGTGTACTGTGCTAAAACAACCCAGGGAGCTCTCTTCCTCTCGAGGTTTCCCCAGCTGCTGAGAGGGCCAGGCCTTGCTGGAGGGGTTATTTCCTCTTCTGCTTCTTCTTCTGCTTTGCTGCAGACTTCCCTCCCTGTCATGTACCTGGCTGTGCCCTGTCAATGACCCAGCATGGCGCGCAGTAGAGGTGCTGGCAGAGGTAATGCTGGTTTCCCACCTACGCAGGAGGCTGCTCCAGGCTCCCTGCCCCTTCTCAATCTATCGCGCTGCCTGGAGGAGCAAAGCTGTCCTAGGAGAGTTGAGATCCAGTGCCTGAAAGCCTCTGTTTCTTTTTAGACTTGTCCAATTACAAACACGATCAAAAAGCCTTTAAATGTACCCTGGAAGAAGCCCTCTGATAAGCGTGTCTCCTCTTCTACCTTCTGCAGTGCTTCTTAGGACTGCGCCTAAGATCTGCGGGAGTCTGTGGGACGATCTCCCTGGGCTTCAGCGAGTGGAAGCAGAAGAAGAATCCCTCAGTCGCGTTATCTCAAAAGCCTCATCCATGTCCCCTGCCAGCCCCTGGGGCTGAAACCTCTTTGGCGGCAACGAAGAAGTGTTTTCTTTGCCCAGCGCGAAGAGATGCTGAGCCTGAGCAGGGCTTTTGTGATAAAAATAATCGTTACTAACAGTCAAGACTTCTCCCTGGTAGAGAGCCCTCGTTTTCCTTGGAATCAGCGGGAAAGATCCCTGAATCCATACTGACAGGTAAACAAGGACAATATATATATTTAAAATATATATATTTTAAATTTAAAATGAGGTAGAAATTATTTAAGTCAGGTCTCTGCCAGGCTGGATTCCCTTTCCCCGTGGTGTAGGAGAGGAGCCACACAACCGGTGCCACAAGCACAGGGGAAGTGCTCCCAAATGCTGGGTGCAAAGCTGAATGCAAGCTCCTGCTCATATCTTTATTAACACTTATTTAAATTTAATCACCTTATTAAAGACACGTTTTCTCTTTCAGTTCACTGGCAGTTCAAGGCCTGGGAAAAAAAAAAAACCACACCAAAAAACCTCAGAGCAGCAGTTAATCATACTGAGGGAGTACAAATGAAATGATAAAAATAGAAAGGATGGACTGTTTGGTTTTCAAAATGCCATCTCATTCTGCACCTGGATTGTGGGCGCTTGGTAGGGGTGAGACTCGTATCAGAGAACAAGGTCCCTGGAGCGGGAAGGTTCAATGAGTGTTTCCATTTACCAGGCAGAGACGGAGCACGGAGCCCGCAGCTGGAGACACCGAACAAAGGACATTCGTGGCCGCAGGTGACGTACCTGCAAGCAAATCCTGTGCCCCCTTTGGCTACATGGACCATTTATAAATCCGGGACAGCGGGTCACGTGGAAATGGAATAATGTTTCAGTCCATGATTTTTTTCAGAGGAGAAGGATTTGGGGCGTGGTGTCCCCTTAGCGGAAGAGATGTGGTGCTGAGATGTCGCACTCAGGCCATGGCAACGAAGGTGTTGAGATACAAGAGGGCACAAGAGAACAAAACTCACTGCAGCAACTACATTTGGGGGGGGACTAAACGAGCAGTGGATGCCATTCCCTGACCATCAGTACAGGGAGGGTCTGGAACAATCTCCCACATGGGAAAATGGTGAAAAACTTACCCATTTCCACGTGGAAAATACCTCCTGGAGCATTAGTTGGACCTCGTTGAGTGGATCGCAAGAGATTTGCACCAACGTCGACATGAATACAACCATGGGGCAGGAGCTGCAGACCCCGGAGGGCTTTGTCATTGAGCACGTTCTGGTTTCAGCCGAGATATTACTGGGACCAGCAGGTGATGGCAGCACCAGCTGAAGCCCCGAGAAGCCCAGGGGGGTGAGCGCTCCTGCAAAATCACATTTTGTCTTCAAATTCAAGCAAGAGAGTATTGATCGGTGTGGGATTGCACCGGGGTGTGAGAGGAGTGAGCAAGGCTGCGTGGACAAGAGACATCCTGAAGCCCAGGTTTAAACTGGGATGCAGCTGGGAGCCTCCTCATCCCCTGAACCTTGAAGGCAAGCTGGGAAAAATAGGGAGAAATGGGCAAAAAATAGTTAAAGCTAATTTTAGCTGGCTCCTAGGTAGGGTTCTTGCCTCTCTGCCAGGCAGAGAGGGGACATGGAGGTGTTGCCAAATGACAGCCCCGGCCATCCTAAACGGGTGACAGTGGGAATCATTGCCCTCCTTGGGAAATGTCACCCTGCCCTCAGGGATCCTCTCGGGCCATCGTGGAGCAAGTGTCCCCAGGAGATGCTTCTCTGAATGTCCGTATCAGTTTAGGATTAGGCCTTTGGTTTTAAGGACTGTGCTTGTTCCTTACACCTTTGGGATCCCCCCCGCCTTGCAGCTCAGTGATCTCAGCGAGCGGGATTTCACTTCGCGTCGAGGAAACCCCACAGCCATCGTTAGGCTCCAGAGTGAACATCCCTCTCCCCAGCTCGGCGGCGGAGGGCGGCGAGCCCCGCCTTCTCCCGTGTCGCCCTGCCCCTGCCGCTGTGATTGGCCCGTCGTGGGGGAGTGGGCGGGGCTCCCGGGCACGCAGCACGACGTGTGGGGGGGGGGGTGGCGCGCGTGCGCGGGGCGGAGCGGGAGCGCGCGGGCGCGGTGTGAGGCGCCGGGAGCGCGGGCGGGGGAGAAGGAGCCCGGCCCTGAGGGGAGCGGCGGCGGCGGCACCGACACCTCACCCAGCCGGCTGCGCCTCGCCGGGGCTCCGCGTTTCGGTCCCACGCCCCTGCCCGTCGCCTTCGCCCACGGGAAGGCGGGGGGGGTGCGGAAAGAAGCGAGCGAGAGCGGTCGCGGGTCCCGCCGCGGGGAGCGGAGCGAGCTCGGGGCGGCGGCGGCGGAGGCTCCTCCATCATGTCGGCGGGCGGGGACTTCGGCAATCCGCTGCGGAAATTCAAGCTGGTGTTCCTGGGCGAGCAGAGCGGTGAGTCACCGCCCGGCCCGGCTCGGTCCGGGTCTCCCTCAGGCAGCGGCGACGGGGCAGGCGCCTCCCTTCCCCCTTGTGGGGGGATCCTGAGGGGATCCCTCTCCTCCTCACCTTCGGGGGGGTGTCTCGACTATGCCGTCACCCCACGTTATGAGGGGAAGAGGGGGTCTCCCGCCCCTTCCCCGCCGCTTTCTGTGGGGCGGGGAGCTGCGGGCCCTCGGGGGTGGGGGGGGGTGTTTGCCTGTGGGCGTTTGCCTCCCCCTTGCAGGGGCTGCTCTGCCGTGTGGTCGCCGCTCCTTCGGTGACAGGGAGGGACCGAGCGTGGTTCGGCTGGGGTTTAAAAAAAACCACACCGCCAAACCCCAACGGCCACATCTCCAGAAACAGTTGCTGATTCATTTGATCCCAGTTCCCAGTTTTTTAGGGGGCAGGAGTCTCAATGCTTGGTGTTTTCTGTGTAAATATAGCATTTTTCGAAAATAGAGTCGTGTCTTGGCAAAGCGGATCCAGTGCTCTAAATATTTAATTCAATCAGTGAGATTTTTCTTCCCTGTCTTTGGAATAAAAAAACCACACAACCCAAGCGATGTCTTCCTCAGTAGAAGGCCTCTGTCTCCAATACTGCATTTCAAATCTTTCACTTTAGAGAGTTCTCTGGAAAAAAAAAAAGCTCATTTGGTGGATGCTTTGTGTAATCCTGGTCAGATATCGAACGATCTTTGACATAATGAGTAGGTGCAAAATATTCTCTGTCTCAGGGTGGGGTATTTGCTCCCTCAGCCACCTTTGGTCTCTATGTGGTAGGAGATGATGAAATACTAGTGTGTTTCGCCCCCCCCCCCCCCCCCCCCCCCAAATGACTTATATCTTGGTGTTTCCTCACTCTTATGTAGATGAGCTTGGTGATAAGGCTGCTGTTAAAATTATTTACCTATATGTTGTCAGTTTGCTTTAGTCTGTTCCTTTAATCTCTTTTTTTTTTAATATATATTTTATTTTTTGGTGTTGGAACAGATCTTCGTATTAGGGGTTCAGGGAGCACAAGTTCAACTTGGATATTTTTTTGGGGGTAAGTCACCTGATGTACTTGGTGAGGTGCTGTTTGGCCAGCCATTTTATGAGGATTTTGGAAGAGGGTCAATGTGTAGAAGCAGCTGATTTGGTGGTGTGTTTTTTTTTTTCCCCCCAAGGTATTTGATAACAGGAATCTTGAGTATTAGCAGTGCATTTTCAAAATGCTTGGCTTGTTTTACTGTATTTCTGAGCTTTGATTTCATGAAGCTTTTTCGAATACCTCCATGGAAGGCTGTAGCACCTGGTGCAGATCTTAAATCTCAGCAGCTCTTAGTGTACACGTGGATTTCTTGTCTATTCTAGCAGACGTAACATCAGATACATGCTTCCTCTAGTCTTTGTCATTTTTTCCCCCCTCTCAGCTAATCGTCTGTGTTCATAGTGGAAGGTTTAAAATAATTCCTGTTCATAGCATCAAATCTGGGGTGGGGAGAAGGGGTTTTATGGGTATAGCACAGCAAAATGCTCCTAACTAAATATCTATAGCACTGCAACTGCTGTCTTGACTGTGGCTTATGGATGGGCTGAAGCTGATTTGAATCTGGCTGGTCAGGGCCTGGCTGGCAGCTGCGGTGTGGGTTTCAGACCTGCCTTTGTCTCGGATCCTGGGCGATGACTCCGTGACTGATCTGCGCTCAACTCGGTGCTGAACGAGATGATGTCGATGGCAGGGTAGCCCTCAGTGTGTCCACGCCGCCCATGGGTACTGCAGCGTGGGCATGCTTCAACCCAATGCTCGGACAATTCTCATCTGTGATGGAGAAATGGCTTTTTCTAAATTTGGCTTGAATCTCTTAAGATACTGCTGTTATGATGTCATTCTCTGTAATTCTTAATTTTTCCTTTTTTTTTTTTTTTTACTGACCAAAGTGTGCGTAGCTCCCATTACAAATGGCTCCTGGAAGAATAAATGCACTAATAATGTTCTTCTGTATGATGGAGATAATTAGAGGCATCTCTGGTGCTGCAAAGGGAGTTTGAGTGGGCTTTGCTTACACGTAGCTCCCTTTGTCATTCTTTGTTTTGAAGGTTAGGGGAAATCTAGAAATAAAGTTTTTATAATATCGGCTTTCATAAATGAGAAGATTTCTTTGTACAACTGTTGCGCTGAATTGCTGCATTCGCTTCCTGTTTAGCTAAAAGGTTGTCTGCCCTGTTGTAAGGCCATAATTAAAGATATCCTACTGCTGCTGGTAGAGAGGCTGAGTGCTTCTGTTTCATTTACATTCAGGGACTTCAGAATGACAAATGAAATGTTAGGAAGGGCTACCGTGTTGATCAGCTGCTTCAGCAACCAAAGCTGACTAATATCAGACTTTCTGTGCTGACTGTACCCAGTCTTTTCAATAAGTAGGTATGTTATGGTTAAGAAATTCTTAACTGGAGTTCATTACTGTGCGGGCGTTACAGCCCTTCCATGTGATTGTGTGAGCAAAGGCAGTATCATTCCATGTGAGATCTGGAAGCATCTCTAGGTGTTTTATTCTTATTTGAAAGTGGGATCGCACAGTGGATGCAGTGTCTGATTTTTTTGCTGGTATCCTCAGCCATATTGTGGGAGTTCAATGCCGTATACCTATGCGTTTGTGTGGACTGCAGTGATTCTTCCTAGATACCCTGTTCGTCACTAGCGGCAGATTCTCTCTCCTGTGCTAAGATGCTGATTATTATTTTTTTTAAAGCCCCTTCTTTCCTTGCTCCCTGATCCCCAAAATCTTCTTTTCTCCCGTTATATCGTCTGCCTTTTCCGCCTTTATTGCGACAGCTCCTCGAGCGCTCGGTGCTGTGGCGAGCGAGCTGACACACCGCTGCAGCTCCCTGTCCATGGGTCCTGCCCATGCTGAGCCATCCATCCGCCGTGGTGTGTGGTGGCTAAACATCAGGTCACTCACAGATCCTTTCAGGATTTACTGCAAGTCATTGCCTCTCAATAGCAATATGGTTATTGTGTCCCCCACGCCCCTCCCCAGCTGAGCAGGGGATACTTGCCGCATGTACAGTGGATTCATCACGAGCCTGCAACATAATCCGTGTCCAGCTAGAAGAAGCTTCTCTTTCTGTCTTATTTTTTTTAACTTGTAGTACAAGGACAGAGCATTGGGTGGCTAGCAAGAAGGCAACTTCACCAGCGCTTGCCTTAATTGAATTACTTTTCTCAATGATTGAAGATTATACAGAGTTTAGCAGTTTTAAATATGCTAATCTTTAATGAAAAGGCAGAGAGCTCTGTGCTGAGGGATTAGATAGAGCTATGGTGGTGGTGGGGAGAGTATTCTTACTGTCTTTGATCTTGTTTTATCGGGTGATTTTCATCAGTCCTAATGCCTCAAGTTTAAGGAATTCTGATTTCTGGGTCACAACAGCTAGGGTACATATCACTTGTGTTATAGGATAGCTTGCAGTAAATATGGTATACATTCAAATATTAATAACATCTTTAGTTTTATCTTGTATATGAGCAGCTTTGTTACTTAATACATTGATTTTTTGATTGAGTGGGCAGAACTGAATGCTGGGGCACTGCAACAGAAATATTCTTTCATCACATGGGTTTATGCTGCAGCTTTTATTGGCGAGCAAGTCTGAAGGGCATTAATACGTACAGAAAGCAAAATAAGTCCCTGTTGTCTCTTTCTGGTGGCATTTCTGCATTGTATAATATCTTAAAGCATGTTAATTTGTTCTAATTTTCTTTATCAGGAACCGAGATTTTTAACATTGAAAAAAAAATTGATACGTACGATATAATAAGTTGAGGAATATAACTGTTTGGAAACCACTAATGAACTATGCTGTTGCATAATGATGTTGGTACAGGCGCTGCTGAACAGTGTGATGTGTCTTATTAGATAACCGGAGAACTGCAGGTGGTTTGTGTGTAACATGAACCTGGGGTAACACCGGTCACTGTTCAGGCTGTCTGCGGAGACTGGTATCCCTGTGCAACTTAAAGCTCCCTTCTTTTTAAAGAATTCTCTGCTTTACAAGCTACAGAGAGCTATTTACTTGTCCCCCTGGTGTCTGAAAAATCTTATCCCCTTCCTCCTGTTAATTTCCTAGTGTCTTGGTTTTCCTGTGGGCGGGTCTTCAGATATTTGGGTCTATATTTGGACTATATGCATTTTTCATGAGTCACTGAACTTCACTTTCTTGGGTGCGTCTGGAGGATGAATATTGGCCTGGATCTCTCTCTTCATCTTTGAAATAGCCCTTCCTATAGCAGTGTCTGGAAGAAGCATGTCAGACTTGGAGAAAAAGACTGAAATGTTTATGGTGCCTTTTGATCCCTGTCTGTTTGTGGAAGCCTCTGAAGGAGTTAGATCTCTTCTTCAAAGGAAGAATAGCTACGCCTTTCTGCACTTCGGTATGTTTTTCTGCCTGTATCTGAGAAATAATTTGTGAACTTGGAAGGAAAGGATCTTCTTGTCCTTTGATTTAAAATAATGGCTTTTATATCTGCAGCTGTTGGAGTGTTTGGTGATATTTGTCACTTTCTTGGCACGTGATCCAGGTCTGACAAAGCTGATATCTACGGGTTTTGCTGAAGCTGTAAATGGGACTAACAGAGAAACACAGGTGAGGAGAACCTCATCTGAGGCCACCTTAGCAGAAGATCTAGCATTTGGAAATTATCAGAGCCAATGGTTGTCAGCCATTCTTCTCCACTTCACTGGTCGTTAAAAATCTGTCTTCTGTAATCAGTTTGTGAGGAAGTAGCTACATTCCTGTTTACCTGATAATTTAGTCTAGGTGTTTAAAGGCATTTGTTGTGTTCATGCATGTACAAATACTGGTTGTATATACTACTGATTAAAAAAAACCAAAAAAAACCACCAACAAAACAAACCCACAAAAAACCCAAACCAGTGAACCAAAACAAGCAAACAAAAACTCTCAGTGGTTTGAAACATGGCTCAGAAGAAGTCAAATTTTGCTGTCTTGACATGAGCACCATCGGATTTTTCAAGACAACCTCCAAAACTCACCTGAGAGTCCCGTAACCTGCAAGAACAGTTTCCTTGTGACAGAGGAATGTTTCTGAAAGGGTATGGGAGCTCTGATGTGTCTCTTCTGGTATGGAGCAGGGTAGGACACGGCTAAAAGCCCTATTTTGAAAATGAACTGCTATAATCACAATGATTATGAGTTTGACACATTAGTATAAATTATTTATGGAAGTAGTCTAAATGAAAAATGAGTGTCTCAGCAAACAAACAGCAGTCAAAATATGGACTGTCAGGGAAAGTAGAATTTTTCAGGTCTGTTTTCTTGATTTATTTACTGAGCTTACACAAAGTTGAAAAGCTAAATGGATTCTTTGTTTTCCCCTCAGCATAAAACAAACTCTTCTGCTCTAATATATTGAAGGGCCCAGGGACAGCGAACAATTGAATCAATGACTTTACATCAGATATTTTCTGTTTAGGTTCAAAACATGATGGACTAAATATGTTTTGGAATATTTCAGTAATATTAACTGAATAAAATTGACTTTTGTGTATGTTTCAGTAGTATTTAACTCCTACCCAAATGCAGCCTAGTGCATCACAAAAAAGAATGCTGATCTGGGAAGCAAGTATTATATGAAACTAAATCTAAATAAATTCTTTTCATCTATGTGAACTATGTAATAGTTCAGTAAATTTGTGTGTGTGGGTCTGCACGTATATTATACTTAGAAAATATCAAACTTAGTGCAAAGGCCATACTGAGTGGCTGAAATCCTTTTGAGATGGAAATCGCTGCTCATTGGTTGTCAACCAGTAAAAATACCAACTTAAGAAAATAATGAAATCTAAATGCAAAGCAGTATCAAAGTTGGGGGTTTAAGTGGAAAGAATTCCTACTCCTGATGTCGCATGCAACTCGCTGCAGTTATAAAACGTCCTGCTGAAACCTCCCCTTGTTTGATACGTGGACCTGTATTTTGCGTGCCACTGAGTTCTTGAGCCCCTTCCTTGCTCGCTTCTGGCTGCCTCCTGTTGAGTCTGTCAAACTGAGTTCAGGCTTGAAATTAGGAAGGAAATCCTTATTCAGCTGTACGGCACAATAGTGCCACTTACTTAATTTGACTTTTTAGAACAAGGGTGTAACTTTGTTTTTTGTTCCCTGTTAGTATGTTGTTTCTGCTGGACCTCCGTAAACCGTGATGGGTCGGTGCTGCCAGAGTGCCAGGGCATGGTTTCTCAGTCCACCGTATGATTTGAAAAGACATCTCTGACTTCTGGCATACCCAGTGTGATGTGAACTGGTTTAGTTATAGTGTGCACAAGGGAGGCTGAGGAATACAATGTGTGATGTCCTGAAGTTTGACTTTTCAAGTATTTTTACAAAGCCAAGCTCAAAATTCTTAAGCAGTAATAAGAACCATTTAAAGAATGGATGCTCCAAAGTCCCTTTCCTTCTGCTAGGGCATTTTTTGTCCATAAAATAACTTCCTCCTTTAGTCCTATCACAATGACCAGAGCTGGAAAGGCCAGCAGGTGGTTACTGATAACTCTGTAAGCGAATCCTGCTTGACCTTGGCTCTTTTTGTAAGTGCAGGTGTCTGGCTAAGTACAGGCGCACACTGGCATCGCCCGTGGTAGTTGCTTCCATTTTAATGCAGAGAGTTGCGCCATACTTTTAAGAGTTTCCATGACTTGACTGGCTGCCAGTATCCCCTGGAGATGCCACGCAGCTATTCTGAGATTTGCAGGCTCGTAGTGTTCTCTTATCCAGACATGTGTAGGTGTCATCAACACATAGCATTAGGCTTTGGTTTAAATCTAAAGCATATTTGCCCAGAACTGAAAGAGTCGGGAAGAAATATTGGAGCAATACTGATGAGCAGGTAGCTATTTTGTCTTCAGCCATGGCCAGAACCAGCTGTGCCAGTGGAAGGTGCAGGTAAACCTGCTAACGATTTCTCATTTCATTCTTAACTTTCTCTTGGTCTCTTTTATGTCTTGAATTGTGACCACTTAAATCTCTGTACTATTAACGTTTGCGACCATATAAACGAGTGCCATTTGTCCTGCTAAGTGATGTTTTTTAATGATTTGCTTCTAGGAGAGGAATCGGCAATTGCTGCAGCACAAAAAAAACCCCCACTCCAACATTTCTGTAATTAATGCAGAGGCCAGTTTATTCCATTCCTCTAAATGCTTCCTGCTATGCTTCCTGTACTTGCCTCTATCTAGGTTTGAGTTACAGCCAGTTCATTTTCTTAATGTTTTTGATATGTGTAACACAAAGGGAAGAGAATTAAATCTAGAATAGATGGGTAGCTAAAAGGAGAGGGGCACTCAGAGGGTGCAGTCTCACCAGCAAGGCTCCAAGCAGTGTCTGATGCACAATTGACGAGGTTCCTGTCACTTTGGTCTCTGCCAAGGGGTCTAAGTAGCTGCTGCTGGAGTCGGGGAGAGTGAATTCCTGCTAACGGGTGAGAGCTCTGCCCTGCAGAGGCTCTGAAGCTGTCTGCACAGAAATGGGCAGGCAGCGTTGTATTAATCTGAGCGCAGAAGTGTTTCTCTGCATCTCGTAGGGCTAGGCACTTCATTTGTTTTAATGAAGATGTTGCCTTCTCTGGGAGTAGAAAATATTCACTCATTACTGACTCTGTCCTCTTCTGCCAGCACGGAAATGGCTGAGAAACCCTACTTGTCAGTGATGGGAGGACTTTTTTTTTTTTTTATGGCCTGACAGAAGGAAGGCTTAGCAGAAGAATTTGAACTAGATGGGTGATTGAATCATCCAGTGGATGTCTGAGGTGGCGGAGGAAATGGAGAGAACAAAATTTATTGTAAGTGCCACAAGCAAAAGCATAGGGTGCACCTGGAGATCGATAAATCTTGGCGAGAGCAGCGTGAGCTCAGAACCAGGGTAGAGGGCGTTCGATTAGAAATGCAGGTAAGTGGAGAGTGCTTGCTTTTGGAAGAGGGACCGAATCTGCAGGTAATGTCTCCTGATGGATGCAGTCAGCATTGTGAAAGTAGATGAACAGGGCTTAATTATCATGTCTAACAGAATTAATTGGCGGTGAAACACTGTGCTGCAGTGTCTTCTCTTTCAAAGGAAGTTCTGACTCCTTTTTGACTTTACTAGGCAGCAGTAGGCAGGTCCTTATGCTAGAGGTTTGCTGCCTTATTTGTCTTGACTGTATTACCTGATTTTTATTTTTTTCCCCCCTTTCCCCTGCTCTCAGATTGATGCATTTGCTGCTGAAGCAGTTTTTGAGTATTGTGTCCTTGGCTCACTCAAAATGGCTGAAAATCACTTGTGTCTGCATAAAAGCTAGGATGGCTTCGCTAAAGCTGAGCTTCTGCTGCTTACTTGAATAAAGCTGTAGGAGAATCTTTCAATATAGCAGCTGAGCACAGCTGGAGGAGGCTTAAATTAAAATGGCTGAAGAAAAGTTTGAGTTTTTTTCATCTCAAGGAAATCCTAATTTTGTGGGTGGGTTTTTTTTTTTTTTTCATCTTGACCTCAGAATGTCTTACAAAGAGGTTTTCATAGGGTGTATCTCTTCCAGCTCCTTGCTTCCAGACCCATCCCCCAGTTCAGGTTCTTGTAAGCCCTTCTCAGCTTTCTGAGCTGCTTCTGAGTATCAGTTCTTTATGTATTCAGTTTTGGTTTTTTCCTAGTTGAGTTATCTTTTGCCTTTTTTGCTGAACAGTCATTGATAGGAGTGGCTTTTATCCACAACCATACAATTAACTTCGTGACCATAGTTCTTTTCTACTTTTTTATTTTTAGCTGCATTTATACCTCAGTGTGACTTGGAGAAAGGGACAGTTTTTTTCCTGAAACTGCATAAACAGTAGGCAGATCAAAAGCTTGTGTCCCATAAAATTTACTTCTGTATTTGGTAGTGTAATAACAGACTTGAAAAAAGCTTTTTGCAGAGAAAGCATAACAATCTTGTAATCATCTGCTGGTTTGATGTTAAAAAATTATTTTTCCCCCTCTCTGTTAAAGAGTGCAAAGGGCTGATAGGTTGCCTCTGTTTATATCTGTAGGCTTGATGGACTGTTTATGCTGTCACAGCAAGTAATTTGCAGTTAAATACAGTCTTGGCCTTCGGAATTCTACAGTTTAGCTTAAAAATACAGGAGGGATTTTTCCCCCCCCCCTCCCCCTTCTCTGGAAGACAGCTGGGTTTTCCCCCAAATCACTAAACTGCAGAATATATAGTAAACTCAAGAGCAACCTTGTGCTAATTATTACTACATACATTCCCTCCAGTACCTGACATCCAGAGAAAAATTTCCCTATGGAATTGTGTGGATCATGTTTTAAATGTCTGTTGTGGTCTGCAAGACTTGCACGGCTAAGAATGAGTCAAAGACTCGAGATCTGGCTTTGCCTGCTTGGTTTCAGGTTAAATCAAGCCTTGTTGTTTGTAGCATGTCACAAGTCAGAACTGTGTCCCTTGGAAGGTGGAGCAGCCATGAACCCTTGGGTAGGGGTGTCTCTGGGTGTCCTGGATCCTCCTTGATCCCAGGAAGAGCAAAGGCTTTCCCACTTTACCCTTTGGGAAGTGGAAAAGGCAGAGTGTCCTACATGAAATGTTTTTAAGGAGTTTCAAAACAACTCCATGCTTTTGCCCCGATTTGATGCTTCTCAAATGCTTGCCTAAAATACCTGACTCAAGAATCTGCTTTTATGTTGTATCGCTGTGCTGCTTTGATTTCACTAGATAGTTCCCCACTGCCACCATCAGCCGCACAGTGGAACAAGAAAGCAACCAGATGTTGTGTAGTATTTACTGGACTTGGTGGCAGCTCTTCTATGCATCTTAATGGCACAAGTGTGACCGTTTGTGTTTGGCAATAATGTCTTTGAGGTCCTCACTGGACCCTGTGGTACACTTAAAGCTGGTTTTGGAGGTATGATTGCCTGAAGACACAAAATTACCTTCTGTGCACATTTATACAAGGAATTGCTAAAGTTAGAAACAAATCTTTTCTGTGTATCTTGAAGAGTAAATATTATAGTTAAAAAGAAATTTGTATATGTCCTTAGAGCCCTTATATGAAGGGATTGTTCCTCTGGAAAATACTGCTCAAGGAGAATATTTATTTCAAGATACTGTATCCCATTTGGAGTGTAGATAATTCTCCTCTAAAGAATATCCTGCACCAAACCAAATTTCTCATATAAGCACTTTTTTTTTTGTAGTTGAACACTACAAGTCTTTTTGGAATAGCCTTTTTCTAGAAAAGGTCAGAATAAAATAAACAAAAAGGAAAAAACTTGTTCCATTGGCTATTTGTAACCAAATTCTTATCTTTCAAAGGCTGACTTTTTTTTGAAAATTCTTCTGGATGAGTATTAAACCTTGGGTCTGCAGACCCCTCAGGCTCCATGGCCTGTTTCCAAGGTATTTGTGAAATGCAGCTGGGAAGAAACAAGTTTGTCAGATGGCTTAAACTCTCTACAGAGAGGTCTCTGTCTCAGTTAGGAAGTTTAGAGGCCTGTATGTTGAAAGGCTGGAAGTCGTTGTGCCGGATTAACATTGCTTAGTTTGCCAGTTTAACATCATTTGAACTTGAAGTTCCTAATTTGCAGTGCAGGTGGAGCAGGCAGCAGGAGAGTCAAGTGTCCATGGTCTCTGTTCTGCCTCAGTCCCCAGGAAGAAAGCTGGCACAGTCCAGGAGCTGAATTGTGAAGGAGAAACGGGTAGTGTCGTGTCAGGATACACTACTCTTGAATTCTTAACATAAGGTTTTTGTAGCCGTGTGTTGCTTGGACTTGTATGGGTGTCATAGAATTGTCTAGGTTGGAAGTGACCTTTCAGATTGAGTCCAACCATCAACCCAACACTGCCAAAGCCATCACTAAACCATGTCCCTCAGCACCACATCTGCCTGTCTTTTAAATCCCTCCAGGGATGGTGACTCCACCACGTCCTGGGGCAGCCTGTTCCAATGCTTGACAGCCCTTTTGGTAAAGAAATTTTTCCCAACATCCAATAAACCTCCCCACGTGTAACTTGAGGCCATATCTGAGGAGACCAGAGTGTGCAATTTCTTAAACTGGGCTGTTCTCAAGTTCTGCATGTTTTTTGGTTTCTGTTGCTAAAAAAAAAATAAATTGTGGTTGGTTTATTTTGGTACTGAAATCAGGATTCAGTGCTGCTCTTGTAACATGCACTCGTATACATGTTGCTGTGGAGTTGCATCATATAGGCTAACCCACGCACATTGTTGTGCAGAGGATTGTGTACATCTCTGGTTATTTTTGCACAGGTCCCCAGGTATTCTCCGCAGACGTCCTTGTCAGCTTGGATCAGCAAATGCTGACTGAATCCACGCTGTGCTTTGTGAAGAGGTGTGCTTAATGAAAGCACACAGAATGTCCTCTGTGCATTTCTTCTTCTTACAAGCTGCCTCCTTAGAAGCCAGGCTGCATCGATCTTAAATCAGGAAATCATGACTGTTTTAAGATATTGTTCAGGCTTCGTTCTGAAGAAATACTCACCTGTGGTTTTGCCTGAAGAATGAGTTTGAGAGAAGAGAGCTCTTGTGTGGAAAAAGTAATGGTCAAGCCTTAGTCCTTCCAGACCTGCCCAGGAGATGGTAAGGTCTGGGAATAAGATGGAGTCACTGAGGAGGAAGCTATGTGGAGCTCTCTTTCTTCTCTTTTTTTTTTTTTTTTTTTCCTCCTTCCCTCAGGCAGGATGAAAGTTCCTACAGCATGAGAGGGCAGTTTTCTCTGGGGCAGCGTAGGGTAGGTGGTCACAAGAGGAGGGAGCAGGGGGAGCTGTTTTGCCAGATGGATCGTGGTGCTGGGGAAACATCAGGCAAAACTTAAAGGATGGAGGGAAGGGAAGTTGGTTTTACTCCCTGGCATTTTAATAGGTCTCCTGAAACTTCTCTAATTCCTTGCTTGAAAAGGTTGACTTAGCATTGCTTGTTGTGCTTTCAAGGGCAAAACATATTTAGGAAGATAGCGATAGCTTGGTTTAAGGACTTCATTCAGCATGTGGTACAGGGAAACGATGACTGGATTCCCTGAGCTAGATGATAGCATATGCTGGTTTAGCTTGCATCAGAATAATGTTTAGTGCTGAAAAGAGTAGAAACCATGAATGTTTCATTCCAGAAATGTATACTCAGGTGGCCGCCCATTTTATCTTCTCCCTTCTGCTGCTGTTCTCTGCCTGAGGATATTGCCATCTTAACGTTACTTTCCATAGCTACAGAAAGTCTTGCGTGTTGTATACCACAATACCGTGAAGGAGGAATTTCTCCTGAGAGACAGACTTAATCTACACTATCATCTCTCTCACCACTGCAATCTGCTGCATGGGGTTTTTATCTGGTTTTCTCTTACTTGCTGGCGTTGGTTCCATTTTATAATGCAGTTTTTTGGATTTATCTGAATTTAGCTCATTAAATTATGCAAGTAATACTTAATGTGGGGCAGGGGGGAGATTCTGTGGAAACAGAGAACAGAGACGGAGGTTATACTCTGCATACTTATTTAGAGGGGAAACTGGAAGATAAACATTTGAAGTCCCATAGTAGACTCGGTTAAAGGCTGTATGCTTTGTAACAGTTATCAAGATTTTTGTGCTGAACTTCCTATTTACACAGATAGCTCCTGGCAGGAAGAATGGCAGTATCCATATTTGCCTAGCTTGCCATTGGGCTGAAGAAATTCTCTACCTGAACTACTAGCACTGTAAATCAAAAGATTTACTAGGAGGGGATCCAGCTGTGCCTAGGCATTGTGGAAATACGGTGTCAGGTAATTGTGGCTCTAAAGAACCTAAATTAAGCCTTGTGGGAGAGGAAGAAAGGACAAGAATAGATCATGTTCAAGCAGAATGACAGATGCAGTGGTGACAGATGTCCTAATGCTGTATTTCTTGGTGGCTGCAGAGAGCAGGGTTTAATTAGGAAGGCATCATATGTAGGAAAAGCCAATGAACCAAACTTCAGATAATCAAATATTGCAGGAAAAACTCAAGTCAAAGAAGCGTCTTCAGCTGCTTTTGTTTGCAGAAATATGACTTCTTCCCCATGCTTTCTGCAGAGGCAGGTGGGCTGTTTTTGGAAAATTCAGATTATTTGTATCACAGCAGTGAATCTGGCTCTTACTTCAAAGAGAAGATAGTGGAGACAAAACTTTTCATCCAAGGTTAAGGGTTGGCCGTCGTGGTATAGAGACCTTCTTCGAATGGCAGAGGGAGACAGACTGACACCACCAGTGACTATATGGTATTGAGGTATGGGGAAGAGGCGAGCTTTGGATAACCAGGAAGGAGTTTATAGGTGAGCTGTAAAATAAAGGCTTGCAAAACCTAAAGAAACTACTGGATACTTGGAACAATTAAAAAGCTAGTGGTTTAGGGAGAGGGAATGCTTTTGTTTGGCTTTTATGTACAAAGTTATATATATGTATGAAGTTACATATAATGTATATTGTTGCAATATAAAAAGTGAATCTGAAAGGCACTGAATTCTTCCATCAATTCAGGCAGAAATTACATTAGAACCCTTTCAGTAACATTTTACAGAAATTAATAATCCTGATGGCTCTCCTAGCTGACAAAGATAATACTTTAAGCGTGTGTATTATGCTCTTTCATTACAGGCTTCATTGAGATTCTTCAGCTTGCTTTAAGAGGCCGGAAACTGAGATTTCTGTAATACAGATGTTTTGAATAGTGTAGGATGGAAGCCAGGTTGGACGGGGCTTTGAGCAACCTGGTCTAGTGGGAGGTGTCCCTGCCCATGGCAGGGAGTTGGACTAGATGATCTTTAAGGTCCCTTCCAACCTGAACCGTTCTATGATTCTAAGAGAATATTGGCTTTTTCTCGCAGGAAGCTAGAACCCCTCTCAAAAGGGTGTAAAAGGCTGTATAGAAGTGGAGGAGAGAAGTAGTTCCCTGTTACAAAAAAGCAGAAATAAATCTGCTCGGATCCTGTACTGATTAGGCTTGGGGATGAGAATCCAAGGTAGATGATTAATCGTTTTAAGTTTAAAGTTTGCTGAATTGGCACTTCTAGAGGTGCTTTGGGCAGCTAGTAAGCAGGAAGGATGAAGTTTAAATTTATAGAAATAGTGTCTTGCTGTGAAGATCAGGTTCCTTTTATGCTATGTATTTTAGGGAAAGTATAGTAAGAATCATAGAATAGTCTAGGTTGGAAGGGACTTTTCAGATCATTGAGGCTAACCATCAACCCAACACTGCCAAAACCACCACTAACCCATGTCCCTCAGCACCACGTCTGCTCAGCTTTTAAAACCCTCCCGGGATGGTGACTCCGCCACTGCCCTGGGCAGCCTCTTCCAATGCTTGACAACCCTTTCAGTGTAAAAAGTTTTCCTAATGTCCATCCTAAACCTCTCCTGACGCAACTTGAGGCCGTTTCCTCTTGTCCCATGGCCTGTTCCCTGGGAGAAGAGACCGACCCCCCCCTGGCTACCCCCTCCTTTCAGGGAGCTGCAGAGAGCGAGAAGGTCTCCCCTCAGCCTCCTTTTCTCCAGGCTGAACACCCCCAGCTCCCTCAGCCGCTCCTCGCAAGACTTGTGCTCCAGACCCCTCACCAGCTCTGGTGCCCTTCTCTGGACATGCTCCAGCACCTCAGTGGCTTTCTGTGTGGTGAGGGGCCCAAAACTGGACACAGCACTCGAGGTGGGGCCTCACCAGTGCTGAGGACAGGGGGATGGTCACTGCCCCAGTCCTGCTGGCCACACTGTTCCTGATACAGGCCAGGAATCCTGAGGTTTTGTGGTCTAACCCTGTACTCGTTTCTTTGTTAGAGCTTTCACGACTGCTGTATCACAGCTGGCTGTAAGGTTGCGATAGCCTTCATGCAAAGCTGTTACAGAACCGTATATTCATCTTTAGTAAAATGGCTGGCACTGATTACAATGGGAACCCTGAGTGACTAGCTTGGATGTAATCTAGTATCACGCATTTGCATTAGAGTGGATGAATTTTACCCCTACTTACCCTCCATCTGTAACGGGGGCAGAGGATTACCGCAGTATAAAGTTGCGAAGGAGATAGTGAGGGGTGTTTCATGGTTTCGAAATATGTGGGTGATTCAGATAAATGTAGAGAAGGTAGACAATAGTTCACCTGTCCTATATTCCATATATGATCTGTACGTATGAGAATTAGCTAATGAATAGTTCACCTGTCCTTCTGTATTACATATATGATCGGTACGTATGAGAATTAGCTAATGAAAACTACTTTTCTCACTCTTCCTTAGTATTTCCAGCAGAGGAAGCCACTTTTGCTGTCTTGGGAGAAGTCTGAGGCTTGCCATGGTTCACACATCTTCTGAAACACTACAATCCTATGTTTCTCTTTTTGCTCTGAGATGACTGGAAGAGTTCCGAATGGAAGTTGTATCATCCAGATTCCTCTCTTCCATGTTGACTGAGCATGGAATACCAATTAAAACATTCATTTAGCATTATCATAAGACCCATTTTGGTATTGTGGCAGTGCCCACAAGTTCGAAGCACCTTGCTTACTCTGAGCTCTTCCAGGTTTTTATTCATGGCATTCAATTTCCTAATATATTTGCCACATCTAAATACAATCTGTCTTGTTGTTTTGTAGTTGAAAACACCTCTTATAATTAGTTAATTAACCACTGTTGAGGTGTCTTTAAATAGAGGCATTTTACATGTTGTCCTATTTGCCGTATTTAATGAATACTTTTTGTGGGATAAATTAATCGAAACCTTTTGAATCTTGTGATTCAATTGCTGTATTATTGCTGGAGCAAGTTTGCCTGGATAGCTCCTGAGAGGAAAAATATATATATATTTTTTAAAGAAATTATAAACTGCTTAGTCTAGAAATTTCTTTACAGTGCCTTAAGAACTTTGATAAAGGTTCATAAAGTAGTGCAAATAATTGGCAGATATTGTCCTTTTTTTCCCCCCCCAATAATTTTTTTCATGAAATCTATGTAGTTCAGGAGCAATCCTGAAAGCTGTACCGTTCTGTGTTGCTAGTGTCTAATAAATGAACTTATTTTTCCTTTTTTAAGATGATGTATAGACTACTCTTGATGGGTTCTTTAAGGTCCCTTCCAACCCTAACAATTCTATGATTCTATGAATTGGGGTGTTTTGGGATGTCTTTGCTGTGAGGATTTTTCAGATGTGTCAGTTCCTCAACTGGACTCAAATAGTTTGCCTTTAATAGGCAGCATTATCAATAATATTGTGATATTTTCATCTGGGTTTTGAAATTTGAAATTTTCCTCCTTTTTTTTTTTCTAAACTTCATTGGAAAGCTATAATATGGCCACCAGTGTAGAGTTCAGTGTCACACTTTCTTCAAGTGAAAATTCGAGATTTTATGAAGACTGAAGTTAGTTAATGTTTATGCAGCATTGAGGCATAGGGTGGGCCTGGTAGCCTTCAAAAAATCAACTTATTTTGATGCATTCATGCTGTGGTAATAAAACACACAGAGGGAATTCAGTTTTCTTCTGGTGTACCTGCAATGACTTCACATTTTTGTAGAATCTATTTTTTTGTGCTAAACTAGCAGGACTCCATCTGTGTAACCTGTTCAGTGAAGTGTTTGATTTACCATCTCAATTTGGGGCTGCTCCTGAATGAGAGAGGTTGCTGTTTTGCTTCAATAATTCTGAAAGCTGAAGTTAAGATATTACTTAGCAACGACTATTGAACTTCATCCCAATTTGTCTGATTAGTTTTGGCTTTTTGTAAGGTTTCTTCCTTTGGAGGGGTCAATTTCTTGACAAAAATATGATAAGCATTGTATTAACTTTATTAATAGACTGAATTAAAACTTCACGCCTAGTTACGCATCACAGTTACGTGAAGCAGCTGAAGATGTCATCATCAAGACTTTCCACAAATGCTGAATCATTTAAATAGCACTTATTGACTTTCACTGCCAATAAATGTAGGTTAAAGAAATTTCTTAGGGGGCAGTTTGGTATGCCTTCATGACTGCAAAAAAATCGGAGAACTGTATTCTTTTAAAATTGAATAAAGTAGCTTTTCCCCCTTACAGCTATCCAAAATTTTCACTCGCCTTTCTTATGTTGATTTCTGTCTGTATTTTCTGCTCTCTGGAGCTGATGTGATTCCTTTTGTATCTGGTGAATACAGCTTTTCATGTGCATGAATGTAACCCAAATAATATTTATAGCTGATGATACTGCCGCTCTTAGATTACATTCTCAAAATTGCCAACATCTAGAGAATATTGGATTGACCATCTATGTTTAGGCAAGATTTTTCCGTGTGTACATGTTCTGAAGTAGTAGGAGTATATTCACGTTTCCATCTTTAGCAGTCTCGGTGCAGGAGTGAACTGCACAGGTAACTTTTGATGAAGACTTTTTTTAGGGAAGAAGCATCAAATGTACTTCATTGAAGTTCAGTTTTGTAACCAATTTTAAATTGTAATTAAACCTTAATGTAAAATGATTTAGTTCTATTCTTAGAATCATAGAATTGTTATGGTTGGAAGGGATCTTAAAGATCATCTAGTCCCCCCTGCCATGGGCAGGGACATCTCCCACTAGATCAGGTTGCTCAGAGCCCCATCCAGCCTGGCCTTAAAAACTTCCAGGGAAGGGGCTTCCACCACCTCTCTGGGCAACCTGTTCCAGTGTCTCACCACCCTCATGGTGAAGAACCTCTTCCTAACGTCCAGTCTGAATCAACCCATCTCTAGTTTTAATCCATTCCCTCTAGTCCTACCATTCCCCGACATCCTAAAAAGTCCCTCCCCAGCTTTCTTGTGGGCCCCCTTAAGATACTGGAAGGCCACTATAAGGTCTCCTCGGAGCCTTCTTTTCTCCAGACTGAACAACCCCAACTCCCTCAGTCTGCCCTCACAGGAGAGGTGCTCCAGCCCTCTGATCATCCTCGTGGCCCTTCTCTGGACACGTTCCAGCACGTCCATATCTTTCTTGTAGTAGGGGCTCCAGAATTGGACGCAGTACTCCAGGTGGGGTCTCACGAGAGTGGAGTAGAGGGGGAGAATCACCTCCCTCGACCTGCTGGTCACGCTTCTCCTGATGCAGCCCAGGATACGATTGGCTTTCTGGGCTGCTAGTGCACACTGACGGCTCATGTTGAGCCCCTCGTCCACCAGCACCCCCAAGTCCTTTTCTTCAGGGCTGCTCTCACGCCAGTCACTGCCCAGCCTCTATCGGTGCTTGGGATTGCCCCGACCCAGATGGAGGACCTTGCACTTGCTCTTGTTGAACTTCATGAGGTTGGCGTGGGCCCACCTCTCCAGCCTGTCAAGGTCCCTCTGGATGGCATCCCTTCCCTCCAGCATGTCAGCAACTGTTAAGTTGCTGTTCATCTTTCTGAATCTCATGCCTTAAATTAAAAGATGCAAGACCACTGGAATTTGAATGCTCTGAAGGCTAGAGTGAAAAATAACCTAATACAATCCTGGTACTCTTTACCAAAGAAGAAAAGGAAGATAATCCGAGGTTATCCAGGAAGGAGCCTCACTACCAGCTCAACTTGGTGGTTTCAGGTAGCAAATCATTAGACATGGCAACAAGTCTTTTCACTGATGTAATTTCTAGTGTATGTATCACAGAATGGTAGGGGTGGGAAGGGACCTCTGGAGACCATCCAGCCCAACCCCCTGCCAGAGCAGGGTCATCCAGAGCAGGTTGCACAGGAACGCATCCAGGTGGGTTTGGAATGTCTCCAGACTTGGAGACTCCCCCACCTCCCTGGGCAGCCTGTGCCAGGGCTCTGCCACCCTCACAGGAAAGAAGTTCCTCCTCGTGTTTAGGTGGAACTTCCTATGTTCAAGTTTGTGCCCGTTACCCCTTGTCCTGTCACTGGGCACCACTGAGAAGAGCCTGGCCCCATCCTCCTGACACCCATCCTTTCAGTATTTATAAGTGTTGATAAGGTCCCCCCTCAGTCATCTTTTTTCCAGACTGAAGAAACCCAAATCCCTCAGCCTTTCTTCATCAGAGAGGTGTTCCAGTCCCCTAATCACCTTGGTAGCCCTTTGCTACCAAGCAGTTCCCCGTCCTTCTTGAACCAGGGAGCCCAGAACTGGACCCAGTGCTCCAGCTGTGGCCTCCCCAGGGCAGAGCAGAGGGGGAGGATGACTTCCCTCCTTGTGCTGGCCACACTCTTCTTGATGCACCTGAGGATGCCATTGGCCTTCTTGGCCAGCAGGGCACATTGCTGGCTGATGGTCATCTTGTTGTCCACCAGGACTCCCAGGTCTCTCTCTGCAGAGCTGCTCTCCAGCAGGTCAGCCCCCAACCTGTCCTGGTGTGTGGGGTTATTCCTCCCCAGGTGCAGCACCCTACACTTGCCCATACTGAATTTCATAAGGTTCCTCTTTGTGCAGACCTCCAACCTGTCCGGGTCTCTCTGTATGGCGGCACAGCCTTCTGGTGTGTCAGCCACCCCCCCCCAGCTTTGTGTCATCAGCAAACTTGCTGAGGGTGCACTCTATCCCTTCATCCAGGTCATTGATGAATATATGTATTACAGTTGTCATTGGTAGTACTCAAATCTCAGGAGAAGACGAATGATGCAAAGAAAAATTCTGGATTTCTGAAAGTATTGAAGTACTACTGTGTTGGGAAGAGGAATCTCCCTTTTTACTGCATTGTGTTCCTTGGATATTAAGATTTGTTTTCAATGGTGGTGGAGAAATGGACTCTTGGGCAGAGATAACGAAACAGATAATTTTGCGGGGAAATAGCACCAGTGCAATATCATTCTGAAAAATCCAGAAGAGTGTTCTTCTGTTAGATAATGATAGCCTATCATTTTTAGCTTATCCTATTTTAACAAAAGTTATCTGTGGAGAACATTGTTATATTTGAAGATTTATATGCAGATTCCTGGGTAAACTGCCCATGGATATGGTTTGTTTTGGAAACAAATACTGTGTTAAAGTTATTTAAACCAGAAATTCATCATTATCTTTTGAATATCTGCATATGTTTTCAAAATGTTTCTGTGGTGAATAGTCTCTTATTCAAGTTGAGAACTTAAAAGTTGCAGTAAAATCTGGAAATCTAGTCGAAGTAATACCTTCCCTTGCCACTTTCTCACTTTTTCTTCAGTAAATATAAGCAAGTGCTTCATGAGAGCATAGATCGTGCTTTTTGCTCATATTCCGCTAAAGCTTACTAATTTGGAGAAGTGGAATAAAGTCCTGAATGTTTATTTTTACTCTTAATGTGCTGATTCCAAAGACAATTGTAATTGCAAGAGAGGGAAACAATTGTGTTGATTCTGACTTTATGCCAACATTCAGAGCAGTTTTCGGAATTTGGAAATGTCATTTTTTTTACTGTTTTGCTTGAATCTTGTGGTCTAGGTGCTGGAGGAGCGTGTAGCTCCTTCCCCTTTTGCAAGAGGAGCTCAGCACAGAGCAACAGTTGCGCTTACCAGAACTACTCCTCAAAGAGCAGATCCACACTTCCAATGTAATGTCTGTCCAAAGTGGCTTAATTACTTTGGATCTGCGTATGTAGCATTTTACATCTTCCAAGTCTTTTACAAGCATTTAATTAGGTATTTAAAAATAAAATACTGAGGTGTAAAAAATTGGATCTTATGAATGATTAATTACTGAAGGTCTCCTTGTGGATTTTTGCTCAGTGCTGCACTTGTTTTTAATGGTGTGTCTGAATGATACAGCCTATGCGTAATATATGCTTCAAAAAGTGGATTAATCCCCACAGGCTTTAACTGCCATCATATATAAAGTGAATATTAAGCTACCCTTACATGACAATAATAAAACTTAAATATTGGTCTTTTAAAACAGATAGGTTCAAATTTTTGTGTAAGAAGGAAGTGGACCATTAAAGCAGTTGAAATAATAAAACCAACCCGAACCAAACCACCACCCAGTTAATAAACAAACATGCAGTTAAAATTAAAGGCAGAGTAAATATTTAATGGACCCAACTTTCCTTCTTTTGACTTTATTCTATGAATCGGGCTTAGAAACCATCACTTGGGCTAAAGTGAGTTGGCATTCATATTATTGAGATATTGCGTATCTCAATAATAGATTTGTTGTTTCACTGAAATGCTGAGCAGTATAACTTTCCAAAAGCTCTTTTTGGAACAACCTGACCCAAAGGCTAAAGCTTTTTGTCGAAGGTGAAGTTGTCATGGCATTTGCAATGTGTGTGAATGTGTTTACATTGTAAAAAATACACAGAAATCGGAACCAAAACTATAACTGAAATTTTCTGTAACATTAATGCATAAAACTAGAAATACAGCAAGTAGAAATTGTCTGTAAACTATTATATAAACAACAAGTGTTATTTTTTCTTTGCTTGTACTCAAAGCACCTTATGAAGTGTTAATGCAATTGCATTTCTGCCAGGACTGAAGATGTTATAAGGATGAGGTGTCTCTAAAAGCATTTAATTTGTCTGAATGTGCTCGCAGCAAAACTGTCCCTTTTATCGTTGAGTAAACCGGCACACAGTTAGCTAGAGTTGTTCTGCAATTTGTCCGTAAATTGCATTATTAAGGAAATGTTTAGCCAAAGTGTTGTGGGGACCGTTGAAATGATAACTAAACAGGGTGTTTTGATAGAAAGTCAATATTAAATGTCACCCATTCTGACTCTTTGAACTCCTGTTTACTGCCCAGCTTCGGGAACCACTCTGAGGACACTTGAACTGGAGCCCAGAAGAGAGAGCTCTGTGGTACCAGCACTCTGCTGTATTTCGCCTAGGCATATAGGTGTCATTTTATAGCCTGAATTAACTTTTAGTCACTGACTTGCTGGCAATATAAAATTAATCTTTGTCCAGTGGGACTTCTTAGAACCCTTTTACACATGCTTACCTCAGTGCCATTTTGTCTTTAGTAATGGAATTATACAGGGTTTATTCGTTCTTTGATTTTAAACTGAATCTTGCAAATCCTCATACTCTGATTTAGAGAAAGGCAGCCGTTCCCAACTAAACTGCAACTGGAATGAAGAGGACTTTACTATCCGAAATCTAATACTGTTCCTTCTCCTTCCCTTCCCTCATCATCCTCCAACACCCCTGCCTCCCAAATCCGGTCTTAAATGTTTTTTGGTTTTTTTTTTTTTCATAGAAGTGTACATACAAATATAACTTAGCTTAATATTGGAGGTGGTTGTATGTTCTGATAGTGGAATACTTCTCCGTGTGTTGGGTAAAATCCAGTGTTTAAAAGCAGAATGAGGATTCCAGAAGCCATGACTTTGCAAGACCTACTGCTGCTGTTTTTAAAAGAATAAAAATAAATCATTTCTGAGATGTAGGAGGAGCTTCCCAATAACATCTCCTGCATGGGATGTCTTCTGCTCACCAATCTGTACTCACCTTCTTCTTGCCAGCTGAATTCCTTATGAGGTCCACTTGAAATTCTCTTCCTTATGTTGATCTGCAGCTGAGAACTCCTTGCTCCACTCCCTGTGCCTGGCTGCTAAGAAGTTTTGAGTAGAGACTGTGATCATATGGATATCTGTACCACTGAATCTTTCTTCTTCCTTAGTTTCATGGTCATCCAGGTTTGATCAGAAGATCATTGGGACACATTTTACAGTATTACCAAGTACTCTTATGGTTTCGTAGAGATGCTGCTTAGTGCTGTCAATATTTATGCTGAGGCTCAAAGAGCCTTCCTTCTGAGGCATTTCGTGAGCAGCTAAAATAATAAAGTCGCTTGGAAAATATTTTAAGCCTAATTGGAAACATGTTTTAAAAAGCTGTAACTATGTAAGACAAGAAGGAAAGCTCAGTCTTCAAGCTGTGGTGAAAAATATCCTCAGGAGACTGAATACATTTGGTGTCCTTTTTTTTTTTTTTTTTTCATTCCCAGCAAATAATAATAAGAGCCTGTGCAGCAGCCTTTGAAATGTAAAGGTGACCTGTGAGTACCTTTAGTTAATTAACAAAGCTTAAGGCTTTTTTTCCCCCCTGTTTTTCTAGATATCTTGCGTAGCAAACATGACCACATCATTCATCCTTCCTGTTCTCTGGTTTTAAACTCGTCTGCATGACTTCTCTCTGCTGTGGCAAGAATAGTTACTCTTTGGGATATTGTTTTCAAAATACTTGAGATGAGTGTCATCAAAAGGTGGACATTTTCCTTTTAGAAATATATAAAGGGTTAGTATTCTCATACTTGGGACTCTTACACATGCTCTTGAAATATGAGGGCTTTTTTTAACAAAAATTGTGGTTGCTATATATGTAAGGCAGCCCTGTATCTTGCTGCTGCTTCTGACATCATGAACCAGGGCTTAAGAAAGTCAGGAATAGAAACCAGCTTCCAGAATCCATTCTTGAGAGCCATAGCCTTAAAAAAAAAATAATAATAGTGTAACAAAACTCAGTGCAAGCCCTTATGGAAGTGAAAGGAGTTGTTTATTTCCAGTTGAACAGATTTCGCTCACAGTCACTGTAGCGTAGATTTTACTTCCATGTGCTTTCAGCTGTGTCCTCAAAAGGGTCAAGATGTATAAAGTGCTGGGGCTGGAGTTGCTTAATGTGACACAGGATGGGACACAGTTGAGTCCTCATCATGTCTCTTGGATTCATCTGGATTTTTCCAGCACTGAACCGATACTTGTGGACTGTACATGTGTACCGCTTAGGAGTTGAAAAGTGTTTGAGACCTTTCCTCTAGGTATTTTGTCTCATCCCTCTTATGGCTTGGGCAAAATTCCTGATTCTCCTTGGTTTTTTTGTTTTTTCTTATCTGGGGACTTAACACCAGTTTCTTGATCTTCTTGTTACCTTATCTTAGGCTTAGTCTTCCTCTTCTTGCTATCTGGTAATTTGAATGAAACCACATTTACCACGCTATGTAGCAATTAGTATGTGCAATTCCGTTAATTCTCTCTGTTGCTTGTTTTTGCACGTGTTCACATGCATACTTCATTTATCCCTTCTTAACATTTTTGTTACCGGTCTTCACAAGATCTAAGACTCTCTTTCCCCAAGGAAAAACTTCTAGCTTGGTCTGCTGTGGACAGTAGAAGACAGTTTCTGGCTTCCACACCAGCTTAAAGGGTGTTCATCATTTAGAAATGGGCAGGATTCTGCCTTTTCAAGAAAACTCAATTGCTTTCGGCCTTATGTAAGCAGAATGTTTGTCCCTTCTGTACAAAATGATGGAAGATTCAGAGCTCTAAACATGAGAGTTGACAGGCGTTTTTGCTAACAGAAAACTGGAAGTACTTCTCACAAAGTGGCATTGGGTAACTTCCCGGATGCGTGGTGTTACACCAGATGAGGAAAACTGAAATTGCCTGAAGGTCCCCCTAATTTTGGCTCTCTTTTTAGAAATCTTTTAAACTGTGAAAATAGCCCTGGTTATGTTATGTTATGTGGTTGACTTGGAGCTCCTCCGCAGAAAACTAGACAAGTGGCTTCCTTTTCAGAACACAAGGCCTATATTTTATAATGAGTTTTTATGGCTGTGCTGAAGAGGTAACGTTTCCATGTTTTATTTAATTTTACTATCTTGACAGAGTAATCGGACTATTATATTTTGCTTTTGATAATTTTAATAGACTCGCTCCTTCCTGTTGAGTAGTGAGGGGCTGACTCTTGTTTATTCTTTTCTACAGGTTAGTGAACGTGGTGGAAAACCCACCAACTTTGAGGTGAACACTTTGCAATGTACAACTTAATTGTTTAAAAACTATCACAGCTGCAAAGTCTGTAAACTGGGTGGTTATGAGATGGAACTAGAGGACTGACCCATGTTCAGTGTTTCATTTATTCAGGGCCATGACTGAGCAAATAAACCAAAATTTTCTGCACTGTGCTCTTTCGTGTATTTCCCATTTTGGGAGGAAAAGTAAAGCTAATTACCGACAAAAACCCACAAGAGTTAATGAAGCTATTTATCACCATGTATTTTTGTCACTGTCACAAGGCTTGGTGTGTATCCCAAGGGAAATCTTGCCCATGCATTAATAATCAGTCGTATTGTTCTACTTTCATCAACTCTGCCAGTGCTTATTAGGATTTACTTAGTGGAAAAGAGTACCAAGTTTAAGTCATTAAAGTTGTGATTATTCTCCACAAATTTTTATTGATTTTTGGGCACCTTTCATATACCAAAATACAAAGGGGAGCCTTGTCCAGCTTTACGGGTCTAGGCTGTGCCTTCTACTCTGGCCTGCTACAGGCCATTAATGATTAGTCTCAATATATGGCTTAGTTTATTACTGATAAATAGAGATACTAAACTCCAGGTAAAACTAACTTGCATCTCCCTCAAGAAAAAAAGTGTAGAACTAAATAAAATAGCATTCTAACATGTCTGAAGAAAGCAAACAGGCTAATGTTGACTTAAAAAAAATTGATAGTAGAAAATGCTTTCTTTTCTGCCTCTTCCTTTTCCCTTTAGCTACTGCCAAACTTTAAATACAAGTGACAATTCTTTGCTTCTCTTGCTGGTCTGAAAATGCCTAGAGACAGCATAAAATACATCCATATGGTGCTGAATACTTAGATCAGTGTCACAGCAGGCTTTTATCCAGTCGTCCTTCAATATCTAGTTGTCAGCTTTAAAACTTTTTTTTTTTTTCATAGTGTGGCATTAGGATCTTGGTGGAGTGGTTGCATAAAAGGTAGAATCCTTTGGGAGAATTGTTACTGTGCTTGTTAGAGGCAATTTTTTGTCCATTTTCTATCCCTGGGGAATGTGTATGTGAGGTTTAACAAAGCTTAACATTATTTCAGAGTGCATCATGTGATTGTATTGGGTAGTGCATGCAGTTTTTCAGGAGCTGCGGCGTCACGGATGCTGAGGCTAGCTGAGCAAGACTTGGGGTACGCTGCTTGAAAGCAATTAGCGACAATCATAATGAGGATGTTCTGGCAGGTGTTGCGCAAAAGGACCCTGGTGCCAGAAGGACCGGTGTTTCATGTTCAGGAGAGCTAGGCAGGTTCTTCTCTGACCTGCATAGGGAGGCTGTTAGCTTTTTATATAGTACAATTGTGCTTTTAATATTTCAGGCTCTGCGTTGTGACACTGAGGATGTTCTCTTGAGTGTTTCCTGTTGGCTGAGAATTGTCTGGTTCCTTTCTGTTTCAGAGATGGTCTGTGAACAAGTGTTTCCTGGGGTCTGCATCCCACCACTGCAGCCTGAAATCAAGAGGGGCTCAACAGCCAGTTGCAAGGACAGTATTTTTCACACCTTTCCTGGCCCACATTTCCCCAAAAGGCTTCCAGAGGTATTAGCAGATGATCTTGATCAGCAGAGCCTAGTTCAGGACACAACATACTTCAACATACACTGCTTTAAAAGGGTGGTGTGAAAATTTGAGCAACCTGGAGATGCTAAACTGTTAAAATATGAGTGAGCCAGTTCAGCTGTCAAAGGGGAAGGCAGAATCTTTTAGCGAGATGTGACCATAAGACCTCTCCCACAGAACAAGGGGCTTTTCCACTTGTCGGTGTGTCTGCTCGCATCTTTTTCAGTGGCAGTTTCTCTCTGAGCTTTTTTTCTCAGCGTTAAGAGCAGGTTCCCTTGGGGAAGGGAAGTCTAACCTGAGGTTTTTAGAATGAAAACCAACAAAGTTGGTACTAACCAACATCTACTGCAAGATGTCCCTGTCTGTGGAAGGGGGCTCGGACAAGACAGTCTTTAAAGGTCCCTTCTAACCCAAACCATTCCGTAGTAACTCTTTTGCCAAATACGCACATAAAGCTGAAATAGTGTACAATGGGAATTAGACAGGGAACATTTATAGTGCAAGATTAGGACTAAAGTGAAAACTTTTTCATTTAAGGAAAAAGACAGCAGTCTTTTAATAGCTTTCACTGATTAGCTGTGCATTCTTTGTTATGGAGATGAAAACATTAACAGTGTTCAACCAGGTTTAAACACAAGCGTGTGTCTATCCAAATGTGTAGCTAATCTAAAGTCAGGCTGAGAAATACAAATTTGAGACATGAACCAATTCTCAACTGCTAGGTTTTGGAAAGCTTTTTTCTTTCTCTTCTGGAGAGGGAAAAAATAAATCCTCAAGTTTTGCAAATTTTCTCTGCAGTGGATTGTATTGACTTTTACTTAAGAACAAGATTGGGAGTGTAGTTTCACAGAGTTGATGTTTTCTGTGATCTCTACAGTAATATTAGAAGGAAAAAGAAATCTGGACTAGAAACCTGACACAAACTAATTCTTCTATTAATGCAGATGCAGAACCTCTCAAATTCCCTTGAATATATTCACAGTTGTATTGTGGCAGGCTGAACTCGGAAGGACAATTTTCTCATGGAGCGCGGTACTCGATACTTGTGAAAATTTAATACCTGTGCCAAAATCTATTGCAAAATCCCACTGGAAGACAGTCGCTGTAGCCAGGGCAGCTTTTCAGGCCTTGGTTTTGCTAATCCCTGTGAATGAAGCACCAAAAGCAGGTGTCCGTGTATCAGCATAGATAATCTGCTATCTGCGGGACTTTAATTAGTGACTGAGAATCTTCTTCCTATTTAGTGGGCCAATAAATTAAATATATATTGTCAGGGACAACCCAGGTATCAAAGATAATTTTTTACTGTTGAGACAGGATCCTTTCCTGTTAAGTTCTGAGCTTGTTGAACCAGAGCTGGTGGTTTCCTTAGGATGAAATAAGAAGCCAAGTTGGAAAAACTGGTGTTGCTTAAGCTTCTGCATTTGTGTAACACCAGTGTTCACATGTTACAGGCCTTGTTAGGCATGGTTATTAGCAAAAGTCTGGGAAAAAATACTTTCTGGGTCAGAAAAGTGCTTCAACCTCAATGCCTTTCTGTCTTGGGTGAAGTATTGTGGCACAAGCAGGGCCTCATCGCTTCCGTTAGGAAAACAGCACTGTGTACATCCTCTTCTGAGGTACTCAAAGAAAAGACTGAATGAAAATTAATGTTAATGAGCTTTTCAGACTAACATGTATTTTCATAGTCATCTTTTTTATAAGGCAGTTACTGAAGTGTTAATCATTTGATTACTGGTTGTTGTAGATAAGGGAGTAATTGGTCCTTTTTTGTAAATTATGGAAACGCTTGACAGGAAAGAGCAGTCGGCCAGGCAGCAGCCATGAAAACTCTTGTTTGTGTGGGTTATTGCCTGGAGAGATTGACTGGAACTAAAACCCCTTTGCTCTGATGACATCGGGGTTGTGACAAAATTATATTTCCTATTTGCTTCTCAGTAGCAAGGGCATGTCTTCCTGCAAGGTCTCAAATGGTTGTGAAACTTGCATAATTTTGGGCATCGCTTGAAACACGTATTCATCAATTTCTATTAGAAGCCATTAAAAAATTAATCTTTGGCTGTGGCCGGGGAGAGGAGTTGAATCTTTGCCTCCTGAGTGACAAATAGCTTTAGTGGTGTCAACTGTTGGAAGACGTTTCACTGAGACTTAAGGAGCTGCAAATTTCACTGATTTCCTGGGGCTATAACAAATATAGACACAGTAGATATTTTTGCCATAACTCTTCAGAATCCTTCAGGAAAATCATATCGTGCCCTCTCTTGCTGAAAGGATACACATTGAGTGAACAGCAACGCCTGTGAAATGCAGGATCATTGCATCTTTTTTTCATATGCTTAGCGTTTAAAATGGTGCTACTGTGAAAATGGACTTGCTTCCTTTCTTTGTGTCCCTGTTATTGTAGCATGTGAGAATAAGCTGCAGATGATATCAGCCGTTCACATAATAGCTTTATGTGTGCTCATCTGCTAGGTAGGTGTCATTCCTTGTTATATCATGCTACTTCACTCAACTCTGTTGCTTCCCTTCCTGCTGTTCTGCACCAGACAGTCATAAATATTCATGCAGGCTTCCTACCATCCATTTAGGCTTGTATACCTAGCTTATGGTCTGTTCTAGTTCGTTAAATGCAGGCTTTTTTTAACACCGGAGTGCTGAAGGCTGTCTAGTGAGCTAAAAGGCTGATGTCACAGTTTCTGGTTTGTGAAATTGCTGGCAACTGCGAAGATATTGAGGCATTAAAATATTTTGCTCGGAAATTCTTCCATCACAAAGAGTTGACCAAAGTTGAAGGCCCTTGGTTGTTACATGCTAAAAAGAAAATGGTAATTTCCTCAGCAGCAAACGTTCTGCCCATGCTGTTTCTTACGTAATTGTAATAATGAGTAAAACTCGTCTTTGCACCTTAAGCAGATGCTTGGCTGTAATAAAACTGTCTCAATTTGCCTTGAGAAGTCCAGTTTGGATAGAATCTTTGTAAGGGACTAAGGGAATTGAATTTACAATGAGAAAATAAGTAATTTTTGTTCAGTATCTTTCAGTACATTAAAATATTCGGGGCTCTGTGTAGAAGGGAAAGGAAAACGGGGTGTTTCTGAGGCCAGTTACCCTCTTGGTCATTGAACTCGTTCGGTGGCCAGATCTCATTGAATTCATCACCATTTGGTGTAGAGCCCTGCACTTGGTTTTCTTCACTGGGGCAATGCCATTACTGTTCATCTGGGAAGGTGTTAAAATATGTGTTTAAAAAAAAAAAAAAGTTAATTTTTAAGAAGATCAACGCTCCCAGCACCTTATTGGAACAGGATCTCAATGATGAGCATGAGCATGGTAGTCTTAACCTGAGCCAGGAGGTTGGGCGCTGATATTACTTCACACTCTGAATTTGGGACTTTAAGGTTAGTAAAGATTTAAGATTCTATGTAATGTCCAATACTATACCCTAGGATGGAAAAAAGAAAATTGTTCAGGATTACCTTGGGCTTCCTGAAGTCTCTTGTATTATCCAGTCCATTAATTTCTGTAGAGTTACTACTAATTTTGATTGCTTCTGATATCAGTAGTCTTTGAACAACTGTGGTGATGGCTGTGGTCAGTTATTTCTTCTTGTTTTGTCAACTGATAGCTAAAAAATGTAAATAGAAAATATGCAAATGTGAAGCACCCCTTTCCCTGTAGTTCACTAAGGGCAGGCTGCTACGAGAATGAAACTGAAATGATGGGAATCCTCTGCTGCCAGTTTCTGGGGGCTCACCTGTGTTAAAACATCTGATACCAAATAATGCCCAGTCAGTCCAAGCCGTCACAAACAAATGCAATGTGGAAAGTCTCTGCCAGTGCTGGAGCCCACAAGGGCAGGGAAGGGTGATGCATCTTTTCAAAGGTGGTAGATTTAGAGAAAGTCCTTATGGGCCTTACGCTAGTGAATTTCAGCATGTGTTTTACCTGTGGTTTACTGTCTTGATCTGTTGCTCTGTTTTAATTCAGGGAGGAAAAGGAAGAGAGGAAGTGCCAGAGCAGGGTGTCATTGCTGGCAGCTTGAGCTTTCTTCTTTCCTCACCTCCAGTTGTAAGAGGCTACGGACTGGAGATACTGTTTTGTATGAAATAACACTCGGAGGGGACAGTTATTCCTTAGACGACTTCTTCCTTTGAATTTGAATCAAAAGGAAGCCATTGCTGTGTACCTGCTACCTTGGTGCTGGTTTCATGCCTTTTTGCAGACTCGTAACTGCTAATTTTGATTAGTGTAGTGCACATCCCTAGAATTATTGAATAGCATGTGTATTGCAGTGTATTTTACAGATACGTGGACTGATCCAGCTGTGCTAGCAATGTGCAAGGTGTACGATGTGTACTGCAGGAGAGCGGTAAGCTGATTTACCTACTCTGCTTTGTGGGTACCTACTCTGCTTTGTGGGTACCAGCCAGTGATTCTCAAATTGAGTGCTATAGACTACCAGCAATCCCTCAGGTCAAAGCAATTGATCCAGGACTGTATCAAACAGTTTTCAATACTGCTTTTAATTAAAGAAGGAAAAAAAAAGCTTTGTTGTGGGTGGTGACCTGAAAAGAAATTAAGGATTGGCAGGGATTCATTGGGCTAAAAAGGTCAGCTGCAGTTGTTTGACATTGTTATTGATTGTGTTTGCCTTTCTAGAATTACTTTTCAGGGTAGGATGCCATAAAACCTACACAAATAAACTGCCAAAAAACCCTTTCGGAGTTGGTTGCTCTGTTGTCTGTTCTTTCCCCCTGCAACCATGTATGAGCTGCTGGCTGCTGCCAGCACCATCTTTGCTGTTGTTTTTTCACTGTGTGATGATCTGTTGTTGGCAAAGCAACAGTTCGTTTCCTGTGCCGCTGCCTCCCATTTACTCTGTGCAGAGGACTCTGAGCACAGAGGTTTGTGGACTTCAGTCTTCTGCAGCCCGTAGAACCTGCTTTTAAGTTCTTGAAGGACTTCAAGTGGCTGGACCTGCTGGGAAGTAGTTCTGAGGAGAAAGATCTGGGGGTCCTGGTAGACAGTAAATTATCCACGAGCCAACAATGTGCCGTTGTTGCCAAAAAGGCCAATGGAATCCTGGGCTGCATAGGGAAGAGTGTGGCCAGTAGGTCGAAGGAGGTCATTCTCCCCCTCTACTCTGCACTGGTGAGGCCACAACTGGACTACTGTGTCCAGTTTTGGGCTCCCCAGTTCAAGAGGGACAGGGAACTGCTGGAGAGAGTCCAGCGAAGGGCAGCTAAGATGATTGAGGGACTGGAGCATCTCCCTTATGAGGAAAGGCTGAAAGAGCTGGGACTCTTTAGCCTGGAGAAGAGAAGGCTGAGGGGAGACCTTATTAATGTTTACAAGTATCTAAAGGGTGGGTTGAAGGAGGATGGTGCCAGACTCTTTTCAGTGTTTCCCAGTAACAGGACGAGGGGCTATGGGCACAAGTTGGAACATAGGAAGTTCTGTTCAAATACACGGAAAAACTTCTTTACGTTGAGGGTGAGAGAGCACTGGAACAGGCTTTCCCGGGAGGTTGTGGAGTCTCCTTCTCTGGAGATTTTCAAGACCTGCCTGGATGCAGTCTTGAGTAATGTGCTCTAGGCAATCCTGCTCTAGCAGGGGAGTTGGATAGATGATCTCTAGAGGTCCCTTCCAACTCTGAAGATTCTGTGTGACTTTGGCTTATTTTTTTTGCATTTTAAAAGCATTCTTATGATGGACCAAAATGTCTACTGAACCGCCAAAGAAATATGTAATTATCAATGTTTTGCATCAGCAAATTATCTTCAGATCTTCGCTGGCCCATAGTTCCTCTGTAGAGCAATGTAGCTGCAAATTTCCTTTGTCAAAGAAGTTGCAATTAAAACAGAAGTGACAAAACTACTGGAAGTGTATTAAATGGGCTTTTTATTGAGAGCATGCTCCTTGCTCAGGGCTCCCTGTGCGTTGCTGCATCTGAAGGTGACGGATTCACTCTAGGTGCTTTAAATTCCTTTGCTGATCTTCCTGTGTTTGATCTAGGTTGCAAGCTTCGGTGCATTGTTTTCATTCTATTTCAAATGAGTACAAAAAATATAATCGATTAAAATCCAGGTGAGTTGCCTCTGTTCTCCAGGATGAATGAAATAAAAATATATTTAAAGTAGAAAATGATGGAACATCATTATTACTAAAATTATTTACAACAAACCCAAGCTGTTCCATGTTTTTCTAGGTCTTGTTTGTTTTCATGTAACTTTCTGGATATTCTACATTAAATTCCTAAACAGAATCTTAAATTCTGTCTTAAAGAAGCAAATCTGTTTAAAAGGACAAGAGTATAATAATTTATAACCTAGATATTTAGCTAGGCTGGGAAAAAATTAAAAGAGGCTATTTGAACCATTTTGTTTGTACATAAAGAAGCCATTGCTGCTTTGGTATAATGCAGGAACCACTGAAGTAGTACAAAAGCGACTTGCACAATTTTTGTAGTGTTCACAGTACAAAATGTTGTTATTTCCTGGAATCAATGGGGGCAGCCGTTCCATTTCAGCAACCAGGCTGGGAGGCCATCCTTCAGCCAGCTTTATCCGGCATAGCCAAAACATGCCATGAAAATGTCTGATAAATGCACGTTTAATATTGCCCTTTGCTCTTAAAATAATAATAATAATAATAATAAATCTATAGCCATACTTTTTTTTTTAATTAAAAGTAACTTTTTTTTTTACCCAATTGTATTTTTTAGTTGTAAACAAAGCTGCTTACTGAGGGTACAGCCATGGATATATTTCAAGAAGGTTTATTCTTTGTGGGCTTTCTTCTGATTTTTTTTCCCCTGGATTTTTTTTTTTATTTACTGGGGACTTGGGGATGCAGAGTATTGGCTCAGATGGGCCTTTGGTCTGATCTCATCTGGCGTCTTGGATCAGGAAAGAAATGTCAGAATAAAAGAGGTTTGACAGTAGAGCAGAAGTGGAATCAAAGGGGAAAAAACCAACTTAAGGGTAAAAAATTCTTTAATTAGAGCAAGGAGGCGAGACCAAGGGTAAATCATGCTTGACCAATCTGATAGCTTTCTATGATGTTATGACTGGTTGGCTGGATGAGGGGAGAGCCATAGATGTTATCTGCCTTGACTTTAGCAAGGCTTTTGACACTGTCTCCTGTAACATCCTCATTAGGAAGCTGAGGAAGTGTGGGCTAGATGAGGTGACAGTGAGGTGGATCGAGAGCTGGCTGTGTGACAGGACTCAGAGGGTTGTGATCAGCGGCATAGAGTCTAGTTGGAGGCCTGTAACCAGTGGTGTCCCCCAGGGGTCAATACTTGGTCCAATTGTGTTCAGTATATTCATTAATGACTTGGATGATGGGACAGAGTGTATCCTCAGCAAGTTTGCTGATGATACCAAACTGGGAGGGGTGGCTGACTCTCCAGAGGGCCGTGCTGCCATCCAGCGTGACCTGGACAGGCTGGAGAGCTGGGCAGAGAAGAACCTAATGAGGTTCAACAAAAGCAAGTGCAAGGTCCTGCACCTGGGGAGGAAGAATGCTAAGCACCAGTATAGGTTAGGGGTGGACCTGCTGGGAAGTATTTCTGAGAAGGATCTGGGGGTCCTGGTAGACAGTAAATTATCCATGAGCCAACAATGTGCCCTTGTAGCCAAAAAGGCCAATGGAATGCTGGGCTGCATAGGGAAGAGTGTGGCCAGTAGGTCGAAGGAGGTCATTCTCCCCCTCTACTCTGCACTGGTGAGGCCACAACTGGACTACTGTGTCCAGTTTTGGGCTCCCCAGTTCAAGAGAGACAGGGAGCTACTGGAGAGAGTCCAGCGAAGGGCAACAAAGATGATGGAGGGACTGGAGCATCTCCCTTATGAGGAAAGGCTGAGAGAGCTGGGACTCTCTAGCCCGGAGAAGGGAAGGCTGAGGGGAGACCTTATTATGGCATATTAGTATCTAAAGGGTGGGTTGAAGGAGGATGGTGCCAGACTCTTTTCAGTGGTTCCCAGTAACAGGACGAGGGGTAATGGGCACAAGCTGGAACATAAGAAGTTCTGTTCAAATACACGGAAAAACTTCTTTACGGTGAGGGTGACAGAGCACTGGAACAGGCTTTCCCGGGAGGTTGTGGAGTCCCCTTCTCTGGAGACTTTCAAGACCTGCCTGGATGCAGTCATGAGTAATGTGCTCTAGGCAATCCTGCTTTATCAGGGGAGTTGGATAGATGATCTCTAGAGGTCCCTTCCAACTCTGAAGATTCTGTGATTCTGTGACCACATCAACTCTGCCTTTTACGGCTGGTCTCTGTCACTAGACTTGATGCTGTCCTTAGAGTTCCTCAGCTGCGGCTATGGATAAACTTAATCTTACTGAGAATTTGTTAGATGAATGCAGTCGTCTGCCTCTGTCAGTGTTTTTGGGATAATGAATGAGTTTTGTTTCTTGCTTTGGGGGAACTGGGTGAAATTTCCATAGCTTGACAGTGAAGAGCAGAGGAGGATTTATTTTTTTTAAAAGAAGTTGCTTTAATCACTTTAATACAGCATTTCTGTTTTAAGAGCTCAGACTGACATACCTAAAAATATTCTTCTTGATTGCTGGCTCATACAGATCATTTTAAGTCAACTATAAGCATCTTCCTTTTGGGGCTTCTTTTTAAATAAAAATCTAAAAATGGTTTTCATGCATTCATAATTCAGTATATTGTTCTTAGCAATGCTTTTTCCTCAAGGCTTGTTGCCTTGGGTTGTTTTTTCCAGATCTGGATTAGCAAGCGCTCTGATCCTCAGCATTAGATCTTTGAGTTTCAGCAACTCTTTTAAGCATTGGGTCTCAAGTACCAGCAAATTTGAGCATGAAACTTGATGTGAGGCCAGTAGTTGGAAGATCTTGGAGCCGTATCTTTCGACAGAACTCCTTGAGTGGTATCGGGTCATCTGTTTCGAGAGGTGAGGGCAGAACAGAACTTGACTTCTCAGTAAGAAATACAGTTCCTTGTCAGCATCTCCGTTATTGCTGGATAAGCTGTGTTATGGTGTGCCTAGTAAAGGAAATATTTCCAGTGAAGATTTTAAGGTGAGTTTATCTGTGAAAGAAAGTTGTAGCGTTACGGGGATTTATCCTTCAGCCAGATTTTAAGGGAGCTTTGCAAAGGGCAAGTGAAATTTTGGGATTACACTGCCATTTCTCTGTATGTGTGATGAAGCGACTTTCTTCATCTTCCTCTCTCTAACTTGCGCTTTTAGCAAGTTGGATCTCCGTTAACCACGTCTGCCTCTGAGAACTGGGAGAGGCCAAGTGGAATTTTTTAGCTTTACAATGAAAAGGCTGGATAGAAGGATTGGTTTTGAGATTATTTTGTTTTGCAGATGTTTCTTGGTTTATTATTTATTGCTGTTGCTTTGAAAGTGCTAAACAACAACTAGTATGAACTCGGAGATTTAAGTGTGACTTTTCTGGAAGAATCCTTGGGCAAGATGTAAATCTCTTACATTAGAGAGGCAAGTACATGCCTAAGAAAATGAAATGGGGAGGGCCATGAAGATGCTGTGAGAGCTGGAGCCCCCCTGTTGTGAGGACAGACTGGGAGAGCTGGGGGTGTTCAGCCTGGAGAAGAGAAGGCTCCGTGGAGACCTTGGAGCCCCTTCCAGTCCCTCAAGGGGCTCCAGAAAAGCTGGGGAAGGACTCTGGATCAGGGAGGGGAGTGATGGTGATAGGATGAGGGGGAACGGTTTTAAACTGAAAGAGGGGAGATTTAGATTAGAGATTAGGAAGAAATTCTTTGCTGTGAGGGTGGTGAGCCCCTGGCCCAGGTTGCCCAGAGAAGCTGTGGCTGCCCCATCCCTGGAGGGGTTCAAGGCCAGGTTGGCCGGGGCTTGGAGCAACCTGGTCTGGTGGGAGGTGTCCCTGCCCAGGGCAGGGGGTTGGAACTGGATGATCTTTAAGGTCCCTTCCAACCCAAACCATTCTATGATTCTAGGTCCTGCTCCTCTTGTGCATCATACAGTGCAAGTGGCACAATCCCAATTACTTTTCTTTTGTAGGTCACTCTTGACTGTTGCCTGAGCCCTTTGCAGACTCCGCCTGGCAACAAATGACTTTCTAATCCCATACTGTCAGGGAGATGATTTGTATTACCTAATGGGTCTCTTCCATCCCTGTCTCTCATGTGAGTCTCCCCAGGGACTCGTTACAGCCCGCAGCATGGAGTGCTGCCTGCAGTGCTGCCAGCAGTAGCCGGTGGCACGTATTCCGCATGCACTGATGCGGAGGAGTTGTTGGTACCCGCAGTTAATCAATGTCATTAGTGGTGGTTGGCATTGGACATACAAATCTCCAGGATGCAAGGCCCCAGAAGCGGGACAAGGCAGTCTCCAAGAATCAGATGAACGACCTTGAAATCTCTCCAGTCGCTGCTGTCAGATCAAAGTTGCTGGAACTATGAGATTAGCGTATTGATTTCATCTTGCAGATGAATGCTCTTTCTGAAATAAGTGCTAGGCAGTGGCTCAAGGCTTCCAGACAAAGAGTATCGATCAGGTTGACTCCATTAGCTGTTGAAGGCTTTGAATTTGGGCCCTCATAGTTAATGGCAATTTCGCTGTTAGGAACTTCACAAGTTCCTGTCTTTTAACTCAGTTACGTGTCTTGGATACTTTGCTGTTTGCCACTGATTCAGCTGCTGATTTAGGAGGCTGTTCGTATTTGGGCGTCTGCTTTTTTCTGTGCTGAACCAGTGATCAGACCTTTCCTTTTAGGAGTTTCCTATTTTTGTATACCAGAACAGCCACTTCTTTCTGTCGCTTAGTATATTAAAACATTGCAGTTTATCAGAATTAATGCGGATGAATGCTTCCACTTATTGCTTTGTACAGCAAAACACTTCTCTCTCTGCGCTTCCCCCAGCCTCTCAGGAAAAAGCACCACACAGTATTTTTAACCTGTTCAGCTTAGATGGTTAGAGGGTGAGTAGCCAATTCGGTACGGGAGCCACCAGTGTTCTCTAGGTCCACATTCTTCCAGAGCTGGTACAGCTGAAGAAAACCATCTGAGCAAGTTGGATACAAGCTTAAAAACTCCCATGAGAACTGGTTGCCTTCCCATCCAGGACTGTACGTTGATAATCTCTGCACTTAAGCAATGGTGTCTGAGCCACAGCTGTGTGATTAGGAGCTGGGCGTTGTTTTCGTTGGATCAAAAGCTTGAAGCAGCAGAAAACTCATCTAATGAAACCCATGCTGCTACTGTTATTCAGCCACTTAATGACAGTTTCCAAAATTGATGTTCAGGAGGTGCAGCATTGGAACAAATGATTTCTTTGGTTAATCACTTATTTTCTTAGCTTCCCTATGCTTCAAAAAATTCTTGGATGCCTTGCATGTGAATTCGTACACTGGAATGATATCTGACAACTCTGTGTGCAAAGGAACGGAGGAGACTCCACTGCCCAGCAGAATTTCAGAGTTTAATTACCCTCAGTTTCGAGATTACATGCCTTTTCTGGTAGGACTTTGTTTGGACTTGGCTTTCAGCTGTTTGATCTTGATCTACAGAAAGAAAAGAGGCTGGAGACCATCTTTCCTTATCACTATGTTACTTCTCTGCTGTTCGTCACCTTTCAGTTCTGGTAAACTGTGCAAGCTGCCTTTTTTATCTTGCCAAAAAGCTCCTTCTCAACTCCTGAATTGAGGTTTTTGCTCCAGCCAAAGCTGTGCACTGCAGTAAAACCCCATTCGCAGCATTTCCTCCCCCACCTTTATTCCTTCAAGGATAATGTTAACTTTTTTTTTTTTCGTCCCAGCAGCATTCCAGAAATACTTTGGCCCAAAGGATGTTGTATGCTACTGCATTGCTGACTAATGCTGCCCTGGACATATTTGTGTGTTGAAATTTTTCCAAGAGATTAAATTAACCCAGTAGATTTTTAAAAAACCACACTGCTTAATGAAACAAAGAGGAAGTCTTGACTGTCTTATCTGCTTCCTTTGGTTATAACCCCCAGATTGCTTACGGAGTTGTTTGCAATCTGTATTTTAAGCAGCCAGTTGTTCTTGGCTGTGTGTATTACCTTGTGCTACTTCTCCCTGCTGAGCTTCATTTTCCTCTTGAGGTCACTTTGCATTTTTTGAGATTATTTTGAATTCTGATTCTGTCCTCTAACTTGCTTGCAGTCACTCCCAAATTAATGCCTTCTGTGAATTTGATAAGCATACAGCCAGAAGACAGAACGGAAAGCAAGTGAAAATATGTAACAGAATGGGATTCAGACTCTCCTGCAGATCCTCAGTCAACAAATCGGTTCTTTTTTTGGTAATGTTCTTTATTATTGTTATATTTATTTCTTTTTAAAGTCATGGACAGGAGCTTAACACTTGGTTGTGACGTTCCTATTAAAAACTGATGTAAAAATAAAACTCATGCAAGAGCCCAGGGGCTCGACTCCAAAAGCAAATGGCGAACTGTGGCTCAGTGGCCCTTCTGTTGCTCTGCCAAGGGAGGGGAAAAACATCAGCTATTTCTGCAGGTTGGGGTGTGCTAAATTCCTTACTGGGAATTCAGTTTGTAACTATTGTAGTAGGTCCATCGTAAATACAGTTAGCACGTTTAAGTACTTGGTATGCTCACAAAATCATGTGTGACAGTGCTTTAGCTATGACTAGCCCAGGGGCCAGTGCTATGCCTCCGTATGGGAAAAATGGGATCAACATAATTGACAATAGATTAATTTCTGTGTGGTTTTGTTCCCTGTTCAAGCTCTCTGAAATGGGGCTTTGAGCAGCACGGCTTCCACAGGAGAAGCGGCATATGCATCCACATCACTTTAGTGTGCAACAGATGGTATATGAATCCTAAGGTGATTCATCCGGCTATTTTTTGTAGGGCTGGGGATAGTTTCTGCCATTGGCAGGCAGGGCGGCGTGTGTGGGGAGGCTGGGGAGAGGTGAGATGGTGTGAAGTATTAGGAGTGGCTCTTTTTTAAAGAGGGAATATTTAAAGCCTGTAACCCTCTGGACAAGGTGTTTGTTTATATAATCTAAACTTGTGAATTTCTGAAGAGAAGATTCACTGACTTTTCCTTTTAATTATAGATACAGTGGGAATTGTGAGCTTTCACTTCTGCCAGGATTTTTCAAGCAAGTTTTTTTTTTTTAAAGGAGAAATGGTGATGCTTCAGTAATCATTGTGGAATTGAAACTCTAAGCAGTTGGTATTAATATTAGCTTGATCTGGTGCCATTGACATGCTATGTAAAGGAAACCTCGGTCTGTTTGCAAAGGAAATGTCTTAGATCTGAAGTGCATTAAGACACTCTATCCGAACATCAGTTGAAGGAGATATTTAAATATAAGCAAGCCAAGGGGCACCTTATTTTTCCCCTATGTTTTGTGAAATGGGTGAAGGTAGGGTGGGGAAGCTCAAAGAATATGAAATAGAAAATCTTTTCAGATTTTATAGTTTCTAGACAGATTCCGTCCAGGGCATCTCAGTGTACAGTGGGAAGGGAAATGTCTTCCTAAGACTTCATTGTTCTTCACGGGCTGTTGTGACTTACCAAAGAAAATTATTTCATGGGTTTGATTACATCTCCTTGTGCCTCTAAAGAATTCAGTTTGACTGTTGGCATCAGTGGCCACGTGAGGAAAAGCCAGCTTGTTTGTGGTGCCGCAAACCCGTTACTGGGATTTATAGTGTATGCCGCAGTGGGAAGGTATTGGATTTGCTGGTCTCTGTCTCTGGAGGATTTGAGTTGCTGGGTCTGGAGTGAAACCCTCCTCCTCTCCCAGCCTGTGGCTGTTTGACCTGCACCAGCTTGTGCTGTTCTTCAACACATCCGTGGGGGCCTGGGACAAATTTGAATAAGGGATTCAGGAATCCTGCCCATCTGAGATGTGTTGCTTCTGAATACCTACTCACCGAAGGGAATATTTGCTCTACCTTTGTGAAGGCAGCTTTTTAACTTTGGGGGAAACCTGATTATGCCTATGGAGGGGAATATGTTAAAAACACACGCAGGAATTCAAATCTTGACACTTGGGAAAATCCTTTTCTCAAAGGCTGTCTACTGGTTTGTTGTTAGTTTAGCACTTCTACAGAGTTAACTGAAGTTTGGAGATGGATTAAAATGCTGCTTAGTACAATCCTGCAGATTTTGTTGAAAGTTTTACACTAAGATTTGAAGAAAAAAAAAAAAAAAAAAAAACAGAAAAAACCCCAAAACCAGACACCACCACCAGCCTTCCCCCACCAGAATTTTGGCTTAAATTCCGCATCTCTCTTGATGGTCATCCTTGCAGACTAACATCTCTACAACCTTATTTGAAGAACGCAAGCTTTGACTCGTGCACATCTAACTGCCTTTTATCTGTACCTGCAGTGTTTGATGGCCAACGTAAGTCATACATAAGTCTCCCCTGCCAATTCCAGCTGCAAGGAGGTTAGACGGAAACAACTGGAGGTGATATATTCTTGAGTAACTTCAGTTGTTTCCTAAGTAATTTCCCTACAATTAGGAGTATTTAAATATATTGAAATGAGTCAAGTTGAGATGTTCCGGCTCCTGCTGGTCCCCTCCAGGTGAAGGTGGTATGAAGTAGGAAGAAGTTGGCCATTGATTATGAGTTAGGCTTTGTCCCAGCTCAGCTGTATCGCTGGTTTTACAGAGAGTAGAAGGTAACTTTTGTGACAGTGATTGTTTTAAAATGAACCTCATATTACTTGTCTTATGGTCCCTTCCAACCCGAACCATTCTGTGATTCTATGAAAATGAGATTGCAAGGTAGCCTGATACCTGGCTGGAATGTTATGATATACACAGTTTATGTAGATCTCAGTTATGAAATGATCTTGCCGTATTTTGTGGTTTTACTTGGCCAAGCTGAGTGGCAGCTACAGACGAGCTGCAGCATCACAAATGGCTGCATGAAAAAGGCTTCACCGCTGTCCCTGTTGAGTATCAGGTGTGGCTGCACATGCTGCAGTGACACCTTCTGATGGCAGTGCCAACTGCCTTCCTGCTGCTGAACAGGCAAGCAAACACACCAGTCACGAGCTGCAGCCATCACTGGGGTGGATAATGGCATTTTTAACAGCATATGAACCTGCTGATACAAAAAGGTATAGTGAAATACCCTGTCAAAGGAAGGGTGAAGTTAATGGAGTGATCAGGACTGCAGGAATTGTGGGCAGATGGTAAACAAGCCTCTCAACAATGATGCTCCTCAATCTTGTCTTATGCTACCGTGATGATACAGCAGGGACTGCCATTTGTGTGACAAATACAGAGAGTGTCACATTGAGGAGGTGCACAGCGAGATGTATTTTAAAGCGACATAGCTGCCTTGTTCTGTGAGTGAGAAGGGCTGTCTTGTGTATAATAATTTGTTGTCGGGGTTGTCAGACCTATTACGTGTGTTCATTTAGTTCAACTGAAATCTCTGAATGACGTGGTAGAAACTGGAACAATCAAATTATCTCAATTTTCGTCTTGAATCGTGGATGTTTAAGAGTAAAACTGCTGCTCGGGAATGATACAGGTGCCAGCCTTTTTCAGAAAAATGTACCTATTAGTGACCCTGTGATTGTAAAGACTACTCTTTTGCTTGTGGGGAGTTTAATTGCACAGTATGGATCTGTTGGACACAGAGTAAAACTCCTCCTGAAACCATTTTTAAATCCCTCGCTTAATACTTTCACTGAAATTGTTCCTTGAATCTGTGTTTTTTTTTCTTTTTTCAGTGGGGAAGACTTCTTTGATCACCAGGTTCATGTATGACAGCTTTGACAACACCTACCAGGTAAATTCATCCATATTATTGTCTTCTGTATGGCCCTTTTGTTGTTGTGTCTTCCATTGCAGGAAGATTCCATTTGATTGCAATGGATAAGAGTTGGTACACTGACCAAATTCTTAACTGTAAAATCTCTAATTTGTGTATTTTAATAGTCTTTCAGAATGGCATTTCAGTGTTGGATTTTGCTTGAGTAGCTTATCAGCTACTGGCAGCGGGATGAGCTGTGGTTCGAAAGGATAGGCTTCTTAGGTATTCCCAAATGATAGCAGTTGTTCAGTCTACCATTTTTCTTTTCACACCATTTGCTACCAAAGCATCAGATGTAATGCCTCTGTGGGGAAAATGTAACAGGTACCCCGGCTCTTAAAAAAGAAGCAAGCTGAGCTGCAAAGAGGTGAACAAGGACTTGCAGAGCAGAAAGCAGTGGATTGTAAGGCTTGGGCGTTCTTTAGGACGCTATTTTGTTCTGTCTGCTGGAACAAAGACCACAAAACTCATTGTTGTCCACGTCCCCATCCTGTGACTGCTTGCTTATGCTTAGTTATTTATTATTTAAACAAGATCGGGTTGGCAAGGTTGGGGCTGAAGCAATGATCGTCTTTTATTCCAATTGGCCCTGCAGCCCCCTCACTGCTTTGTGTTTGGTAACGAGTCAGTTCAAGTTGACACAAGCTAACTTTTCTAAATTCTAGGAGATGCATTGTTGCCCACTCCCAGAATTTAGGATGAGCTTGAAAAGGTGACAAGCTATAAACGTACTTTAGCTTCACAAAGTGCGTCTTGTTCAAACAGAACGTGTTTCATGACTTGGTTACAGTTGGTGACGTTCTGAATACACTAAGCTGAGAAAAATCTGTTCCCTGATGAATGTGAAGGGTTTTTTGGGGGGGTGGGAGGAGGAGGTAATGGGAAAAAAAGAAGAAAAATGCTGCGACTCTTCTGTTACTTAGTGTCTATACAAGTATCTCCTTTAAATCTCTTTACCCCTTAGTGATTTCCTTCCTGCCTCTTCAGTAATTCCTCATTGCTGCTGCTAGGCAAGTTGGGGAGAATGAGATGTAAGTTCTCCCTTAACTACGGGAGAAGCAAAGCTTCTATGGTGTAGGAGGGCTAGAGTACACATCATTGCTCCCAAGGGAGCAAACATCCTTTCAAATTCTACCCACTGTAATTACATGGACATGTGAATGCAGTTCTTTTATTTAATCTGTTCTTTTTTTCCACAGCATTTTTCTTTCAGGTCTGCTCCTTCTCTCTACGGAACTTGCGTCCTAGTTCTTTCTTGAAGAGGTTTGACCCTCTGTGCTTTATGATAATGTAGTTGTCTCCATGGGAAGCTGGTCTGACATAATATCCTAAATGATTGCAAAATGAATGAGTGGGACTTAAAACAGTAAGAAATCTTAAGGGCTTACAAGATAGCTTCAATTTAGCTATCATTGGTAAGTGCGTAGTTTGGGTGGTAATGTACTTGGTATAGTGTCATTCATCCAAAGACCTCTGTTTTACTGAAGTCATGACTGAGGTAGGGCGGTATGTCCTGTTTTGCTACAGCTGTAAGAAAGAATGAGTCATAAAAGCTCCAGTAATTTGGCCAAAATCACACTACATGTTAGTGTCAAACCAGAATATAAATTTCTCAATGCCCAGCATTATATAGAGACCTCTCAAAGCCAGGTACTTGAGTGATAATGCATATCGGACCGTATACGTGGTTAAGCGTAGCTGTAGGTTAGTTGATGGATGATTTGCTCGTTCTGGACATTTTTGATAAATTTTGAATGCATATTTTCTGAAAGCTGACACAACCTATCATTTTAACAAGGTTTTTTGTGTTCAGCTGGTAAAAATAGAAGGCTGCCGTTTAATAAAATCTGTGCTGTGCATTAGTTTTCTTTTGCTTGCTGCTAGATAAGAGGAATTCAGCTATTGCCCGTAGCTTATTAATAAGCTGTTTTCGTGAAAGCGGCACTGTGAATCAAACAAGAACTCGCTGTACTGTGTCAAGGAAACCCGAACACCTGAAATAAAATTGTGCCATTGGTGGTGTATATTTTACCAGGAGTGATTCCAATCCATGGACATTCTGGGAGAGATTTTCCTTGTTCTGTGGCACCGTATATGATGTATAATGAAAGACCAACATTGGCAAACATGGTGATTCTCTGTGTGTTATGCAAGAGGAGAAATTATAGTCCACGCTTCCCTTTAGCTTCAGCCTCTTGGAGGAAGGGAGAGGGAGGACAGTGTTGGGTTGAAACGCTGGCCTGTGACTTGAAAGATAATTCAGGTTCTTGCTTTGCCTCAGGCTTCCTTGCATAGTCGTGGGTAATTCTGTGTCAGCAAGTATAGCCTATAAAATAGGGTAACAGCAGTTCCTTATTAGACAGTAGCGTTGTGAGGACAGATGGATAAAAAAGTGATCTCATACACAGCCCCATCCGTAGTGTGGCCCTCTCCAGCTTTTTTTAGTTCTATTTGTCTTTAAATTTGCAATTGGGCCTTACAGTACCTCGCATCATGTTCAGAGCCTGCCTCGTTCCTGCTTCTTCCATGTGGTGCACAGCATTTCACAAGTGGGTTAAACCTGCCTCCACCTTAATTACAGTAATTAGCTTACTTTCATGTCCATGTATTTTTCCCCATCAGTAAGCAGGCTTTTTTTTTTTCCTCTACTCATACATTGCACAGCGTTTCTTTACAACTGATCTCACAAGATCCCCCCAAGCTTTTTTGCCCCTTTTGTCAGAATTGTGACAAAATACCTATTTGGAGGTTACCTATTTTAGTGAAAGTCTGGGATGTAGAGTGCCTGAATCCATTCCTTCACATCTGCTGCTTCTCTGTATCCTCATGATATGGTCAAACAGTACAGGTGGACAAAGATGTTTGTCTGTAAGTTATCCCATGTAATTCTTAAAGCTTGTGGGGGCTTAGGTCAAGAGCTGTTTCACAGCTTGAAAGTAACAGACCTTTTTCTCAACGTGCTTAGCACAAATATTTTCATCTCCTAGATCTAAAATAAGTTTTGTGCTTGGCCTTTTCTCTTGCATTTTCCATGCCGGGGGTGATCAAGTGCAGGAATCTCACTGGCCCGATGCATTTCTGGGTAGCACTCGCGTTTCCCTCAGGCATCCAAAGACTTCTTACAGCAGTTCGGGAGCTTCAGAGCTCTTGCTGCTGCGCAGCTGAGTGGGAGGGATGGCATGAAGTACAGGCTGAGGCAGGTTTTCGGGCTTTGCAGCTGATATTCCAGCTCCTACTGAGAGCAGAGAAAATCTGAGTCCCCAGCAGTTTGTCAGCCAGAATGGAATCCGGACTTGTATATGTGGTGTAAGATCTTAGGGGGTTTGTAGCTTTTCTTCTGTAAAGTGAAATCAAATAGACACGAGGGAAAATAGAAGCATCTTTGAGGCAATCTTCCGAGGAGTACCCTCTGCCAAAACAATGGAAAACAAAAGCAGAAGGGACTCATGTTGTTGCATTAGTCTTTTGAGGCTTCTCATATCCGCCTGACTGTTTCAGTAGCATCTCTCTGAACTGGTAATGTCACAGTTCCTGACGACAGGTGAAAAATCACTGGGTAGCCATCTTGGGATCCATTGCTATTTATTTTTCCCCTATCCATCTCTGCTACTCCGAATCTGCTGTCCTGATCCAGCCAGGAAAGGTTGTTTTCAGATGTGTTATATTTAGTTCCAAATGGAAATTCAGTTTGGATTGTTCAGTTCTGCTTTTTTTTTTTTTACTTATTCATTTGCAGCTGGTTTTCATGTATTGCTCACAAGCAGGCTGGCTGGCTCTATTCTTTGTTCCTACCATGTAAAATATCTGGCAGAATACAAGGAATTAATTATGGGGATATATAGTGAGGGCATAATAGCAATCTAACAATATGGAGCATATACGGTAAAATAGACTCTCCATTAAAAATACCTGCTTCAGTGTGGGAGAGCAGGGAAGAGGTTGTATCAAGCCTCTTTGCCCTAGCTGAGAGTGCTACCTCTTATCTCATGTGTGTTTTTCTTTTTTTTTTTTTTTTTTCTTTTGAAATGAATTTCTTTGGAATGTTTTCCAGGCTCTATTGATGTTGCTGAGCGCTGCAGCTGCCTGAGATGCTCAGTGTCCTGCTGAAGCCAGGGCAGCCTTATAGCCCCAACAGGTCAGCTCGGTCGTACCCCTGCTGCAAACGAACTCCTAGAGCTTGGATTCGCCTTCACTGCAGCCTTGAAAAATGGGGTGAAGATCATGTATTTAAGAAGCAGCTCTTGATAGCACTTAGTAGTGCTTTGCTCTTTTCTCTTAAACACATCTAAGGATGTTCTATGCGAAGCTCCCACTAGCGTCTAGAAACTTGGATGCAGTTATGCTGCAGTGAGCTTTAGTGTTTACTGAGCTTTAGTAATTGTTGGGGGCCACGTGCGTGCATGCTCTTGTGTTGCAGCAGATGTGAAGATGTCCACCTTAGCTTTAATGAAAAAGGCTTAAAGTTAAGATACATTAAGATATTTGGCTGTCAGCGTGCCCAGATATCCAGGTTCAGCTAATGCATAGTAACTTAGGTCATGTGCGTAAAAATCCTTGCTGATACTCTTATGACTGTATGGATTAAACTGTTGATATGCATAAACTGAAGTTAAGGTTAACAACTTTTTGTGCTTTAAGATACTGTTCTGCTTATGGATATTAAGGAAACTGCCTGTTGAATCTTAGAGGTAGAGTTACATCCTGAAAGTAAGACAACCGACATATTTTTCTTTCAGATCCACTGCAGGTGCTGAATTCTGATGCAGCAGTAATTCTCACTCTCCTGAAAATCACTACAGTTCTGACATTTCATTTAAGAGCTGTTGTTTTTTTCTTTTTTTTTTTTTACAGGCAACAATTGGCATTGACTTCTTATCGAAAACCATGTATTTGGAGGATCGAACAGTGAGTAAGATTTTTGTTGCGCTTCTCTCTGTACAGTAGGAACGAGGATCAGCATCTGTTGTAATTGTGCAGCCCACAGTTCTGAGATCACTTGGAAGTACAGGCTGAGCCTTCATCTGCCAGCTGCTTCCAGACTGACAAGTGCTGTGGAAAAAGCTCCTTTCTCTGTTTGGGGAAACGGGAAATCACCATTTGGTTCATCTCTGGAGGGCTCATGAGTGCCATTTTACAAGCGGCAGAAGGTGCTATGGTGTCATCCTCTTTGAAGAAGGAGATGATGCGCATAGTTTGAGGGGTGCATAATGGTGGGAATTTGGAGAAGTGAAGGGAACCATGCTTAACCCCTTCATTTTTTCATGTCACAAGACAGAAGGAGAAAATATAAATTGTCAAAAGCTGCCAGTTAATAGCTAGCTCAGTAGTTCTTAATATTACTTGTTTAAAAAGCAGGTTGCCTTCAATAATAATCCACAAATGATACTTGTTTCTTAGCTTGGTGCGGCTCTAGTTCTTGAAATGAAACCACCCCTCTGTGAAAGCAAGTCTGTCGTTTAAAATGAGCTCAGATTCTTAATTAAGAAATTCAGCCACTGAGCTATTTGCAGAAGCAAATTGTGCAGTGCCGCATAAGCTTATGGTGGTATTGTATAAACCCACAATAAATGTGATTGCATTGAAAGTGCTGGAGTGGTGGGATGTTTTTTCCATAGCAGAACTGGCCCTTGTGCATCTTGCCATACATGTTGCTTTTAGTATATCTTGCCTTTTCTTTCAGAACCTTGGTGGTAAGAGACGTTCAACCTCGTCTGGGTGCATGCCACTTTGCAGTGTGGCTAAGGCTTAAATATAGATAATAACTAGCATTTTATACTCCTTGAAAAATTCACATGAGTAGCTTTTCCAGGGCTCTGACAGCATCTGAAGGCTCTTCCTTTAGAAATATGATGTGTGGTCAGATTCTTCCGCCAGCAACCGTCCTCCAGGCTGCTGGAGGTTACACGCGTGAGTCCTGAGGAAGGATAGCAGCAGAGCATGAAAACCTTGTGTAGGCAGAACTGCAGGTGAACATTTGCCTTGTTTGTCCTCTCAGTTGGAAAGCCGAGCCATTCTGTTTCTCCCCTTTCGGAAGGAAAACATTTTTTAAAAAGCAAAGACAGCAGAAAGCCAAGATAGGTGCACATATACCAGTTCGGCTACTGCTAGCGCTTGGGAGAGATTGCTGCAAAGGAGGAGACAGTATGCTGCTGCTCCCAGTCCCCAGTCATCTCCTGCATGAGTTTATAATTTTTATTTAGCTTTTTTCAAACAGTAAAATTTATTTACTCTTTTATTTTTAGTGGCAGTTTGGCTTTTTTAATTTTCTCCCACCCACAGATCAGGTTGCAGCTGTGGGATACTGCGGGTCAGGAACGTTTCCGTAGCCTCATTCCCAGTTACATCCGTGACTCTGCTGCTGCTGTAGTAGTTTACGATATCACAAGTAGGTATATTGCACTGGGTTTGACCTTTTTCTTATTTTTCTTGCTTGTTTGACTGATTTTGTTAGGTACGGTTGCAATTATGGGACACAGCAGGTCAAGAACGGTTCAGGAGCTTGATTCCTAGCTACATTCGTGACTCCACTGTTGCAGTTGTTGTTTATGATATCACAAGTGAGTGGGGGGAATTCTGCATTTCTAATACTCTGCCCCTTTCATCCTTTAGCCTAGCTTTGCATGTCCTATCACAGTCATCTGCTTGTTCTTCATTCTGGCATGGAAAAAATTATGTTTTCTTTTATTGTAGTCAAGTTTTAAGCTAGCCACCTGATCGCTGCTGTTGTAATGTATGATCTGTTTTACAAACAACATCATTTTGTAACCCTTTTCTGTTGCATTCTCCTGAAGCCTTGAGTCCTGGCTGGTCTTGTTGCACTTTACCCTCTTTCATCTGCTTTTTCGATCGTAATATCACCTATGACTTTTGGCCTCAAACACCTGAATCATGTTCATAGATATCTGAATTCTGCAATTAGAGACTTTGCACTGGTAGCTGTAGCTTGCTTCACTCCATTTGCCCTCCCCCCAAAAAAATATCTGGGCATGGGCTGGGGGGAAAATGCATTAACATCACATTTTCATTTGAATCAGTCACTTTCACATTTTGCAATATGTAAAACTTACTACTAAGCCCTTATCCTTTAACAATTGCTCTTTCATTTCTTACTAAGGTATGTACATTTTTGTGAACTAAAATATTAGTGCTTTTTCAACCCTTCTCCTTCTGTCCCTCCCCTCAGTCCAGAGACCCCTAACTTACTAGCTTTCTGTATTTACAAAGAATAGAAATGTTGTTTTAGGAGAACTAAACCTTCAGACACTTCGAGTTTTAAAGCAGAATTGACTGAGAGCCATGGCCTAATTCTATACAAATGCAAAAGCTCTCTCGTCCTTTGATTTATAAATACTAGAAGATAATAGCGGGAATATGGGATTTACCTATAAAAGCTTTAATTGTTAAAAATTGCACTTTCATTTGAGCTAAAATTATAGATTAGCTGTGAACTTCGAAATTTTTTTACTGACCTAGCAAATTCAATATTACCAAGTAGTAAAGAGAAGAATTAAGACGCTGGCAAGTGATCAAGTCTTGACTGTCTAGCGTACGATATATTACTATGCAGTAAAAGCCATTAAAAAAAATCAATACTTGTCAAGAACTGCTGCAGAATCCCCCCCCTTTTTTAAGTAGCGCAAACTACTTTGGCAACTCAGATGCTTTTTGTGTAGTAAATGCCGAGCTCCATGGCAGCTTCTATACAAGTTGGTTTTCTTAGGGAATGCAACTTTTCAAACAACATACTGTCTCATTAGATCAGGGTAGCTTCCTGAAATTCTTATCTTGCCGCTTTTAGGGATGTATCATTAAGAAAAAGTGGCTGTGGTTAGGTTAAATTTGTATTTCTGGTTCTATGCTTATGATTTGGAAATTATTTTGAACTCGCTGTTCAATGATACAAGAGTTGCTACTATGTTGTATAACCCTGATATTTCCTAGAGAAAATCTAAACCTAGCAAGTAAAAATTAAGCTGTACAACATGTGTAGCTGGTATTAAGTATTTTTGAGAAGCAAAGAAACAGTAGGAACCTCTTGCTGCAGGGGCACGAGTCATGAGCAGTGTAGAATGGAATATCACATTAATCCCCATTCTCTATATAAAATATTTTGTATTGAACTAAAAAAAAAAAGGGAACTGGTGTAAAACACAGTGATAAGACTTCTTGTTTTAGACGCTGTCAAAACCAAATTATAGATGGACTCAGTTCACTCCCTGGCTCTGAATTCACCTGTAATGAAGTTTTCTTAAGTTAGTGCCAAAGTTTTCGTATACTTCAGTGTGGGAGGCTTAGGGTTTCGCTTGCTGATTCTTCATCACCCTATTATGCCAATTCCAGAGAATATGAAGCTTTTATTTGAGACTTACAGATGTATTTACCAGTGACCTGTGAAGAATACCTGCAGTGATAATCCTCTCCACTGTTCTCTGTTAGATGTAAACTCGTTCCAGCAAACAACAAAATGGATTGATGATGTCAGAACGGAAAGGGGCAGTGATGTCATCATTATGCTGGTGGGAAATAAAACAGATCTAGCAGATAAGAGGTATGGAGGAATAACTCATCTTTCAAATGCTTTTCTTAATCTGCTGCTGTTTTCTCCTAGACAACTATTTTAAAAAGAACATTTTTTTTTTCCCCCAAATGATCAGGTTTGTTTTAACTATGCTGGAGATGGCAGTGACTAGAGAAATCTCAATTTTAAAACTTCTTTCATTTGATTAAGCACAAATTTCCAGCACGGTGCTTTGAATGAGTTGAGAAACTGTCACCGACTTGTTCAGATGTCAGGAGAGAATGGAGTGTCAACTGCAACCTGCATCAGTGAATGAATAAGCTAAAATTATTACAAAAATTCATGCTTAGTAGATTGGCTCGGATAAAAATGATAGGTGTAAGTAATCTTCCCTTTTAAAACGCTTCAGAGTTGGCAAACTTAAATATTTTTATTAGAAGTTGTGCATCTTCAGGTTTTGTTGCATCGTGTACTCTGCTTATGCTGGATTTATGGTATTCTTAACACTAATCAGTAAAAAGCCACAAAGGTAAAACAAAAGCATGAAAGGGAAGTGTTCTGGATTTGATTGAAATCCCCATTTCCTCAGAATAACTACACTAATAGACCCTTAACTTCAGATTTATAACATCCTATTAAGAATTGTTTATGCACACATGAGCCCCTTACGTGTGCTCGGTCCTTTGTTAAAATAGTTTAGTAGGCTGCGAGTTGACAGTTGTTATTGGGTATTAAAGTCTATGGATTGATAATTGTTCAGACATAAAAGCACAGCTTCCAGGACAGGGATTTGGAGGAGTCTAGTTGGCCCACGTACCACCTCCACTGGAAAGCTGAGTTCTAGGTTGGGAGCCAGGCATGCCACAGAAGGCCACCTGATACGATGAAATGGTGATACTTGTCTACAGCTGTGCTCAGCGTGTGGCATCTGTATGCAGGAAAAAAAACCATGAAATGCTTTCAGAACTGTAACGGAGCTGTCACCTCCTTAGGTTGAAGATGAAAATCTTAATTTTCAAGGTGTTTGTCTGGCTTTTTTCCTAATTCTGTGTTATCTTCCCCAGACAAGTGTCCATTGAGGAAGGAGAAAGAAAAGCCAAAGAGCTGAATGTAATGTTCATTGAAACTAGTGCAAAAGCAGGATACAATGTAAAACAGGTGAGTGATGTGTTGGCTGCAGCCAGCCCTGATTCTGCTTCTTTTAGTGCTCTGTTATGGAAATAAGACTTCCCTGGACACTGGGAAGCCTTTGCAAAGGGTTCAGAGGGACATTTGTAGTCTGTATGCATCTCGGAGTCAACTTATTGGCTGAGGTTCAGAAGCATCCCTGACGTGGCAGCAAATGACTTGGAACTTCTCTAGAAAAGAGGAATTATTTAAGAAGCTTTGTTGGGTACAGGATCATACCTTTCTGGATTCTTGATAATCCAGATTTAGTGTTTAGATTGAAGGGATTAAGGTATAAACCAGAAAATTGGGGTAACAGAGGTCTGAGGACTGTTTGTGATACCGATTCAGTGGATGATGGTGTGGGCAAACCAGTCAAGGAGCGATGTGGTGGCTTAAAATGCTTCCAGTGTAAAGTGGGACAGTGTAAACTGGTGTTCCCACTCTGGAAGGCACGGAAAGAGTGAGCAAACGTTCTTGGACAGCCTAAGCTATTTATTTCTGGTAGGTGACGAGTTGCTTTTGAATCGGGGAAAACAGTGAAATGTCTTTTGAGCTGATGCAACTGCAACGAAATTAGGTTTTATGTTGTGAGTGGCGGCTCTTTAAATTCTGACCTGCTAGATGAAGCTTTAGCGCTTGGGTTAATGAAGATAAATCACTTGGCAAGCAGTGAACTGGTGAAAGTAGTAAACACTGCGGAACTGATCTGGTGTTTGCATGAAAGAAATTTTGTTTAAGTTTATTAGTTATGTAAGCAAATATGCTTACCAGCAGATCACGAATAGAGAGCTAGAGCTGCACATCCCCATCGACTCGGTGCCTAATGGGATACTGCTTTTTCATTGATCTAGCAGTTTCTCATATGGACTTGTGACTTGCTGAAGCACTTGGCAGCTGGTCTTATGGTAGGAGGAAAAGCAGTAGTGCAAGATGTAGAAGACATTCATTCTTGGGTGTCTCCACAGGGCAAGCGCACGCGCACACATGTGTGTATGTACATAATCACATGTACATTTTATATAGAGAGTAACACAAATATTTTGTATGCAGAATTGTATCAGGAGTTGCTAAAACAGGGTTATACATGACTTTGTATGTTATAGACAGGACTAAAGGGTCTATTATTAAAATATCCCTTGACTTTGTATATTAGTAGCAAAATTATTCCCTATATAATGGAATAATTAGATGTGTTAACTTAGCACTGCCTTTCAGTGCATTAGCAAGCATAAAAGTGTTCAGTTCCGAAGTCCACCAATTATCCTGCCACAACACGGAGGCTGGCTTGTAATTAAGGCTTGGATTCCGTGCGGGAATCCTTAATGTTTGCTTAGAGTAAGGGGTGTGCACTTGAGAGCAGTTGCCTCACGGAGAGGAATGATGGTGATGATGAAGCTCTATCTACTCCCTCTTGCCTTGAGGGAGTTGCTGTGCAGCTGACACGTTTCCAGACGTCCGTGTCCAAGCCTATAAGGTACCTTTTGGCTTCCAGGGCCAGCTGGAGCCCTGATGATTTGGGATGTAAGTAGGAAAAATCTCGTATGGTATGCCTGTAGTCCATTTTGGCATAAGATACTGTCATTTAATAAAACACGTGCTTTGTAAAGCTACCGCAGCCCTCGTCACGAAGGATGGTAGCTCCATTTAGTACATTATGAAGGGAGCAAACGTTGCCTTTTTGTATTTTATGCTGAAGCTGTTCAGGGATTGTACTAATGAGATTGTCAGAGCATAAAGCCATTTCTGTAGCCGTAGCCTCACTTGCATGCTCTCTAGAGAAAATTCTTAGTTGTGTAATAGAGGTCTAGATAAATTACGCCTCTGATTTTAATTGCCAGGTAACATGCCGTAAGACTACTTCTGTGGGAAAATAGGTTTGGTAATAAAAAGTGGTGGTGAGAACCTGGGGGCTGGTTCTCTCTGTGTTAAATGGAAGATTTGCTGTTCCGAGACATAATTCTTGTTCTTCACTAACATCAATAAACAGTAATATCTAAAAAACTTAGGGCTGTTACGTGTCACTGCGTCATAATCCGAGTGGGTAATTCATGTAGGGTGGGGTCTTGTCAGAATTGGCCAAGAGGAAAGATTTTAAGTGACTTCATTCTCTGTGTAAAATATCAAAATGAAAGACAGGAGTGGTTATTCAAAAAGAACTAAAAATGGATTTTTCTTCTGAGTTTTGATCCTTGTGTTGCAGGTGTGGACTGGGATTTTCAGAAGCTTCAAAGCTATTCTATACTGCAGAATATTTGAAACTCTCATTTTTATTAGTTTAATAAGTAGTAGTTGAAACAATTCTCAAAGGATAAGATTTTTAATACCACTAGTTATCTAGTACTCTGTTTTCTTTGCAGCGTCTCTATTGAATGGTATGAACTTATTTTCCTAACTCGTCAATAAAATTCTTCCCCAATGAAATGGGAAAGTGTATGGGTACAACTGCAGAATGGATATCCTTCCCATAACCCATATAAAAGCTTTTTTTAATAAGTCAAATGCAAATTTGACCTTCCCATAACTGATCACTTCTGTCCGTAATATATTCTGATTCTGCAGAACAGTTACTGTCCAAGTTAATTCTCGTATAGGATTTTTAATTCAAGTTGTCAAATTATTTGATACAAAGTCCATACTTTGACTACATATAATGAAACACATTTATGTAAAAACTAAGATCACCTAGTGCTGGATAATAAATACTAACGTAAAGGTGAATTTTCGAATAGTGACTGGTCAGTGGGTTGTCCACTGGGGTATAGGTTCAGATTTAGCAATTGCCATGCAGCTTTGCTTCTGCGTATGACTGTAATGTGTAGATTAGAGAATATGAACTGTTTTGGTTTGGGGTTTTTTTGTTGGTTTGTTTTTTTTTTTTTCCTTCCACGTAAAGCTCTGCCCTCCCAGTATTAAAACTTCTCAGATTGTCAGTGCTTTGCTTGGCAGCCTTGAGCAGTTCAGAAAAGCTGACAAAATGCTGTTGTTCCCCTGCTGTCCTCTCTTCTCAGCACAAAATCTGTCGATCGAAGTCCTGTGCCCTGGGTTAAAGGTAGGGAATGGCACAAGTTAATGCAGAAGTAGAATTGGGATGAAGTTGAGCCCTTGGTCCTCCATCATTGGCTTCTTTGCATTTCCATCCCTTTCACATTAAGGTTTTGGTTTCTTTGTGGCGTTCGGTGTAACATCTTGATGTTACCAGTTCCAGAGCGAGGTCTGTTTTTTACTAATGCCTCAGGTATGATCCACCATACCGTCCTTGCTTTCTTTCCGTCCTCTCTTTCAGGTCAGAGCTGTGAATTCCAGTGTCACTGTTGTGCAGGCAAGTCCTGGAGACATGACTTGCGACCCTCACTGTCCTGGGTCTGACTGCCGGGCAGGGTTAGCAGGAGCAGAGGCGGCCATTCCAGCAGCTTGGGAGATGCCGTGGAGCACTAGCCAGAACACTGCCCTCGTTCCAGGCTTGGTCAGACATTGAAGGATAATGTCATCTCATGGGTGATGAATCTTAGAACCAGAGAACCATAGAATTGCCTAGGTTGAAGGGGACCTTTCAGGTCATCGAGTCCAACCATCAACCCAACACTGACAAAAAACATCACTAAACCATATGTCTAACCACTGTGTCTTCCCGTCTTTTAAATCCCTTCAGGGATGGCGACTCCACCACTGCCCTGGGCAGCCTCTTCCAATGCTTGGCAACCCTTTCGGTGAATAATTTTTCCTAATATCCATCCTAAACCTCCCCTGGTGCAACTTGAGGCCATTTTGTCTTGTCCCATGGCCTGTTCCTTGGGAGAAGAGACCGACCCCCCCTGACTACCCCCTCCTTTCAGGGCGTTGCAGAGAGCGAGAAGGTCTCCCCTCAGCCTCCTTTTCTGCAGGCTGAACACCCCCAGCTCCCTCAGCCGCTCCTCACAAGACTTGTGCTCCAGACCCCTCACCAGCTCTGGTGCCCTTCTCTGGACACGCTCCAGCACCTCAATGGCTTTTTGTGTGGTGAGGGGCCCAAAACTGGACACAGCACTCGAGGTGGGGCCTCACCAGTGCCGAGGACAGGGGGATCATCACTTCTCTAGTCCTACTCACCACACTAGTGCTAATCTTAGTGCTGTTTGTGTTGGTCTAAGCACTCGGGTTCTCCAAGGGATGCTGTCCGCAAGGCTTCAGAATCAGTGTTTGCCCTACTAAAGATATGGGAAAAGCTTCATTTCTTGTCCTGCTCCGGGAGAGTAATGGCTAAGACTTTTTCACCTTCTCAGCCTTGTCGCTTGTTTGCTGGCTGTCAGTGGGAAGCCAGGATCCTTTTGACCTTGTGTGCTACTTTTAGCTTCTTGTTCATCCTTTTCTGCTGGAAGGCAGCACTGATAAGAGGAGAGGGCACTGCCTTCGGCTCTGTGCTCGCTGTAGCTATCCTGCAAACCGAGTGCCTGGCTTTATAGGGTGACTGCAGATGGTGAGTTGCACCATACTTCAAACAGCCTGTATTTCAATGCCAGGGTCTTCTACCAAAAAAGAAATAGAGGGGGACATACTGCCAGCAGGCTTTTTTTTGCCATTCCCCTGTGACTTGAAAAGGGGACAGCTCTGAAGACGGCACCTCAGCTAACACGGTTCTGGGGACTGAGGTGGAAGCGAGCAACCTGTGGCTTGATTTAGGGGCTCGGAGGTAGATCTCCGTGTAGCCACTGCAGAGGAGTACAGAGGATTTGCAGCACTTGTGCGTGCTAGCTGAAACCTGGACATGCAGGCTTTCATTTTATGACTTCTCTGGCATTTCTTTTCCCCAGAGACTGATCTGATGAGCTGCTGGGGGAAGCCTCATCTATTCTAGTTGCACGCTGTCAAACTAGGTTTCAACATACAGCTGCTGCATACTGTTGGATCTGCTAAGGTAGAGCTGTCTCCAGTCACCAGGGTCCTATATACTTACTGTTCCTTCTGGCTTTGGGGAGAGGGTGTTGCAGGAAAAAATGAGTGGCTGATATTACGGAATAAAAATGGTGATTGTATTATTCTGGGGTTAATTCATGCAATAGAGGGGGAGAAAAAATGTCTTTTGGATCCTGCGAGTTTCAGCAAAGACTGATTGCCAGGGGAGCCATAAGACTGAGAAGTAGATAACTTGCTTCATTTAATGCAGAGAATTGTAGTCTCTGATTCATTTTATTTGTCAGCCCTGAATAAGCTTTAAAAGACCTTGAGATTCATGCTCTATCTCGGCAGTCTGTATTTCAGGGAATCTTATTGTTAGTCTGTGGATTTCATGCCCAGAATATGTCAGGGTTCATTTTGCTGTCTTGTAGAAAGAGAGGGGAGGGAGAGCCCTGAAGACCTCCTTGCAGCAGTACCTGGCACACTTCACGTTTGCTCTCAAAGAGCCACAGGCTGAATATACGGTACTTGGCAGAAAAACTTTCTCACGCTAGTAGCTAAAGGACCGTGGCCCCTCGAATAACCCTGTTTTCACAGAGCTGGCTGCATCTAGCAGCTTGGCTCTTTCTCCCATCTTTTGATTTTTGTCTATCTGATGGGCAAGAATTATTCTTGGAGTTGCGCTGCTCTCCTTGGAGAATGAGAATTAGGGAAACATTTTTGTTTGCTTTGCATTGGGGAACAGGTTTCCTGGTTGGCTTTTCCATCTGGACGGTGATCCTCCTTGTCCTTTCCATATTGCTGCCGGAGTGTTACAGTGAAAACTGTTTCATGCCTACGGTGACACTGATCTGTTGGGGATTTATTGGCTAGAGCGGTAGGAAAGGCACAGTTTGGCAAATGAGTTGAAACTAACGGCGAGAGACGAGGGATTTTTTTTTAGAGTTTAATCAGGAAGGAGATTGCAGGGTTGAATGTTGAAAGAGACTTTGTGTGGCTCAGTCTTTCAGACGGCTGCGTTTAACTCCTGCCTTGGGAAAAAAAAGTCCTGAATGCTCACCAGTATGTGTGGTTTTTATGCGCACACACATGCACAACTATATATACATATTTCTGTGTGTATATATACACTATATTATCTATGCATATATATGTGTGCAACTGCCTGTGACTTTTTTCCTTGAGATAAGACTGCTGGCTTGGGTCCTGATGGCACCGCGCAGCAGTAAGGTCCCTGTGTAGAACGCTGCTTTCTAACCATCATGAAGTTTCCCTAATTGGATTTGTTCACATATGCTGTGGCTGATAAGCAGAAGGTTAATAAGAAAGAAACTTGATTTTCTTAGTTGCTAAATTCCTTTTTTTAGTCAAATAATTTAGAGGAGAAATACCGCTAAAGGCATAATTTTATTCCCGGTCTTAATGTAAAGAAAGGATTACTGTATTTTAAACACTTAGCCTTTCTGTCAGCAGCTTGGTTTAAATGCAGTAATTCCAGTTGGTTCCCATCAGCTGAGGTTTTTTTTAAGACTCCCCACCCCCTCCCCTCTATAAGTGCATCCCTCACTTTCTACATGTTGCACAAGGGGTAAATAAATAGCAATGCCACCGTTTAAAACAGGGGTTTTTGTGTAATGCTGTTTCCACCTAGGATCTCAAAGCACATGGCGTCAGCAAAGAGCTCTATGAGGTGATGTATTTCCTTCTTTCTATCAGAGCAACGATGTCAAGCGAGCATCCTAATGCAGGCACCATCTGGTAGGGTTGTGCCAAGCCCTCTCCGTTGCGCACCCATCCTTAAAACTGATGGGAGGGAATTTTTTCCCGCAAAACTTCTGTATCAAGAGCTGGATCAAAATTACTCTAATATTCTTCTGCAGAATATGAGCAAAAAAAGCAGCGTACTGGAAGGGTAGGTAAGCTGATTTGCTCCACTCTCTACCTCTAGTGTATCACTTGTATATCAGCAGGAAAGTGTGTGTTGGAAGGCCAAGAGGTTTACCAGACCTTCCCCTGCAGAGCTAATGGGGATAGATGTAGCTATGCGGTGGTGTGCCAGAGAGGAGCAGAATTTACCGTGTAATCTGTTTCTGCATTGACAACACACCAGTACGCTTCTGAAAGCAGATTATAGATGGTATTTGAATATTTTGCAACGCAGCCTGGTGGCTGTCCAGTAAGCCTTTATTTTTTTCCCAGAAGTCACAAAGCTGTTTTCTTTCATAAAATTGAAGTTGAGATCCGTTAATCAACCTGTGAAAGCTCACTGAATATTGAACATTTTGAGAGTAGAAGCAAGTTCAGGGACAAAGCTCAGTAACAAAGGAGAGGTAGAACCGTCTGTACCTAAACGAGATCGAGTTGGGAAGTTTATTGAAGACTGTTAAAGGCAAAGGAAGTATTGAGCCTGCAAAGCGCTTGTGGATTCAAATACAGTACTAAAACTTCTAAGGCTTCCAGAGGAAGATGAGATTGAACCTCAATTACTTCATTGATCATCTCCAAGATGCCAAAAAACCTTATAATGAATAATCTAGTTCTGTACTGAGTGAATGAAAAGCCTTTTGACAAGTATTAAGCTAAGAAGGTTGGCAGTGCTGTCCTTGTGTGTGATTGGAATGACAAGGGAAAACAATGCTGACCACGAGGATGTGTTGGGAGATTGCTCTGAAAGTTTGCAGCTTCTTTCCTCTCCCCCATTTCATTCTCGTGAGACAAAGTGCTCATGTCTGACTAGTTTTAAAATGCTTGGAAAATGATAATCACATTGCTTTCTCAAGCAGAATTAAGAGTGAAGAGTGGTGGTGAGATGAGGAGTGCAGATACGGTAACAAGAAGTAGTGAGCTCAATTGATAGGACATTTTTTGTACAAGGAGGCTCAGGATAATGACATGGGTTATAGAAACTTAGAGGAGGATGCTAAGCCTTTTTTCTTTTAGCTAAAATCAGTGAGGTGCGTCAAGCACTGGCTTCCCAGGCCCATATCCTTGTCTCAGTCTAGATTTCAGCAGATGCCCACAAAGTGGTGTTGCTGTTAGTGAAAAAGGGGTGAGGATGGTGGGGATGGTTTCTCCAGTGGTTATGAGGGAGATGACGGGAATGGTAAAGGAAAGCAGCTTTGCTGCCTTCTACCTGTCGGGTTTTCCTCTCATCACTTAGCAGCTTCTTCAGTCAGAAACAAACAGTGGTGACAGCAAAGGTCAGACACCAGCAAGCACAGTGTCTTTGTGCTCCTGCTCTCCGGAGGTCACAGCCGCACCCGAGAGACCTGGGGGCTTGTTCCTGATTAGCTTGGAGGGTACTTGTCAAGCCGACAAAGTCGTCTTAGTGACTTCCCAGCATCATTTGGACGCTCAGGGCCAAATTTGCGAAAGCACTTGGGCCCTGATCTGCAAAGCTGTTCAGGTGCCTACGTTCATAATATAAACAGTCTGACAGTGGCTTGGCTCAATTTTCTGTGGAAAGTGGGTCACTGGGAATAAGTGGTTTAGCTTTGGGTCATTTGAGGAGAGGACTGAAATAATGTGCGATATTGTCAGTTTGACACATTAAGGCTGACGTCAGGCTTGCACCAGGCGTTTCGGGACTCCCGAGCTGCTGGCGGGCCCACAGTGGGGTGATTTTAACTCACTGATGGATGGAGATGTTGAGCGCTTGGAAACACAACATCTGTAATGGTGCAAAAATATGAATGCAGTGTTATGTCAGATGTTTATATCTGGTTGCGTGCTGAGCACATCAGCATGGGATCAAAACTGTACTAGGGCTGTTCTTCAAAGGTAAGAAACAATTAGGTAGTCATTTCATAACCCTGATGAATAGTAAAGGTGCTATTTATCCTTCTGTCCATCTGATCTTTCCTGTCCTCCCTTCCTGCTGCGCACACACTTACCAAGGCACATGAGGAAGAGACCGTTACGGTTGAAACTTGTGTAGTTCCTACCAACTGAGCATGGCAGCTTCTCGGAGAAATCACACTCAGCTGAAGGACAGGAACTGTCTGTTCCTGTGCAGGAGAAGACAGACTATTGTGGGCTCAGGAAATTCAAGTGAATTCTCATGCATTAATAGTGGGTTAATCTTGTATGCTCCTTGCCCAGAGGACTGGGGAGAAGCCGTGTGGTGGCAACCACAAGTCTGAGCCTTGTGGGCAAAGGTAGGAAATGCAGGAGAGGGAGTTGGTCCCATTCGGTCTTACCTCTCAACCTCCTTCAAGTGGAATAAAAAACTAGGAGAGAGTTTGGAGCTAAGACCTTGCTGGGAAACTGGAGACAGTGTCCAAATGAGAGGTAGATTTGGGATTGCAAGTGCCCTTGACACATGTTCCTGTTCTGTGTTTTATACCCTGAATGTGGACATACGATAATGATGGAGTGGGTACCAAAAGTTGAGAGCATTCAGAAAAGGATTGGGCAAATTCCCGAAAGATAGATTCTTTGTCTAGTTCATAAGGGACCCTGAGCCCCAGATATGGTCAAGGCTGGAAGAAGATGCCTAGGGGATGTCATTATGCACATCCCCTTTTATGATGCTGTTCTGCGTGTGCCAGCTTGGCCAATATTGGTGACAGGTGTTGTGTTTGACTTCATCAGTGTGTCCGTGTAACCATCAGTGCTCCTGTGTAACTAATACTCTGTGGAGGTGGGAAGGTCGAGTTCCCACCTGCTGGGGGGAAGCTGTTGGGGTCTGTGGACATCTGTGGCAGATGTGAGGTGGGAACGCTGGATTCCAAACAGAGCATATTTGCGGAGAAGGTGATAGAAGGTTTGCTGCTTGTAGCCAGTAACATTTGATCTTCAATAACAACAAAAATGCGGTTTGCCATTTCCTGAGAATAAAGGTTATATTTGGTGTCAGGCTTTTTGGTGTAAGCAGTGTAAATAGTACTGAAGGATGTATCGAATCATTGTTTGAACTGTATCAACTGGGGTGCACTCTTTTAAAGTCCAATTGTTTTGATCTGTTCCCTGTGTGTTTTTTTGCAGCTTTTCCGACGCGTGGCAGCTGCCTTGCCTGGAATGGAAAGCACACAAGACAAAAGTAGAGAAGACAGTATCCTTTATGCATTTGTGCTGCGATTCAGTGGTGGCGAAGCGCTGCCAGGCATTACCGTGGACGAGGAAAATGCAGGCCCTGAATAACAAGGATGAAGAAGGAGGGAGTAATATCTCCTGCAGCCCCCGGTCAGCTTATGGACGTGCCAAAAAAAGGCCTGAGAGAGGGAATAAGGGCAAGTAACCTTTGAGCTTGAAGTACTGAGGTAGAAGGCTTGGTGGGATAGAAGGCTGGGACTATATTTCATATTAGGAAGAAATTTTTCACTATGAGGGTGGTGAGCCCCTGGCCCAGGTTGCCCAGAGAAGCTGTGGCTGCCCCATCCCTGGAGGGGTTCAAGGCCAGGTTGGATGAGGCTTGGAGCAACCTGGTCTAGTGGGAGGTGTCCCTGCCCAGGGCAGGGGGGTGGAACTAGATGACCTTTGAAGGTCCCTTCCAACCCAAACCATTCTATGATTCTATATGTCTATGAGTGTTAAGGGTGGAGGCCCCCACTGTAAAGCAGGGGAGGTAGGGGTGCTTAGGACTATGAGGACAAGTGAATGAAAGCTGAAGGGAGGACAGCAGGAAGGTGCAGAAGGGTGCAAACAGATCCAGAAGGATTCTTCGCTTGGTGTTTGAGCAGGTTGGATGTGAGGAGGGAGGGGGAGGCTATGGAGCGGGATAAAACAGCTGCAAAGAGGCCTGAAAAGACCCTCTGTGGCTGTTGCAGATCTGACTTGTAGAATCCTGGAATAAGGTAGGATGGAAGGGACCTCTGTAGGTCCCTTCTCCAACCCTCCTGCTCAAAGCAGGGCTGACTACAAAATCAAGCCAGTTTCTCAGGGTTGTGTTCAGGGTAACTGCAGAAATCTCCAAGGACGTTGATCCCATAACTTCCCAGGACAGCCTGTTGCAGTGCTCGACCCCAGACAGCTCTTGGCTGGCATCTGAGTGGTGCGAGGGAGGAGAAGAATCAACTGAAGGGATCAGCCTTGGGGGAGGGAAAGGAGATGGCATGAGCAATGGAAAAGGGATAAAACTTTCTGCATAACAAGCAGTATGACTAAATCTGAATTGCTTGCTGGACCAGCTGAGTGTGTTTGGGGAGGGCAGGGAAGCCCTTGTAGGTGCTTTTGTGGGTGTCTTGTGACAGAAGGGTCTAGAGCACAGGTCTTGAGAGGAGCGGCTGAGGGAGCTGGGGGTGTTCAGCCTGGAGAAAAGGAGGCTGAGGGGAGACCTTCTCGCTCTCTACAACGCCCTGAAAGGAGGGGGTAGCCAGGGGGGGTCGGTCTCTTCTCCCAAGGAACAGGCCATGGGACAAGAGGAAACGGCCTCAAGTTGCCCCAGGGGAGGTTTAGGATGGATATTAGGAAAAATTTCTTCCCTGAAAGGGTTGTCAAGCATTGGAAGAGGCTGCCCAGGGCAGTGGTGGAGTCGCCATCCCTGGAGGGATGTAAAACCCAGAACTCAGGTAGACATAGTGGTTAGAGATATGGTTTAGTGATGTTTTTTGTCAGAGTTAGGTTGGTGGTTGGACTCAATGATCTGAAAGGTCCCTTCCAACCATGGCGATTCTATGATTCTAAATGGAAGAAGATAATATAATGAGAAGAAAACGTGGGAGTGGAAACACTGGCTATTGTGTAAAGGAGAATGGGTAAAAGATACATTTTTAGGAATTGTTTAGAGGAAAGTCTGGATATTTTGTGCAAGGAAAAGTAGTCTTCAAAGTAGGAGTCAGCGTGGCAGAAACCAGCAGGAAGGTGTAGGGTAGAGAGAGGGTCTAGGGTGGGACAGAGTAGGACAACTGGAGTGGAGACAGTGAAGTGGAAGAACTACTGAGAGCAACTTGGAGTCATTTGGAATGAGTGCATGGATTTATTAGAGTTGATGCGGAACTTCAAGAGTAGGAAAAATTTCTTCACTGAAACGATTATCAAGCATTGGAACAGGCTGCCCAGGGAAGTGGTGGAATTGTCATCCCTGGAGGTATTTAAAAGCCAGGCAAACGTGGTGCTGAGGGACACGGGTTAGTGGTGGTTTTGGTGTCAGTGTTAGGTTGATGGTTGGACATGGTGATCTTAAAGGTCCCTTCCAATCTAGACAATTCTGTGATTCTAAAACTGCAGGAGTGGTGGTGGTTGCTCAGCATAGCTCTGAAGGTGAAAGAAGTTCTGTGATAACCGAGCCACTTCTTATGATCTCTGCTTCACCTGACTACCCGTTTCTGCTGGCTTGGATTAGAGAGGGAAGGTAGTGCAGAAGGTGGAGAGAGGGCTGCCTGCCTCTGGACATAGAAATCATGGGGGGAAGTCATGGTGGGTACTTCCAGGAGGGAGCCAAGAGGGGTTGCATTGCATCTTGATTGAAAGAGTTGACGAGATGCTAGAAGTGAGTGAGCTTTTTTGAGAAGAGGAACTTTTTCAGGGTGGTCAGGCTTTTTTGGAGCAGGGATCACAGAGCTGGCAGCTGGTAAATAGAGGAGAAACAGTGCTTTGGGGGAAGGGTGCGGCAGGAACTGTAGTAGGGGGACAAGCTTCGTGCTGAAACTACATCTGTAGAGCATCTTACTGCGTAGGGGAAAGGAGGATTCGGAAAGCTGTGGATTGCAACTGCTAAGGCACAAGCTTTGTGCCTTTCAGACTTGATTGATCAAAAATATTTCGTTACGCAGGTCATCAAAAGGTTAATGAACAACAGTCTTTATTAATAAGAGGATGGTGGCAGAATGCAAAGGCGCTGGCGGATGGGGCCGCGGTTTCCCTATCAGGGAGTTTGATCACTGGTCTCTAAATGGGAGTGCAATGAGGGCACTTTGGATTTGACTTCCTGCAGACTGCAGATAGCAGAAATTGCATACGATTGTCTCCCAGACAGCTACGCTGGGATTAATAATGGTGGGGGATTTTCCATAGGCTTTTTTGCAGAACATTGAGCGTTCAAGGATCTTGAGCTGCTCGTGCTCGACGATGAAGCTGGCAAGGCTCATTTCGAGGATCTCTGACTCTTAAATGCGTATCGAGGTTTCGATCAGCGAAAGAGACCAAATATTTGAGGTTTCCCTTTTTGTGTTTATTTTCTCCTAACCTCTGTAAATAGCAACTTCAACCCCCTAAAGAAATAAGTTGGAGGTACCAGCTGTGTGACCTATTTGTCTCCCTGTTAACTGATAAGAGAAATGCTTGAGACTCGTGAGGCGGGTTTGGGGATTAGTGCTCAAAGCTCCTCCTGTGAAAGGCTACGTAAGGGTTGTAGCTGTAGGGCTTCAGTTGGGAATTCGAGTGCCACAAAGGGAGCAGCTTATCGCAGGCTGGTTCAGAGCAGCAACCTCTCCAGTGACCTTGTGTTCTTGTTGGATATTAGCTGTCATTGCGAGGGGTAAGTTCAGGGAAGCGGCAGGGGGTTTGTTGTGGGGTGAGCGGAGCGGTTTAACGAGAGGAAGGATTGATGGGAGACTTCAGGATGGCATGTATGTTTCGAGCTGTGGGTGATGTAAGTACTCAGGGATAGCGATGCACATGGTGTGAGAAGGAAGTCCATGAACCAGTTACGTGCCTTTGTGGCCAAGAAGGCCAATGATCTCCTGAGGGGCATTAAAAAGAGCATCCTCCCCCTCTGCGCTGCCCTGTTGAGGCCTGACGTGGAGCACTGGGTCCAGTTCTGGGCTCCCCAGTTCCAGAAGGACAGGGAACTGCTGGAGAGAGTCCAGCGGAGGCTGCGGAGATGCGGAGGGGCTGGAGCATCTCTGTGCTGAGGAAAGGCTGAGAGCCCTGGGGCTGTTCAGCCTGGAGAAGAGCAGACCGAGAGGGGATCTCATCAATGCTCAGCAAGAGCTAAAGGGCGGGGGGCAAGAGGATGGGGCCAGACTCTTCTCAGTGGTGCCTGGGGACAGGAACAAGGGGCAACGGGCACAAACTGGAACACGGGAAATTCCATCTGAACATGAGGAAAATCTTCTTTCCTGTGAGGGTGGCAGAGCCCTGGCACAGGCTGCCCAGAGGGGTGGTGGAGTCTCCTCTGGAGACATTCCAAACCCGCCTGGACGCGTTCCTGTGCCACCTGCTCTGGGTGACCCTGCTCTGTCAGGGGGTTGGACGAGATGGTCTCCAGAGGTCCCTTCCAACCCCTGCCATGCTGTGATGCTGTGAATGGCCTCGCTAGAATATGCTGCTGGGGGATTCTCTTAGCAGAGCATGTGCTGCATCTGTATTCAAGCCCAAAGAGGCTCTCACAGAGTCACAGAATGATAGAGGTTGGAAGGGACCTCTGGAGATCATCTAGTCCAACCCCCTGCCAGAGCAGGGTCACCTAGAGCAGGTGTTCTCCTGTGTGCCTCAGAGCTGAGCGTGGACAGTGGCCTGAGAGGGAAGAACTTTCCAGTTGGCTGTGAAGTGTAGAGGAGCAGGAGTTAGAGAAGGAAGCGAGCTGGCCTTCTGTGGCTTCCTCCAGGCTCCTGCTGTCTCCAGGGCTTCTGTGTTCTTTGAGCCAGCAGGTAGAGCTTTGGTGCCCGCCAGCTGGAGGTTCCACCCTCAGTGCTGGGAGACTGAATTGAAACTGTGTGTTTCCAAGCTGTTACTGGTTCCCTCTGGAAACAGCGATTAGATCCTTCAGCATATACATCTTTAATTACCATAGCAATTGCCGTGGAACAAGAAGAGATCGCTGGGGAAGAGCAGAGTCAGGTTGGAGACAGACATTTGGGGTCTGACATTGTTTCTGCTATGTGCTTAAGAACATGCCAATGCCAGGGTGAGAGGGGCTGCTGAGAAACCTGCATCTTGACTTTGGTTTGAAGCTGGTCTTTTTAAGAGCTTTTGAAAATACTTTTCACAGAATGGTTCAGGTAGGAAGGCACCTTAAAGATCATCCAGTTCCAACCCCCCTGCCCTGGGCAGGGACACCTCCCACTAGACCAGGCTGCTCCAAGCCTCACCCAGCCTGGCCTTGAACGCCTCCAGGGATGGGTCATCCACAGCTTCTCTGGGCAACCTGTTCCAGTGCCTCACCACCCTCACAGCAAAGAATTTCTTCCTGATAGCCAATCTAAATCTCCCCTCTTTCAGTCTGAGGCCGTTACCCCATGTCCTATCACTACACTCCCTGATCCAGAGTCCCTCCCCATCCTTCCTGTAGGCCCCCTTTAGGGACTGGAAGGCCACTATAAGGTCTCCCCGGAGCCTTCTCTTCTCCAGGCTGAACCCCCCCAACTCTCTCAGCCTGTCCTCACAGCAGCGGGGCTCCAGCCCTTTGATCATCTTTGTGGCCCTCCGCTGGATCCGTTCCAACAGGTCCAGGTCCTTCTCGTGTTGAGGACTCCAGAGCTGGACACAGTACTCCAGGTGGGGTACTTTTCAAGTATTTTGGTGGGAAATACTGAACGGAAAACACCAGTCAAAATCCTGCCCCAGCTTGTAGGGAAACGGTGTTGGATATTTGTTCACCTTAACTTATGTCTTCCAGTGATTGACATAAAACTGGAAAAGCCTCAAGAGCAGCCTGTCAGTGAAGGAGGCTGTTCCTGCTAATACCATGTGGCTTCTACCTTTCTCCAGAACATCACTGCTTTCCCTCCCTTTACTCTTCATTGACTGCAGTGTGAATATTGGCTTGAACCTTCCCCTTTCAGTAATAACGTATTGCAGTTCATCATCGCTGGCTGTCTCGTGGAGATGATCTATTAGCTTCACAAGCACACACACACACACACACACAAAGAAAATGTCAGTGTCTTCATTATTTATAAGAAAAAAAAAAAAAGCCAAAATATTCCAGCATATTCTAGTTATAACTTTAAAAACAAACAAAAAAAAAAAGATAGGTACAATTTCTTAATATTTGTTCCTTTTTTAATATGTTATGATATTGCACTTTGAAATGATGGAAACTGAGTAAGTTTTGAATTGGACTTAGACGAGATGTGCGTGCAGAAGAATGCTTGCAAATCTTACCCATTTGATTTCTCTAACAAACTGGAAATGACTAGACAGCAGTCAGAAATGCAAGCAGAGGTGGCGTATGCTGAGGGTTTAAATGCTTATCCTTACAATAAAAAAAAAAAATTAAAACCGAGCTCTTAATCTTTCGAGCAGAGATAGTCTGACTGGTTTTCAAACCCCCAAACGTTTTTGGAAACCGACCTTAGGGGGGGGGGTTTGACACCACGAAAGGCTACTGGATTTTTTAGTTCTTGCAGAGGCAACGTGAACACATTTCCAAGAAAGCATACGGAGAAATACAGAGTGTCTTTCTGAACGGGATGAATGGCTTCTGGAGGATTTGGGGGGGGAAGGAAAGGGTGGGTGTGCATTAGCAAAACACTTGCAGGAAACAGGGAAATACCTTTCGAGTGCAAATGAGTTTTAAGAGCATTTTTTTTTTTCCTTTTATGTAGAACACCAATGAAGTAAATTATTACTGCCCGAGAGATGGGAACGTAACGTTTTCAGCCGTTTGGAGGAGAAAGCGTTTTGCTTCTGGCTTTTTTTTAGGGGAAATCTTAAGTGAATTCAGGACCGGCACTAAAACCTGCCGAAGCGGATCGAAACCTTTTAAATTGGGCAGAAAGAGGAAAGAGCAGCCGGATTCACCAATGCTGGGCTCACAGGCCAGTTCCCGGCTGGGAGAGAGGGGGCGGCGGAAGGGAGAATCACACCCGCTTTTCCGTAGCGTTGGTCGTAGGTCGACTGGGGAAGGGGTGTTTACTTTGATCATACAGAAATATAGTTGAGAGATCTTAGATGGAAAGGAAGGGAGTTTAATAGGACGGGAACCAACTTATGATTATGCAGATTTATGCCTTTATTTTTTAGCATTTTTTTTATGTTCAGTCTTCCAAGTTGGTTTAGTTTGGTTCACTAGAGCTGTATAGTTTGGTTAAATAACTAGTAATTTAGTTTTCTATTTAACTAGGCTTACAATTAACCAGTTTTCTTTGATATTTATTTCTTTGCTTAATTTTTTACTATTTTCAGTAATTATTTTTTTGTTCAGTTTTTGCTGAGGAATCCGTTTAGAGCTTTGCTGATGTTGCGAGATGTAGCTACCCGAGAAACACGGAATCGAACACACTAGAAGTGCACCCTTTTAATCTTTACTAGTCATTGTGAAGTTGCTGTGTAAGTTAATAAACACAATTGTAAATACATTGTTTGCTGGGCGAATATGGCTGAGTTACAGTGCAGGAAGGAATTCTTGAGTCTGTGTTGCGATTGCTACTTAAATGAACAATTGCAAGCAAATATTCAGGCTCCTCCTTTGTTCTCTTCTGCCCCTCTACCATCTAAAATAACCACCCGGGGAAGAGAAAGGGAATCGTCCTCACCACCACTTTCACCAGGAAACGGGCATAAAAGATTTGGGATTCTTCATTCCTGAAATGAATGCTAAACTCCTGCCCTGCCCTGGGTTTATAGCAACTCTGCACAACAATAACTTAAAGGCAGAATGAGATGTAAAGTGCTTTTATAATGCAATATTAAAAGCGAGTTTTTTTTGACGTGGCATGTCTTGAAATAAACATCAATGATATGTGACAAAGGATCATTCTTTATTTAAAAGAAACTCTTGGGGGGAAGGAAACCTGGCTGCTTTTCCTGTATTGTACTGTTCTTAACTGTGCAAAAATGGTTCATCTTGCAGCTTTTTCGTTTTGGGGTTGTTTATTTTTCCCTTTGGTTCTTCATGCAACTTACGTTGGTCATCATTTGGCTGTTTTCCACAAGCACATAAGTTTTTTGGCTTCTGATATAACCAAACCTCTACCTTTCCCGTAGTTACAAGCTTTAAGCACTGGATTTGCAAGGAGCACGTCCGGGTTACGGCGGACGAGCAGCTCGGCTGCTTTTAATGGAAGCTGCTTGCGGAGAGCGGCTGCACGTCTGGGAGCAGGTTTGTGCAATGGGCCCCTTATAACTTGCTCTAAAAAAAAAAAAAGGTCTAGAAAGGAGTGTGCCCACGAGCTCTGTGTTCAGCACAGCCCGGTGGTTGCAGGAACAAGGACGAGTCGTCAGTTGTTTGGCATTTATCCCCCAGGAGGGCCCTGAGGTCCACTCAGGACAGCCAGGTATGTTTAACATGTGTCCTTGCTGGTAGTCAGTGCTTAACGTGACTCCCAGGACTCGATCCTGTCCTAATCCCGGTTTTCCAGAGAAAAGACACTTCCAAAGTGAGCACAGGAGCAACGCGGTCTTAATTTTGTTTGCACCATAATTCCTCGCGCCATCCGTCTGTCGAGTTTTAGGTTTTGGTTTTGATTTTTCGCTCCATCAACCTGGCCAGTAGAACCACGGGAACAGATTTTTTAATGATGATTTTGTAAACAGTGAAGGTTTCTGCTCTGTTTCTTTTCTCCTCCCCACTCTGGCTTGATTGTTGTACAGTACATTACGCAGCTATTCCATTATTCACTTTTTGTCTTGATACAAGTAGTTGAAGAAATTGTATAAGGGGAAAAAGGTTCCTTTTCTTCATGTTGGAATGTCACTGGTACCTCAGCTCTGTTTGATAATATGAAACAACAACAACAACAACAACAAATCCTTAGCGCTTGAACTAAATAAATACCTGTCTCATTGGAAAGCTCTGGGTCTCTTCTCTACATATGTCCACCAGAACGCAGGTTCGTGGGGGTGCAAGGCATCAGGCTGCTGCTGCTTCTTGCTTGTGCTTTTTGTTTTTGGGTTTGAAGTGCTGCAGGAGCCTTTTCGAAGGGCGAAAGTAAGCTTTTTTTTTTTTTTTTTTTTTTTTGGATGGTGGAGGTGCGTGTTTACTGATCCTCCGGTTCTGTGCAGTGTCTCTGCTGTTGTTTCCAGCGATCGACGAGCGATATGGAGGACGGGTACAGAGAGCACGTCCCCTGCCTGCTGCAACCGTGCCTTTCTGGTCCTTTCTCGCTCTTGAAATCCAGCCGTTTCTTCCGTTCCCTTTTGCAAAGGTGATTTGGGCGTGTTGTGCGGCCTCCCCGCTGCCGGCTTCAGCTTCCCTGGGTGCTGCTCTGCGATACCCACTGAGCGGGGGGAGACCAACCCCACCTTCCTTGAGGAGGAGCCTCCTTAAGCCTCCATCTTGCTGGAGACAGCAGACGAGGGCTGCGGGGACGGGTAGGTGAGTACCAGTAACAGAGATGCTCATTAACAGAGTTATCCTTGTCTAGTGTTCTAGGGAAACGAACTGGTTTTGGTCTGGTAGCACCAGCAGCCTCACCTCTGTCGCTTGTGCAGGCTCTTCTGTATTAAAAGGACCGCCGATAAATTGGTCGTGAAGTTTGACAGGCAAGAAACTTGAACGTAGTCTCGTAGCTGTGGAGATGTGCTGGAATTAGCGATACGGGAACAGCCATATGTTCCCATAGGTGAGGCCAGGTGGGGACAGGTCACTGGAAAAGGCGTTTGTCACTGGGGGGAGCTTCTGTGCCTTGTACCTGGCACCTCCAGGTCCTGCCCTGGCTGGGAGCACACCCGGAGAGCTGCCCGAGGGCTTTGGGGAACGGGAGGGTGCGCCTGAAAACAACACGTTCAGCTCTCCAAAGTGGGTTTGGGATCAATCTGTTGGAGGGAGCAGAACTTAATGTAAGCAGGTTGTCTCCTGGGTAGCGCTGAAGCGTGTTGGTCTCAATTCCTCCGTGTTGCTCCCCGTTGCTGTTGATTTACTTTAATGCTGCTGTTGTACGTAGCCTTGGGGCTGTCACCTCAAACGCTGGTATCCCAGTTTCCCACCTGGATGGATTAAACTGGTGAGAAAAGAGGCTGCCTCTGGGCAAGGCATGGCCTGGGGCGTGGGAGGCTGGTCCCGGCCACTGGCTCATGGCTGCAGCGGGTCAAGCTCTCTGCTCCCAACCCTGCTGGTTTTTATTAGCTATAAAGTCAGCCAGCGAGTGTCTGGCTCGGATTAGAGGGTGCCTCATGCTGGCGTTTACTGATGGCTCCTTTGTCTGCTCCGCTGGGAGGACCAGCCCTGATTTTGCCGGGCTGGAGGAGCTGCAGCATCCTCCTGGCAGCATCTGCAGAGCTGCTGCCGCAGCCGACGCCATCCTCTTGCTGCACACTAGACCGTGAGAGGGCTCTACCTGATGCAGCAGCACCTTTTTCCATGCTGGGCATGTACCAGCCCCGAAAGGAAGATAAATGGGGGGTGGGCAGGCTGCTTCTCGCCGCGTTACCTGCGACGTGGCTGCGGCAGAGGCTGCCAACGCTCCTGCAGTTGGGAAAGCAGCTGCAAACATCCGAACCTCAAAACAGCCTCTCTCATCTGCGCTGCCGCCTCCTCTGCCGCTCTGTTCTTGCCTGAGCTGGGGTTTCCAGGCTTTCTGAGCTTGGTTTTTCATCCATTTGCAAAAGGACCTATTTTTTTCCCCCCTTTTTTAACCACCTTTCCCTTCCCCACCCTGGTCTGAGTGTGTGCCGAAGTCGAACACGGCTTTTTATACGACATTCGGGATCCTCTTGTAGCGGCTGAACATAGCCGACTGCCCGGGCTGATGCCGTAACCGCCCAGCTCAGGCGTGTCGGGAGTTAAACGCCGGCTGAATTGCAATGACATGAGCGGCTCTGCCGTTCCCTGGAGGATGAGGAGTAGGGCAGGGCTGAAGGCAGCTCAGCAGGGTGATGCTCCTGCTGCCCTGCTGGGTTCGGAGGGAGGAGGCTCTCTGCGACTGCTGTTTCCGAGTCAAATCTTCCAGGTTTGCCACCTGTTTCCGAGGTTTCGGGTATAAATTAAAGCCATTTCGAGTGTTTGCTGTCGGCCACCCAGAGAGCGCGTCTGGAATGAGGATTGTATTAAAGGCTTGATTAAAGTTCCCGCTAATTAAAGCGCTGAAACCGCTCTGTATCCCCCCCTGCGCAGCCAATAGGTCCATCCGCAGTGCTGCGTGTCCTCAGCTACAGGGTGTCAGAGGGAGAAAACGGTGTCTATTGTTGTTCCCGGTGCTGGCGGTGGACTCGGCACTGACCTTTCCCATGTTCATCCCAGCTCGGGAAGAGGAGACAGGTGGAAATTTGAGGCTTGATCCTGACATTTGCCAAGACGTCGCAGCCTGCTGTGCAGCAGCTTTATTTCCAGATAAATGGGTTTTGATCACAGTGAGGGTCAAGCCGCCTCCAGCCGATTTCTTTGCTGTGACATTCGGGGACTAAACTTGTAAGGCTCTTTGTGGGCATGATTGGACGTTAACTGCTGGTGCCTGGTCCTTCCTGCAGATCCCACCACGTGAGTCCTTGTTTCAGAGGGTTCTTTGAGTTGTTCTGGGCTTCGGCTGGTCTTTGGGACTTCGGCAGCTCTCGCCGCTGGGAGAGAGGGGTTGTGCGAGTCTGTATTTGAGTGTGAGTGGAGTGGGTCCACCCTAATCTCTGTTTCTTGGTGCTTTTTGTCCCTCTGGTCCTGTGCAGCATCGGTCCCAGTCGGCACCGAAAACCCCTGGGAAGGCCCTCTGCTGTGGGTGACAACCTGAGCGGAGCGGACACCAAGCCAGGTGGTTCTGTGGATGATGGTTTCTGTTCTTCCAGATTTCTCGTGCTTCCACGTCTATTTTTAACATATTTAATGGCTCCTTCATTTAGTTTCCTAGCAAAGGGTCTGGCTGCCATCAGCTGCTTCCACCAACAGTGTGAAGACTCCAGGAATCGCTGCTGGAGGCACGTGCTGGTCCGTTACTGCCCTTCTTGGTGGCCTTGCCTGGATCACTCGGTGTCCCCGGGTCTTCGGGAGACTGGCACAGCCCTGCTCAGTAGGAGAGATGCAGGATCGACCCCGGGATGTTCAGGTACCGCAGGGATGGGGACTGTGGGGGTCTGAGCTGGGGAAAAGGAGCTTTGGCAGGTCAGCAGCTGGAGTCGGCGTGGAAATGCGTGCTGATTTCCGGGTTGTGCTGCTCTGGGTGAAGCATTTCCAGATGTTTCCATCTCCAGGCATAAGATGGGTTTTGCATCCTGTATGGTAAATGCCTGCCAGTGGCTCCTGGACATGGGCTTGCCCAGGAAAACCTCCAGCTTTTCCCGGAGCTGCCAGCTCCTGGCATTGCTGAAGTCCCCGAAAAAAGAGGGTTTAGGGGATGTCCCCCTGCTTGGCGTGTTCCTACAACTGCCACCTCCCTGCCCAGCCTGAACCATTTGCACCCACAGGTTACGCTGTGCACGCTTGAGTGTTTTAGTCCACCAGAGCTGGGCTCGACCCTGGGGGCTCTGTATCCCAGGCTGCTTCGTTACCAGTGCTTCGTTAGCAGCCGGACACACTGCTCCGCTTGCTGTGCTTCCCAGCAGATGGGATGGCACTAATTGGTGCTAATTGGCGACAGCGGCAGCTGGAGCTGTGCGTGGCCCCGGAGCTGAACTGGACTCGGTGCTGGTACCCAGGACTTCGTGGTGGGGACAGGAGGTGGATGCCCTCCCTGGTTGGCCGTGGGGACGCCCCATCCCTCTGCCCTGCAGCAGGTACTGCTCCCCAGCTTTGTTCCCAGCTCCCCCCCCACCTTCCCAGCCACGCAGAGACAAGAGCTGGCGCTCTCAAAGCCCTACCTTTGGGGACACCCTGGAAAGGGTCTTTTGGGCCTGCAGGGACAGGTTGAGGTGGAGGTGACGATGGAAAATAGGTCAGAAAGTGGGACAGCAGCCCCAGGCGTTAGACAGGACCAAGCGCGGATCCAGGAGGGAGCAGGGCCAAGCGCTGTTTGGCCTCTGTTTCCCATTTACTGTGCGTCCGAAAAGCAGTCGTGGGTTTGTTGTGTCATTTCTCTGTCCCCCCCACCCCATTGCAGCAGGAATAACCATGGGGCTCCAAGGATCAGTGGCAGAAGAGAATGTGGGGAGGTGTGGAGGTGAGCGTGCCGGATGCGGGACCTGGGCCGGGAAGTAGGAGAAGGCAGATGGGACGAGGGCGCAGAGGGACGTACGGGGCCAGATCCTTCTCCTCTCACCCCGTCAAAGCTGGGGATTGCGTGCGGGGATCCGTGCAGCGATGGAAACCCTGATGAACCCCTGGCTTAGAAAATGCGATTTTTTTTCTGAAAGCAGGGGGCAGGCAAACCTCAGCTTCTCTCTGCTTTGCAAATTGAATAGATTCAGTGATGCTTTTAAGCCATCTTGAGGTTTACAACAGGGTTGGCAGAGCCCTTCGCTGCACCAGTCCCTTCCTGAATGGAGACGGCGTGTCCCACAAGCTCTGAATTTGGGATGGAAAGGCAGGAGCCGCTCTGCCAACAACCATGGTTGTGGTCCAGTAGCACCGAGCGGGATTTCTCAGGCAGCTTTTTCCCTTCTGTGTCTCTTCGCGGCCATCGTGCTGCGTTCGGAAGCTGCGAGCGGGACCCCAAGACCCTGCGGTGCCGGGGACGGCGTCTGGGTGCTGCGCGTTCCGCTCAGGTCCCTTTTTTTTGCAAGAAGTGGGGGTTTTTTTGCAAGGGTGTTCTTGAGCTTTCTAGTGGCCTGTCCCTCCCCTGGAGCTGCCCTCGGAGCTCTCGCTTGAAAAGGGAGGGAGGAAAAGGGGATGCAGGAGGAGATGGGGGAGCTGGTGACACCCATGCGCAGCTCTTGAGTGGGACCCAAACCTTCCCACCCCCTGGAGACCGGTGAGGATGGGCAGCCCCCTCCTCATCCTCACTCACCCGCAGGCTGGCTCTCGTTTTTCGCTGCCTTTATTAGACTGTGGATAGCTGCTTTTTTTTTTTTTTTTTTTTTTCTCCTTTTTTTCTCTCCAAAAATCGATGCAGTTGACGGAAGCGGGTTTGCAGCAGCAGTGGAGGCGAGGGAGGCCGGGGGAGGATGAGGATGGTGTTTTGGGACATTCCGAGTCCCTGTCAGGCACAGGGACAAACTGATCCGGAGCTTTAATGGCAAGAGCGAGCCGGGGCGCTGGTGTCACTGGCGTTTTTTGTTATTTATCTGTGGTTTTTCTTTGTAATTCTTGAATTTGTTCAGTATTGATGGTGTCTCCAGGATAAAATGGTGCCTCTAAGGGCGATGCTCGGCAGCTGCGCCTCTGCACTTTCCCTCAACGTCTGCCTGGTGCTGCCCAACGCCGCACAAAAACATCAGCTGCCACTTGTCCCCTGGCCTCAGGGCCACCCAGAGGGACTGTGTCTGCCCCTCAATCCCAAATCCCTGCTTCAAAGACCACAGTTGGGTTGCCAGAAAGGGTCCCTGGTCCCCAGGGAGAGCTGCCCTTGTCCCCAAGTGATTTCTCCCCCTCCCAAAAACCAAGGTGAAACTCAAAGATGCTGCGTGTCCCTCCTGCAGTGACTGCTGCTCGGCTTGGGGAAGCTGTGATATTCCCAGCCCAATTCCCAGGGTCTAGTCCCAATTTCCAGGGGTTTTGCCTCAATTCCTGGGGGGGGGTTCACACCCTTTCTCCAGCTTGGCCAGGCCCAGGGGACCCGGTGCGAGGCTGGAAGGGGGTGGAAATCCTGCAAAGGTTTTCATCCTCCTCATTTTTTAATCTAACCTGTCTCTTGAGCATCCCTGGGGTTGCCTCTTGCGTCAGCGCTTGCTCCTGTGCTGGAACCCGCCCTCCCCCCCCCAAAAAAAAAGCCCCTACAAAGCAGCTCTGCTCTGGGCTTTAAAGCTGGGGCTGCAAAAAAACCCCAGCCATCTCCCCAAAAGAGCTGTTTGGAGCAGCACCTGCTCTCCCCCTCGGTCCAAAAAACCAGGTATTTCTGCAGCCAGTTTCCTGCAGAGATTTTGGGGTGGGGAATTGAGCCAGGTTTTGGGGCTGGGACGCTGCGCCCTCCCCTCTGCCAATGGCCCCGGCAGCTCCTCAGACCCTTTGTGGACGGGAATCAGACACTGTGGGGGTTTTAGGGTAGGTTTTTGGGGGGTCTCTGAAGCACATGAGGGTTATTTAATGCAAAAGACGGAGCTGACAGGAGGATATGGGATGGGTTCGGGGCTGGATGTCTGTCCCCAGGGTGCAGGGTGGCAAGCAGGCTGGTTTCGGGAGGCCGAGGGTGGCTCATGGCGGGTACCAAGCCAGGGGTGAGTTAAACCGGGCTGGGGAGGCAAAAGGAGCCGTGTCAGGGGGGCTGGTGGCCCGGTTTTGGGCAGAAGGAGAGTGCGGGGCTGCTAAAACCAGCACGGCATCCACATGAAGGAGCCCAGGGCAGCACCGGTGGCGGCTCCCGCCAGCAGCCCCAAGGCCATCTGGTCCCCGGAGACCCGGTAGGGATCCTCGCGCACGATGACATGGGTCACCCCAGGAGCTGTAAGGCAAAAAGGGGGGTGAGCTGGGGAGGGTGATGGGGAGACACTGTCCTCCTGGCACCACGCTGATGCCAACAGAGGGGCACTGCTTCCCCCAAGGGGCGCCAGTGGTCTTGGGATGGAGGGAACCCCCATTTTTGGCTGTCACCCGTGTCCCCTGTGTAGCCACAGCTCCTTCCAGCATCTCCTCCCCACCCCCTGATGCACACTCCGCAGACAAATTAAACACCCCCCGGCTGGTAATGAGGTGAAGCATCAAACGAACACTGGGGAGGGATGGGGTGAATCAGGATCCGGCCACCCTCCCTGTGCCACTGGATGAGGCCACCCACCTCCGTACTGGTGGCCGTAGTGTCCGGAGCTGATGTAAGCGGTCTGGTGGGAGTCGAGGGGCACCGTCTGGTAGTAGTCATCATCATAGGGGTCGTAGACGTGCACCTGGGAGCGGTGGGAGCGCGGTGTGAGGCTGATGCCCAGACTGGGGCCACACAGGGCCCGGTGGAGCCACAGCCCAGCCAGTGTGGCCGTGCTGGTGCTGTGCCTCAATTTCCCCGGCGTGCGACAGCGTCTGAATCACTTGGGTTCCCCCGTGCTGCTGACAGCGGGGGCAGTGTCCGAAATGCCTGGGGCAGCCTTGGCTCAAGCACCTCAATCACCTACCTGTGCTCAGGTCACCTTAGCTGTGTCCCCTCTCACCTTAGTTTTGGCCCCTGTTACCTTAACCACGTCCCCATCACCTCAAATTCTGTCCCCGTCACCATAACTGTGGCCCCATCACCTTAACTCTGCCCACATTCCCCTTAACTGTGTCCCCCATCACCCTGTGTCCCCTGTCACCTTAACTCTGCCCCACTGCACTAAGTGATAGGACAAGAGGAAACGGCCTCAAGTTGCCCCAGGGGAGGTTTAGGATGGATATTAGGAAAAATTATTCACCGAAAGGGTTGTCAAGCATTGGAAGAGGCTGCCCAGGGCAGTGGTGGAGTCACCATCCCTGGAGGGATTTAAAAGCCGGGCAGACGTGGTGCTGAGGGACATGGGGGAGTGGTGGCTTTGTCAGTGTTGGGTTGATGGTTGGACTCAATGATCTGAAAGGTCCCTCCCAACCTACACGATTCTGTGATTCTATGTTCTCATCAACCTTAACTTCTGCCCCCGTCACCTTAGCTCTGTCCCCGTCACCCCAGCCCACTGAACAGGGTCACCCTCGGCTCTGTTGTCTTCCGTCGGTGGCATCACCAGCAGACTGCTCTCTCACTGCCACTTCTCCCCAACCTTCTTCCCCATCTGCCTCCAGGAGCTTTACTCCCTGTGCCCCGGGCTTCCCTGATGGGCGCTGGCTCTTGGGGGGCCACCCCGAGCTCAGCATCAGCCCCGGGAGGGGGCACTCAGGTTGGTGTAACCTCCACCCACGCCTGCCCGAAGCCCGTGCCGGGACGGTGTCCCTGTTTTGGGGGATGGAGCCTCACCGGGGTGGATTTAGCCTCCAGCACGGCCATCTTCCAAGCGCTGCAAACAAAACAGAGGGACACGGTTTTGGGGTGTGCTGGAGGGGGGGGACAGGAATTGTCCCTGTGGGGCCACCTGGGCACACGTGTCCCCCTTCCTTCCCCCAGTGACCTGGATGTGGCCGCGGGGCCGGCGCTGATCTTTAATTCCCTATTAGCCAGCGCTGGGCTAATAGGTGGGGATGGGAATGTGCTGGGAAGTACCCGACACCATGGGGATGGGCACGGAGCTAAACGCTATCCCTGGGAACAGCCCTGGCTAAAACAAGGGCAGGCAGGAAAATGACATCTAAATTGGGGGAAAAAGCAGGTAACGGATGAATTTCCAATCAGCTGGGGTCAAGCTCAATTGATCGAGCTCAGCTTGGCCACGGCTGAACATCTCCCTCCATCTTAAGCGCAGCTGAAGGTTTCCCACTTTTCATTTTTTATAAAAATTAATTATTTTTTAGAAGTATTTTAATTTTCTTGTAAAAAATCAAGAAATTTATTTTTGAAATAAATGGAAGGGGAACAGTGCGAAAAGTGGGTGTTGCCTCCTGCCGGGTATGGCCTTAAGCCAACAAGAATTTCATTTTCACATTATTTATCGCCAAATACCGATGAAAACCCTTCCCCAGTGATCCTCGGGCAGGCCAGGAGGTGATTTCTCATCCGGGAGGGAAACCCCTCCCCCTGCAGGACACCGGCTCCTTAAAAATAGCTGCTTTTGGCTCTGAATTATTCACCAGGAAACCCAAATCTCCGCCTGCGCCTATCGCCCTGCGAGCGCAAGCAGGTGTTTGAGAAAACAGGGGTTGTGTGGGGTTTTAGCCGTGGGTGGGACGTGCTGGGAGCGGGATGGGGCTCTCGCGCAGCCCAGGCTCCCTCCAGGCTCGGATAATTCGGATGAAAAAGCCAACAAGGGGATTTCGGTGCCACCGTGGTGGGATTTTGGCTTACACGGCGTCATCCTCGCTCTCGGCGCACAGCGTTGTCTTGGAGCCGTCCCGCAGCACGACGGTCAGCAGGCAGTCGCGGCTCTTTCCCTCGGGTGGCTGCACGTCTGGAAGCGGAAGGGGCAGGATTCAGCGTCAGCGAAAAACCCCCCAGAGACCCCCCCCCCCAATCTGCCCACGGACCCTCCCGGGAGAGGGTTGTGCTCCAAATTACCCCTGTTACCCCTGGCACGAGCAGCCTCCCCGTGTGCCGCTAAGGGATGCAAGCATTAAAAACCTGCTGGGACACCGTGCCCCTCGTTCAGGTTTAATTTCGGCTCCGTCTCCGCTTACAAGTTAGCCTCAGGCTCTCAAAGGTTAAAAGCCAACCCGAGCGAAGAGCTGGCGAGCAGAAACTTCCACCCCCGCGGCAGAAAGAAAGTGGACAGGCAGAAAATTGCCAAAAATCTGAAAGGCCGAGCTGTGTTTGTGCTTTGAATTTGCCAGATTCCAGCGAGCACCCAAGTTTTGTAGAAACGCTGGAGTTGGATCACGAGCTCGAGCAAGAACAAAATCTTAAATCCACGAGGATTGTGCATCTTCTTCCCTTCTCAAAGCTTGGCGGGACCCTCCGGTGAGGATAAACCTTTGGGTTCGTGCTCCCACCGTGGCATCCCGGCTTTGCCGCCGCCGCTCGCAACCCAAGAATGGCGCTTTGTGCGGCGGCCGTGGGCTGCCGGGGCCGAGCCGAGCTGCTGCTTTTTGTTCTCCTTGTTTGTGCGAGACAGCAAGGGATGAGTCAGGGACGTGGGATCGTGTTTTGAACAAGCACAAACCAGAAGGAGAGTTTCTCCTTCCTTCCCCAGGGAAAAGCAAGGGAAGAGAAGATGCGACGTGCATCTGGTGGGGGACAGCCCGGCGCTGGCTGGCAGTGAGAAAGGCGTGAATTAGGCAGCCTGGATTATTTTTGGGGTGTTCTAGATGCTCACAAGAAGAGCATCGTTTAAAAGGGTTACAGCTACATGGAGAGCCCTGCACGGGATGGGGTTGGGGACGCGGGGCTTTGTTCACCTCTGCACTCGCGGCCGGTCCTCACATCCCGGCAGCTGTATTTGATGTGGATCCGGCCATCCATGTCACGCTGCGTCTCGTCGTGGTAGTAAACCAAGCTGCCGTCCAGGTAGAGGACGAACCAGTTTCTCTTCCAGCGGCGCAGGATGGAGCCTGACGGGATGGGGAGGAGGTGAAGGACGGCAGTGAGCCCGGCGGGATACGGCCAACGCGCTCCCGAGACCCAGTCCCGTCCCCCATATTTGCAGCCGGATCCCAGCACCCCCTGCAAGAGCCGCTGCATCCCACAGGGCACCCGTGCCCGGCAGGAGCATCCGGGGCAGCACGGCCAGGTGGCTTTAAATTAAAAAGAGCTGCCAAAAAAGCCATCAGGGCATCTTGGTGCTGCCCTGCCGTGCCTGCGGGACCGGATCCAGCCCCGGACATGGAGCCGCGTGTCTGTTTTGGTGGCAGAAGGCCCTTCTCTCCTCTTATGTAAATCCGTGAGCGGCTGAGCCGCGATTTCCTCGCTGCCATGGATTAACCGCCCGGGTCAGGGCCCCTCTCCCCCGGTGCCTCATCCCAACACCCTGTAGCCAAAACCCCTCTGGGGTTTCTTTGGAGGGGGCTCCCAACCTGGAAAGCTGAAAGGTCGCACTTACTCTGCCGCCAAAGCCAACCGCTCTTCACCAGCGCCATGGCTGCGGAAAGGTTTTCCGGACCTGCTGGCACAGGAAAAATAACAGGGTTAAAATAGCAGCTCCCGCCTTGCCTACGTTTTTTCCCCAGTTCTCACCTCCCTGCGGCTCCAGGAGCGAAGCGGGATGGGGATTCACCCTCGTTGCCCCTTTTTTTTTTGGGCAGGGGGGGAGCGATGGGATGAGCCGAGCGCACGGGTTAATCGGGGTTAGACAGACGTGGGCTTTCGTCATCTGGGGAACATGGCGAAGGCAGGGAGGGAGGAGGAACTCCAGCCACCTTTCTTTCTGCCTTTAATCTCATTGGGATTTAGGGGATTATCATCCCGTGGAGGTAAGTGGAGAAATCCGGGCCGTGTATGAAAACAGGCAGCAACTCCCCATGGCCCCAGTAACTTTCCACGGCAAACGACAGCCACACTTGTTTGTTTTCCCTCCCTGGATGGAAATTAGTCCTTAATAAGGCCATGAAGTCATCGCTCCCTGGGGTCCCCGAGCAGAGCCAACACCCCAGGGACAGGCCGGAACGGTTACCTGGCCACGGCCCCCCGCCTCCACCCGTCAACCAGGGACTCCGGTGCCCCGATGATGGGGGCTCAGCACGCCAGGACGGCCTCCAGGACCGCCTGGCTGGGTCCCCTCCTGGTCTGGGGGAGCACTGAGGCACAGACCCCCGCCCAGTAACCGCTGCGCTTGGTAACTGCGTTGCCCCGTGTCCGAATCCCGGGTGTCCATGTTCCCCTGGGGACAGCAGCCCTGGTACGCTCATCCACTGCTTGTGTCCCCCTGGCACCCACATCCCCCTGGGACCCACGTCCCCCAGAAATCACAGCCCCTGGGTACCTACATCCCCTGGGACCCTCACCCTCCTGTACTCACACCCCCTCGTACCCCCATTCCGCAGTACTCACACCCCCGTGGTGCCCTCATCCCCCTCTATTTGCAGCCCCCGGTACCCACAGCTGGTGCCCTCATCCTCCTGTACCTGCATCCCTGGCATCGTTTTTCCCCCCTGTACCCTGTACTGCATCCCCCTTCTGCATCCCTCTGGTACCCACAACCCTCCGTACTGGCACCCCCTAGGTACCCCCCTCCCTCTGGTACCCACATCCCTGGTACCCCCACCTCTCTGGTATCCCCATCCCAGTGCTCCCATCCCTCTGGTACCCACATCCCTGGTACCCCCACACCTGGTACCCCCACCTCTCTGATATCCCCATCCCGGTACTCCCATCCCTCTGGTATGCACATCCCGGTACCCACATCACCTGGTACCCCCATCCCGGTACTCCCGTCCCTCTGGTACCCACATCCCGGTACCCCCACACCTGGTACTCCCCATCCCAGTACTCCCCATCCCCCGATAGTCGTGTGTCCCCCCCCCCCCCGCTCCGGTCCCTCCTCCCGTTCTCCCGCCATCCCGGAGCCCCCCGGAGCCCCCCGCGCATCCCTCACCGGGCGGAGGCGGCGCGGCGGGTCCCCGCTGCGGGCAGCGCTGCGCTCCGCTCCGCTCCCGCTCCCGCTGCCCGGCCCTGCCCGCCGCTGCCCGCCCGCACGGAGCGCCGGGAGCTGTAGTCCGGTACCGGCGGGGGCGGGCAGGAGCGGGGCGGCGGGCTCGGCTGGGTAGAAACATCCCAAAGGTACCGGCCGGAGGGAAAATGCCCCTTTTTAGCGATTTATCCCCCAAAAGCAGATGCCCGGTGCTGGCGTGGCCGGGATGCTGCTGGGCTGGTGCCACCGGTGATGCCCGTGGTTCATCTAGCTGTGACCCACCGAGGAGATCCACCACCTCCGCTTTCTCCCCAAAGCCCCCCTTTTCCTCCGGAGACGGAGCAGCCGCACAGTCGGGAAAAGCTGGGCAATCGAGGGGGTCCCGTGGGACAAGGGGGCTGTAAATAACCCACACGCTGGTGCCCTTGGGAGGGCTTGGCCCAAACAGGAACACCAAAGCAGCGAGGGGATGCCCAGGGGGTTTCCTGCCCCACAGAGATGGGTCTGGAGCTGGGCATGGGGAGATGAGATGCTTCAGGGATGCAGGACCCTCCTCTGGTGCTGGGAATGGGTCTGAGGAGGTGTTTAATAGCACAACGGAGCGAGCAGCGGGGGCACATCACCGGCAGGAGCATAAATCGGGAACGACCCAAATTTTAAGCACCTGAGTGCTCGTCTGAATTAAATTGCTGAGTGGGGTGACTTAAAAATCAAGGTCTGACCTGGCTCCTGCTGGAGATAAGGGCAAAACTATCGTCGGCTCTGGAGACAGACGGGTTCAAGTCGCACATGCTCGAAGTCCGCAGGGTTGGAAAAGCTGCTGGAGTTGTCGCTGCACGTTACCGGGGCCCTTCACCCCCATTTGAGACATCTGCGGCTTTGCAAACCTGTTGGGAGAAAAAAAGATGAGAGTTTAGGAGCGGGGGAGAGCCCGGGATGCATCCCTGGGCCAGCGGTCCGTGGTCTCCAGCTTCTGCCAGGCAGATTTGGAAATCGTGGACCAGGGGACAGCGGGGAAAAAGGGGAGCTTGAATTATTCAGGGAGATCAAGAGCCAAGAATCACCCAACCCCTCTTATCCACTCCTCTTTTCCCACAAAAAAAGGGCCAGCAAGGAATATCTATATATATATATACACACACACACGTATTTTTTAATATATCTCTCTCTCCATACAGATACACAGGGCATGCCCAGGCAAATGTGCAGGCGTTGCCGGCAGCAGGCGGGATTTGTGCGTGGGCAGGGATGTGTTTCTATCGAGACGATAGAGCCCAGAGCTTCTCCCAAAGCCTTTTTTTGCTGCCCCGGGGAAGGAAATAGCACGTTTCCTACGGCTCCACTCGCGCGCTGGAAACGCTCGGGCCCGAGACGACTTAGGGAGCGCAATCCCCGGCGGCTGCCTGGCGTTACGCAGCTTCAAATACACGTCAGGTTATTTATAGTCAAGGCTGGGCTGATAATAAAGATGTTTATTAAGCATTTGGCAGCCCTTACTACAAAAAAAAAAACCCCTCATGTATTCCAGCGGGTTTTTCAACGTAAAGCCCTTTCCCCTCCCTCTGGCGCTGGCTCTACTGCGGCGAACAGCAGCAGGAATTAAATTAATCCAGCAGCCTGCAGATTGATTACAAAGGAGTTAAATTGCAACCGCCCCATCGGCCGGGGCGCGCTCGCGCAGCCTTGCGCATCCCTCCACGCTGGTTATCCGGCTGCGAAACATCCCCAGTCGCGCTAAATATTTCAGAGACGCACATTTGGATATCAAGGGCCGGGCCAGATACTTTGTTCTGCGATGAATTAATGAAGAAGTTCCCTTAGGAAGGGTTTTGGGATGAAATTTGGAATTACTCTGGGCTACCCACCGGTATGGTGCTGCCCCTCCGTAGGCAGACGTAGGCCACAATTGGGTATAAATCGCTCTCAAAGCTTTTCCACCGCGTTATCGTGAGCTTTGCCACAGGATTGGAATAATTTGTCTCCTTGACAGCAGAAGGACACGCCGCCGAGTGAAATAAATAGATGCTCTATTTAAAATGGCAGCAGATTTTCATGGGGTTGAAAATCTATAGTGCTGCGCTAATGGGTTCTGCTTGGCTGCAGCCCCCGGTCGGCTGGCAGATAAGACGTCAAGTTTATTCCAAGAAGGAGAGGAGGGAAACAACAACAACAACAACAACAACAGAAAGAGAGCAGAAACATAACCCCCGGGGAGCAAACAGCAACGCAGCCCACGGTGTTTGTGCTGGACGGGCTGACACGGCCGGCGTCCGGGATTGCAAACCGAACGCGGGACCATTAAAACATCCCCAAATCGCTCTGCTTCCCCTCTGGAGAAGAAAATGATGCTGGTGCGGGATTCGGGGGGCTCGGTTTATTTATTTTTTTGCAAACTGGGTTGGGTTTTTTTGTTAGATGGGATAAATTTGGGGCACGCTGGGTGGAAAGGGTGACCTGAGGAGCCGGGAGGTTATTTCCAGCTGGCAAAGCTGCTCAGGTGGAAGGGAGAAAGGACGAAACAGACTTGCCCCCTCGCGCGGGGGAGCCAAACCACGGATTTCCCCTCACTTTCTGTAGCAATCAGGTGCTGCTCAGTAAAAGAGATGAACTTTGAAACTTTCAGTTGGTTTTTCTTCCAGCTGGGCTCTGTCCGTGTCTCACCTGGGGGTGTCGTTACAGCAAGGAGCTGTCAGAGCGGTGGCTCGGTGCCTGGTGGAGATCTCCCCTGTCCCAGCCTTGGGTTTTGGGTATGAAACAAAGGATTTTTTTTTTTTAAACTCTTCCCACGTCTCACATGATGTAGGAAACCAGCGCCTCCCCTGTCTCCTCCTCTCTCCCCGTGCTTGAACCCAGGATGAGGACACCCCAATGTTTGCTCTTTCTCTTCCTAACACACATCTGCCCTTGGGACAGGTCGGTACCTGGGTTGCAGGGGCGATAAAACCCCGCGATGGGCTGTTAAGGAGCCCTCAAATCCAGCGGGAGGCTCCTTTTACCAGTACGACACTGGGAATCGCTGGGGCTGAGCATGTCGCATTGGTGCCACCGGCATCCTCCACCCGTAGGGAGAAACATGCAAGGAGAAATGTTTTTTTTGACGCAGTTTTCACAACACTGTCCCCAACACCCGCATGTCCAAGGGGTGAGAAATTGAAGCAAGCAGCTTGGGTACGACTCTTACCATCCCTTGGACACCCCCATCCCGACTGATTCCCCAGGGGATGTATTGATCTGAAAGGTCCCTTCCAACCTAGGCGATTCTATGATTCTGTTCTACGGTTCTGTTCAACATCGATCGCTTGGGAAACAAAATTCCCAGCATGAATCTTCACAAAAAGCAACATGAGCCATCAACGTGCGCTGGCAGCCCAGAAACCCCCCACAGCCTGGGCTGCATCCCCAGCAGCGTGGGCAGCAGGGCGAGGGGGGGATTCTGCCCCTCTGCTCTGCTCGGGGGAGACCCCCCTGCAGTGCTGCCTCCAGCTCTGGGGCCTCAGCACAGGAGAGACACGGAGCTGTTGGAGCGGGGCCAGAGGAGGCCCCGGAGATGCTGGGAGGGCTGGAGCCCCTCTGCTGGGAGGACGGGCTGAGAGAATTGGGGGGGTTCAGCCTGGAGAAGAGAAGGCTCCATGGAGACCTCGGAGCCCCTTCCAGTCCCTCAAGGGGCTCCAGGAAAGCTGGGGAGGGACTCTGGATGAGGGAGGGGAGCCATGGGACGAGGGGGAAGGGGTTTCCACTGCAAGAGGGGAGACTGAGCTGAGATCTCGGGCAGAAATTCTTGGCTGTGAGGGCGGTGAGCCCCTGGCCCAGGTTGCCCAGAGAAGCTGTGGCTGCCCCATCCCTGGAGGGGTTCAAGGCCAGGTTGGCCGGGGCTTGGAGCAAGCTGGGCTGGTGGGAGGTGTCCCTGCCCAGGGCAGGGGGTGGCACTGGGTGGCCTTTAAGGTCCCTTCCAACCCAAACCATTCTGTGGTTCTATGAAACAGCAATGAGTGTTGTGAGGGACTGAGGGGACGTACCCCTGTTGGTGTCAGTCCTGGGGTGAAGACCCATAGGAATTCAATTCTCCACCTCCCAGACACCAGCGCTTTCCCCAAATACTCTTTTCCCGCCCTAAAACCAGGGTGTTGAGCTGCGGTGACGCAGTTTGCACCCACCTTGGTGCCCCCTGCGCCGGCAGGTGCTGACGCTGCCCCCAAAAAGGTTTCAGGACAATTTTTCGTGCCTGATCCTGCATGAAAAACTAAAGTGCTCGTTTGCGCTCCTGGGGAAGGGCCTGTTCCCCCTCCCGGGGCTGTGGGGGGGTTGGGGCGGAGGGGGCAGCAGCTGCCATCCCCACATATCGAGGGCGTCCCGGACGTGGGGCAAAGGGTTTCGGCGGGGAAGGGTCCGGTTCGGGCTGTGAGGAGAAGGGATGGGGCAAGGCCAGGCCGCGGCAGGAGGATGAGGAGGAGAAGGCGGCAGGGGGATCAAGGCCGGACCCCGCCATTCTGCCCTCCTCTCTGCAGGCCGCTGTAGGCCCGTGGCCCCGCGGTCGCCGGGCGGCTGCCGGAGCCGGGGCCAGGCCCCGGGGGCCGGCGGAGCCCCCGCTTGCAGGCCCCGGTGGGGGGGGAATCCCCGCCGCGGCCCGCGCCTCCCCTCAGCCGCCGCGGACTACAACTCCCACCATGCCCCACCGAACTACAGCTCCCGTCATGCCTTGCGCTCCCCCGGGCCGCACTACAGCTCCCAGCAGGCAGCGCGCCGGCACTACACCTCCCATCCTGCCCCGCGCCCGCGCCTGGGCCCCCATCTCCCTCCCCGCCCGCCCCGCGGGACTACATTACCCAGCGTGCCCCGCGCGGAGCGGCCAGCGCCGAGCCGCGGCGGCGGCGCGCAGGGGAAGCCGGGAGTGGTAGTCCCGGCGGCGGCTGTAACGGTCCCGCTGGTGGTACTCCCCCCCCGCCCGCCCGCCACCGCCGCCCCCTCCCCCACCGGCTGGCGGCTGCAGGCAGAGCAGGAGCCGCGGAGCAGGCAGCGCGAGCAGGGGGAGCGCGCTGCCGCCGCCGCCGCACCGGCTGAGGGGACGCCGCCGCCGCCGCCCGAGCAGCCGCAGGTGAGGGGGGGGAACCCCCTGAGGGCGCTGAGGAGGGGGGGTGTGTGACAGCGGCAGGGGGGGCGGTGGTGGCTGTGTGCCCACCCCGGAGGGGACAGGGCCGGTGGCGGCGGGGGGAGCATCCTCTCAGCGCGGGGCTTTGCGTGGCCCCCGGAGGGTGAGGGTCAGGCGCGGGAGGAGGAGAGCCCCAGCCGGGGGGAACGGGAGGGAAACCACCGCCCTGGGGAGGGCGAGACCCCCCCAGCGCCTGTTGTGTCCCCCTCCGAGAGCCTGTTGTGTCGTCCTCCCCCCTCAGAGCCTGTTGTGTCCCCCACCCTCAGAGCCTGGTTATCCCCCCTCAGAGCTTGTCCCCCCACATCTCAGAGCCTGGTTGTGTCCCCCCCACGAGCCTGTTGTGTCCCCCCACCCCTCAGAGCTTGTCGTGTCCCCCTCAGAGCCTGTTGTGTGCCCCCCCCCCTCAGAGCCTGTCGTGTTCCCCCCTCAGACCCTATAGCCCCCCCCCACTGGAGCCTGTAGTCCCCCCTTAGAGCCTGTTGTCCCCCTGAGAACTGCTTGTCCCCCCCCCAGGAGCCTGGTTGTCCCACTCCCCAACCCTGTTGTCCCCCCTCAGAACCTGTTGTCCCCCTCGAGCCTTCTTGGCGGGCTTTGCCTTCAGCCCCACGGGGAACGAGTGGGCTCGATGCCCCCTCCCGGGGGAGGGGGGGGACACGGCGATGGTCCGGGGGTTCACCTCAACGGAGAGCCCACCGAGGAGCCACCACCGCCGGGTCCAAGCCAAGTTTCACCTTCTCTGGGGGTGGAAGAAGAAGGAGGGAGATGGAGAGACGGGGCTCACCGGTGATTTTTCTTCTGCGTGTCCATCCCTCAGGACATGCCGGTGTGGGGTTTTGGGGGTGCAAACCCCAGAGATGGGGGGACGTCAGCCCTCCACGGTGTCCCCCCCACCCACTGCCAATATCGAGAGGGGCACGTGGGGACGACGACGACGGCGGCGGGAGTGATACAGGGAATATTAACGAGCCCGCCAGCAACTTTATGGGATGGGAAGGGCCGAGTTGCCGCCGTCTCCCCCTGTCCCGCTCCCTCTGCAGGGGGGGGTTTAAAAATGGCCTGGGTTTAGGGAGACGGGGGGATGTCAACGTGCAACATCTGTAGCCCGAAAGCAGGGAGCACAAGGTTGTGAAATGTAAGGCGGCGTTATTTATTCTGTCTATTTAAAATAGCATATTCTATTAATTTTTATGAAGGGGGTGATTTTTTAAATTTTTTTTTATTTTTTTGGTAATCGCTTGGATACTTTGTTATCGGCATTGTGGTTTTCAGGGCAATGAAGCCCATCGCTGTATTGCGGGTTAATAATGCCAGAAAGGTGCTTAGCTTCAGTCCTTTATAGAAAACAGAGGAGCCTTGAAATATGGAAATGAAATAAATATTCATTGTCAAAAAAAGGTTTTGTACTGTGTTGGATTTTGGGGGGATTTTTTTCCCTCTTCTCCCACCCCCAACCCCCCCCGCACATTGTGATGATAAGCTTTCAGGTTATGGCTTGTATTTCCATAAACTGAATTTCATTCAAAAGGCATTCATTTAGTGCTGAATACTGTCAAATGTAGAAAAATGAGCATGTTCAAGGTTTTTTTTTTCCCCTCTCCTGGACAAAGGCATGTTGTACTAACCAGAAAGAAACCCCAAGTGATTCTATTTATGTTTTAATCAAAATATGATTTAAGATGCAGTGGTGTTTTTATTCTTGCTGTTAAATAGTGATGGAGGAAGCTAGAGCTTTTCTTTTCTCTTCTCTCTCTCTTTTTTTGTTTTTTTAAAGGAATGTGAATGATGGAAACATCTTTAGGGAAACATTTTGCTGGACTTGATTGCATCAACCGCATTATTTCATGAAATGTTAACTGTGAAGTGGTTGTTGATTAGAACTCAAATTGAGGAGTGATGTTGAGCAATGTAAAGAAAAAGGAAATTAATACTAGGAGGCCAAATGGTTATTTTTTTATTTTTTAGTTCTGATTTCGATTTTGAATTTTAACTGTTTCATAGATTCTCTTGACCCTTATGGCTGAGTACATGAAAAAAAAAACCCAACTAACAACTATGGCCTGAATATTTATTCTTGCTGGATGTATGCAGTCATTCAAAGGACTGATAGCAGTTAGGAATGTACCCTCTGGATGAAATATATATTAAATCTGATTAACTTCTGTTCTGGAAGTTACAAATACCAACTTGCCTAGTTACGCATCTTAACTTTTTTTTTTTTTTTTTTAACCAGAGTAAATGTTTACATTTTCCAGAAGGGATTTCTCTGTACTGAATGATGTGCTTATAGTGGCCTTTCATTTTAATGCACTTCTGCTGGGTATTTAAGATATTCAGATGTATGGTGTTTTTTTTTTTTTATTGTAGACTCTTTGGTTGATTAAAATTCCTGGCTATTAGTAAAGACACAGTTTTTTTGAGTGGTAGATTATAACCCTTCTCCTTTGGGACAAAGGGATTGGAAGCAAAATGACTGTGTGCCGTGAAGGTGTTTTGAATTTGTTCAGTAATGGGAATATTGCTTGGAGTGAGAAACCTGAACGATACGCCCGTATTGCGTCAAAATTAATGAGAAATAACTGTGGGATACGGTCATTGAGGGAGAACATGCTGTAGAGGTCCTTTCTGATCTTAGGTGATACTCATCGGTCAGGTTCCATGACAAGTCTGCATTGCAGTAGGTGAACTATTTAGGGATTTTTTTAAAATCCCTCTTTGCATTCAAGTTTTTGTGCTCCCCTGTATCAGTTACCCACCGCCCGGATCACGGGGAAAACCAGGAGAGAAAGGTGATACTGCTCTTGGTGCTCCTGAAAACATTTCTCCGGCAAGTGAAAATGCTTCGGAGAAACATTTCTGCGAAAGGCCTTCAATACCTCAGCTGAAAGCATAATTAAAGCGATAATTAAATTGAGTCTAAATTTAATTATCTGATCTGTCTAGAAGAGCTTGTGAACCTCGGTTGGGGTGCATAGGTGCAAACGCAGCCGCTTTAGGCAAGTGTGTTTAATCCAGGTTAGTGTCCGCTTTCCGCAAGTTTTCAAAGGTGACCGCCATGAGATGGGCACTGATCTCCTTCTCTGGGAAGCGGGACGTTCGTAGCTGGGATGGAGCTCCTGGGTCACCAAGTCCCACCTGCTGCGAAAGCCAGCAGCCGTGGCATAAACATAATCCAGTCTTATTTTAAACCCAGGTGTTTTTCTGCTGCTGCCCGTGGCAGAGGAGCGTTTCAGACCTTTATCCTCTGGTAGTTAGAAACCTCCACGTTTCCACCCAGGAACTCTGTGCTCATTTCCAGCTCTCAAGCGGTTGGTAGCAGTTGATGAGGCTGTCAAAAGGGAAATACGACTTTTATATCTTCCTTTCTGAGCTCACTCTTTCCTTCAGTCTGGATTATGATCTTCATTTGTCTTCAAGTCATGCCTTTTGGGCTTGATTGTATCTGCAGAGGCCCCCAATTTCCCTTTCCGCAGCACAAGTGCTCCGTGTACTTTCTGTTTCCTCTGCGATTCATAAAGTCTCTCCTCAAACCGCCGTGTCCTTAACTGTGCATTTCGGCCCCGAATTAGCTCTCCACGCGCTCGCTGACGTGCGGCTGGACGGTGCTGCGCTCGGCTGGCTCTTCCTCAGGCAGCTGTGGATGGTGGAGCCCCGTCTCCCCGCACCGCGGAGGTGTCACGAGGCGAGAGACGTGCGATGTCCTGCCAATCTCCTCCTCCCAGCCCCGGTACAACAAAGAAGTATTTGAAGCATCCCCTAGAGAACCGTGTTATTAGCCAGGGTACTCGGGGAGGAGTGAGTCTTGCAAAGTGCAAAGGAGGTAATTTTTGTACAGCGCCGTCTTTGATTTATTTGCGGGTGAGATCCAGGCGTCTGAGAAGGAGCTGGCTGCGAAGGAGAGGTTGGTAGCTCTTCATGTTGGTCTTGCTTCTTAATGTACCGTGATCTTTCTAATCAATTAGACTCAATTTTGCTGCTTAAAATCCGTAAGTCGTCATGTTCAGTCCACAGAAATATTAGATGCAAAATGATTGAATGAGAAAAGCGTTCTCGTCGTATTCGACGGTGTTTTTCCAAACTACGCAAACAGCGTTTTTTTGCTGATTTCAAATGTGAATCGATTAGTCCCACCTGAGGTCCCTTCAGAGGTCCCTTCCAACCCTACGATTCTGTGGTGTTACTGGATTCTTGTATGCTGTCGTACATCTCTTCAATAAATAAATGAAGATTTCTGTTTCGGTGACAATAAATAAAATCCACCTATCCATTTTTTACCCGTTGATGGTCTTTTAACTCTTTGAATTAAAAAATGTGGGCTCTTAATCTGTCGCTTTTTAGAACTGGGAATAAATTTTCACGAATTATTTCTGCGTGACTCGACTACCTGCCAGTCAGACGGATGCAGTTCTCCAGAGGTGTCTAAATTGTGTTACCTTCTTGTTCCTTCTGCTCAACTGAATCCCTGTGTTCCTATTTTTGTGTTTAAAACATTGGTGTCACTAAACGTGAGAGGGAAGTGTCAGCGGCAGTGCTGTGTTTACTTATGCAAATTCATGTAAACGCGATTTCTTGAGGCAGTAAGGATGATGTGATCTACCTGCCCACCAGTAATGCAGATTGCAAAGGGCCATAGATGTAGAAGGCAATCTAGCTTTTTTTTTTTTTTAAAGTTTTGAGAAAGTTGACTGCTGGGCAGAGGGGAGAGAATAAAATCGGTCCTTCTACCCAGGGAAGAGGGCTCATAATAGTTCCCCTTATTTTTCTCGGAGACAGCATCTCTCTGGCTGGTCGGGTCATGTACAGCTGGAGCACGTGTGGTCCTTTGCCCAACCAAGAGATGGAGGCTGTGGGAGGGAGTTTGGGAGAAGTTTTGAGCAGGTGGGGAAGGGCTTGGAAGTATTTTGTGGGTGGTGGTTAATGGCCTTCGTGTAAAAATCAATAGGAAGTAAATACTTGCTTTATCTTGCGGATTTTGGAGCGACGTGTGTAGGATATATATTTTGTATTGATGGGCTCCGATATGTTGAGCTTTGCTTTGTTGGGTGGATAATCTTGACGTGAGCTTTTATGTTTATTTACTTGTTGGTTTGAATGGGTAGCAACAGAAAGAGTTGTGAATTTTCAAGGTTTTCTTTTGTTGAGAGGGAGGTGTGCTTTGCGATGGGTGTCTGAAGCAAGAATCCCAGACCCGTAATTGCGATCCCAGTCAGGGAAGATCCAGCTCTTAAGGTATATCCAGCATTTGCAGATGGTCTGAAATCTGGGGAAGCTCTTGAGTATGAAGCAGCTTTTGAGAAGCAAGGCTTTTTTTTTTTTTTTTTTTTTTTTTGTCCTGGGCTCCAAACAGGAGCATGAATACTCAAATCTGAGTCATTTCCAGATAGATTTTTTTAATGTATAACTTCATTCAAATATGAGCATTTTTCTAAAATGTCTTTCTCACTGTCCCTCAGTCTGAAAGCAGGTGACACAGTTCATCATGCTTTTATTGTAATTAAAGCTTATACTTCTTCCCTCTTTTCTGTTGGAACCCTGTAGGGAAGCGATGATGACGATGATATTCATGGCATAATACTTTATTTTTTCAAAGAATTGCGTAGGGAACAACGTTCTGTTGAGGATGATGGAGACGCCTGGGTTTCCTCAGAGTGTCAGTGGGACTTGAGTAATTTTTAAGAAGTTCCTCTGAGTTTTGTTTACTATGGATGTGCTGAAATCCCTGAGCACTGCAAAGGAATTTCAAGTGACTGTGTGCTTTCTGGGAGGAAAAAATGTGGGCCTGTTGATGTTCTCCAGCAAACCATTTAGGAGGGTATCGCCACAGGATTTGTAAAAGCTGAAAAAACGTGTTCCTGTCCTCTCTTGGAGATGCTGGTTTGTATTTGGCTGTACTTTTCCCGGTCTTTCCTTCCTTTCCTTGAGTGAAACAGTCACCTGGAAAACTGGAAGGTGGCAAAATGAAAAGGCAGAGCAGAAAAATGGGGTTTATCATCGCTTTCATACGATAACTTTCTCAATAGGAAGATTAATGCTGAAGTGTATTTGTAGGTTGAACGTTTTTGCCTGCCTTCTCTTAGCAAGGGTTAGAGATTTGGGCGGATTATTGAAGACAAGCCTAGAGTATCTTATGAGAGAAAAAGTACTAAACTGGCAAGAAAAGAATAGATGCCATCGTGCCTGCTAGGCATGTCTAATTCTTTGATAAAATGGATAAAGATTGCAGACTGCAGCAAAAGTTAAAATAGACCATAACATCTCAGGTTCTGCAGGGTTTATTTTCTCGCTTCTAATTTGCCGTTGAACTTAATCAAAAAGATCTGGCTGTTTTATGGCATCAGACACTTTAGTTTATCTGCCAGGAATTAAAGCACAGTATTTGGGCTTTTGCTTTCTTTGGCATTCGATACCCGACTCTCTAAATTTGATAACGGGTGGATTTTATCATTTTGACGTTGGAAATACATCCTGAAGACTAGTGAGAAGTTTAGAGCACGGTCTGCTTTGTCCCCATTTTCCTTTCTTTATCCTTGACTTTATAGGAAATGACAACTTGCTTTTTTAATGGACAACGGGTTTTTTTGTGGTTATCCATAACAAACTCCTAAGACTTTCTGCAGTCCTAACAGATAAATCCTGTTCTGTGGGTCAACCTGTTCAAGCAAGATTTTGGAGTTAATGGCATTTTGTGTGTATGTATACATTTTTTTTTTTTTAACGTACGAAACACCTTGTTTTGTGTTATGGACAAGACAGAGTTGAAGGTCATTGCTGGAAAAGAACTTGCTTAAATGTCCCGTTGTCCCTAGGTGGGTACTACTTGGCTTAATCTGTTCCTAGAGATACTTGGCCCTAACTGAAGGAAGTCTTTTTGATCTTCTCCTGCTATTTAGGTGGACAAAGTGAGATCACTCATTACACTTGCTGATGATTTTTTAACCAAGATGAACGTAGTGTCTATACGGACAGGCAGGCTCTAAGGACGTGCCTCCATTGAAAAGTATTTTGAATTAAGCTTGTGAGCATTTGAAGTACAATTACTTTGGAATAGGTCCCTGTATGAACATTTATTCTGTAGTAGTTTATTCTGCAAATAATTTTCTTCAGTTTCCTATGTATGTCATAACTTAATGAGACATTTAATGGCTTTTGCAAAAACTACGGCATTCCACATATTTTTCAGGTTCAATGTTGTGTGGTATGGGCAGATGGAATGAGATTTCCAAGATTTGCCTTGTGGTTGTTTGGAGGAGGAAATATGGCTTGTCTACATGTGCCCTACTCTTGTCCTAGGGTGGCCACTGCTGTATTAAGACTGAGGGTGGTCACTTGGCCATGAGAACGGGGTCACCTCAACGCTCTTCCGTTGGTCATCCTTGTCTCTTATCGTGGTGCAAGTGAGAGGTGAAACCAATGCACAGAAAAATGGTTAAAGCTCAAGTTTGCTCTTGATTTGACTTGAATTCACAACAGAATTTTTGAAGTCTTAAAATGGCGTGCCTTAAATTTGAGAAATGGTTTCTCTTTCTTTACTGTAGCATCTGAATCCCGGCTGCTGAGCTGGGCAGCTAGCTGGGTCTTCTGAATATGGACTGAGCTCATTTGGAAGCTCAATAAAATATTTCGTTCCATAAGAATTTTTTCACTGTCTGTATATAACACAAATTGAAGCTCTAGAGAAGATAATTTAGTTTGGGTTGGCTACTTCTTTGGTAGTAGACTTATGTTGTGGGCTCAGTAGATAAATGTGGTATCATGTCTGTTCTCATCTGAGTTTCAGCTTTTCTTTCTTAATTCCTGGAGTTTGATTTTACGTGTGTGCTTGTTAGCATTACCATCAAGAAATAATGTCTTAAATTGCTTTAGGCTTTGTAAAATGATGTTGGAGTGTTTTACAGGAGATTGGTGTTATGTAGAGTTTTTGCTGGCATGTGAATCAAAGCCCTCATTTTGGTTACAAACAACTTCAGAAGAAAAGGCATAAAACCCTTGGAGTTCTTGGTTGCTTTTGGATTGCCATTTAGCACAACGTCCATCATGAAGCGTGTCCTCTCCCTCTCTTCCACACCACCACTGTGAAGGTGCTCCAAGAGATGACCCCGTTCCTTTCTGATGCTGCCTCTACCACAGCGACCTGCAGCTGTATATACCATTAAGGTTGCTTCTATCCAAGATTCTCGGAAGGTCTTTGCAGACCTCCCTGGTTAAGTCTTGCAAGATCCTTGTGTATAGATGTACTATCTCTGTCTTCACCAGGGAAAAACAGAGCCTGGAGGTTTTGTGCTGACATTGCACAGCAAGGTTGGATCAGATGCTGTGCTGCTTCTCCCTCTGTGGAGGCCAGGAGATGGATTTGATTTGCTTTGTGTGCTGTTGGGATATGCTCAGGTGCTGTGTTGGTGGCTTTCTGTATGGACTTAGGAGAGAGTTGCCGGAGCTTAAGGCTTAATTAGACTGACCTCCTCAAAACCACAGATCCTTATGTGGTTTTTCCTTTCCCTGGAAAAGGAGCCTAACGACTATGTATTTTGGGCTACTGTTTGCCTTCTACCAGGACAGTCAGTCTTAGTTTGAAGATCTCAAGTTATGAAAAGTCAGTGACTTCTTTTGATATATTTTCAGCAATTAATTACCCTGATTAAAAAACTGAGGTCCAATTTGAATTAGTTTCCTACTGTTGCTTCTAAAACCCGTTTCATGGCTAAATTCAAAGGTCCTTTGATACCCAATAACTTTCCCCTTTGGAGGGAACTCATAATTCCATAACCAGCATTTAGCTGGAAGCGTTGGGCAGTTTCAGGCCTGGCAGTAGCTCAGATTGTCTTTCAGAGTCTCTGGCTTTCAGATTTTGTTTCCTAGATGTAGTAGTACCTTACATTTGGTTGTATTGAAATCTACTTTGAGTGGCCTTTGCAGTCCAAATTGCTGTGTATCGCCAGCCTGTCATCTTCATCCGACTTCCAGAGGAGCATTCACAAATCCTGTCCATAATTATATTAATTTTCAGATCTATAATGAACCTCTTGAATCATACCGGGCTCTGTATCAAGCCCGGCAGAACCCTGCTACAGCTAACTTTGTTGGCGGCGATTTTCCACGGATGACTGCTTTTAGTCATCTGTCAGTTGGCCAACTCAAAATCTGTTTAGCATGCTTTGCTGACATAGTAGAGTGGTAATTTTTTAATCAAGATGTCATGCTCAACAAAAGTTTGCCTGTCATATTGCAACAGTTACCTTTTATCAACCTGATTTTTGAATCTCATCTAGGAATGAAATCAGCTTTGTTTCACGAGGCTTATTTTCCGTAACGTTGTGTTGACTGTCATTAATTTCCTTCCTGTCCTTTTTAAGTCTAGATCAAGTCTGATTCGGTTTTCCCTTATTTCGTCCAGAGCCAATGTCTGGCTAACTGATGGATAGTTACTGGAGTTATCTTTTTGCCCTCTTCCGATGTTGTCCTATTAGAAGTGTTCGTCTTCCAAATTTTCTCCAAAATATCGAAAATCAAGCCTTGGGGTCTCAGAAATGGTGGAGGACTCTTTGAGGACTCTCGGGTTCAACAAGCTGGCCCTCTGAGGCACCTTCTCTTCTTGAAATGCGGAGCTGGTAGAGAGCTTGGGAGACTCTCCAGTGCACTGCCCTCCGTGAGGCAAGATAAAGTGTCTCTAGAGCATCCCTGACAAATGCGTTTCTCATTTTTCCTTAAAATCTTCCAGTTTAGAAGGTACACAGCCTCCCTGGGTAGCTGGTAGTGGGTGATTAACCAATTTAGTTAAAAGTTTTTTCCCATATCTTGTTTCTTTGGCAAATTAAGACACTTTGCTTCGCTATAACCCGTCCCCTTGTCTCTGGTGTCACCGATGGGAGCGTGTTACGTTCTCCTTCAGTTTTCTTTCCTCTAGGCTGAACAAGGTCCTTTCATTTCTCCTCATGGATCATATTGTTTCAACTCTCTTTATTATTTTTGCAGCTTTCCTCTGTACTCTGATGTGTTTACTTCCGTCTGTACATGGACTCAGTGCTCTGTGGCCTTGTCAGCATCGTATCAAATGAAATAATGCTATTTTCCACGTGGCGCTCTAATAAAACAATCCGAATTGCCTTTTTTTTTCCCTTTGCAAATCCATTGTGTTATTGACTTATATTCATTTGTGGTCCAATATACCCTCTAGGTTATTTTCTCTCGTCCATCAGCCTAGCGAGTTATTCTCCACCTGCGCAGCGTACGCTGCTTGCACTTGTCTTTATTGAGTTTCACCAGGCTATTTTGGTTTGACACAATTTGGTCTTGATGCATCCGTGTTGTTTCATTTTTTGCTTCATCCTGTAGTTGCTTTTATACAGGTTGCTTAATAATTTTTCTAGTATCTTCCCATTGATTGCAAGGGGAGTTACATCTCTAATTTGCTTTGGAAGCTTTTCCAAACTCCGCTCTGTAGCTGTTTCCTTTTTGATCCCAAAAGCACTTTGAAACTTTGCGAGTGAATATAAGTGGATCATCTATATGCAAATTCCTTAATTTTTCCTCCGCTAAGTTATATTTGTGAAAAATCAACCTCTTAAGTGATGCCTATTTTCATTATGTTGATATTTCATTAAGATGATAACGAAAAAGTACAAACGTCATACGAGTTAAAATCAATTATTTAAATCAAGACATTTTGCAATCTTGATTGAATTACTAGACTTGGATATATTTAAATGCGGGTGTGTTCTTCTTCTCCCTGTCAAGACTTCCAGTCCAGTGATTACCACAGCTTTATTGGTTGTAATGAGGTCCAAAATAGTTACTTTGTGTTATAAAGTGTCACCTAGCATTTTGGGAAACTAATCCCCTGTAATTACTTGCTGCGTGAGAGTTTCTGTACCCCCCTGGTCTCCTCCGCACTCCCACATCTTTTTTTTTCTCCCCTTTATGTGCCTGTGGAGTCACGAACCGTGCTCCCTTGTCTTGATGCCTCCCAGAACCTCCTCCTGGGCTTCACCCGTTAAAACACACCGAGTTACTGCCAGGTTGCCCTGGATTTTCAGTTTTTCTGGGGTAATGATAACTACCAAACAGGTGAGCCTTCCCCCCCCCCTCTTTTTAGGGGTACATTGCAGCCGTCACTTCCCTTTCATATCTGAACACCGTTGAACTAATGATTTTGAAGTCCAGTCACACACTCATCGCATGAGATTTCTTTTTTTTTTTTTTTTTCCTTATTAGCGGTCAGGATTTTATTTGTTCCTGCTTGTTATTCAGGCTCCTTGCATCCATATATAGCAATAGAAAATTCATTTTCTTTACGGATGCTCTTGTCTGACTTTGAACCTCATTTGCCCTTCTAAGTGTCCTTCTCTTGTGTTTAGCTTATTCCTTTCCTGGATGCATCAGCAGTTTCATCTGGGAAGGTGTCTTATTAGTTGGAAAGGTGCTGGCTCTGCAATTCATGATCTCTCTGTTCCCTGCAATATCGTTCCATCACTCAAATCCAAATACTCTCATCAGTCCTGCAGCCTTGTGCAGCTCAGTGACCTTTTTTTGCCATCTCTTGCATCTGGTACTGGATGCGTGCTTTAGCTCAGGGATCAACAACCTGTGGATGTGCGTTCAGACTCTGAACGGGGTCCTAATGGCATTGGCATTTTGAGGCGCTCATTTGCAAGAGGCAGCACTTTGCAATTTCTGACTCTTCCTGAGCTCTATGCTCGGCAAAAGCCTCTGTCTTGCGTAGAAGCAAGATACCACTGACAGCAGATCCCTGCCTGTTCCAGAGGCAGCTTCTACCAGATCCTGCTCGGTTTCTCTTGGCACACTCCAGCCGCAGCATGGGGAAGAAAAAGCCTGGCACGGCACCATACAAAGATTGCCAAACCTTGACTTAGACTTTCCTTTTCAGTTCTTTTCCAGGATTTCCGAAATCTTTTCTCATCTGCTTAGCTCCAGCTGATGCCGAGTTGCTGCTCCTGGTGTGCATGGTTACTTCTTTTGACCGGAGCGATTAGCCAATATTTGTGATCGTCTGTTGAAAGAGGAAATCGATGACAGCCAGGTATTTCTCGGAGGCAGTCGTGCTGATTCACAGAGCGTGTTTGCAGAGGGTGGTTTTTCCGAACACGGTCTGAAGCAAACAGCGGGAGACCGTTTTGCTCAGTATTCCAAGGTCGTTTTTTCCTGCCAGCACTAAATACATGCGCGCCCGCACGCACACGGACGCGCCGAGTTTTTCTGTGACTTACACCGCGGGTGTATCTCTGGCTGTCCTTGACTTTCTCGTGCTTTCCTGATGCTCTTCACTGACATTTCTGGTTCTGTCAGTAGGCTCGACAGTGTGTGTATTCTCTCCTGTTCTCTGCGGTTTACACAGTTTCCCCTTCTACCAAAACAAAGCCCGATGCTTTGTGTTTGTGTTCAGCCCTTGGGAAGCTTTTTTTGCTCACATCTGTTTAGGCCAGTTTGTGGCCACCCTTGCTGGCTTTATCCTTTTCATCCAAAATTCCATGTAACAGAATCATCTTCAGTGGAGGTTTTTTGGATGAATTCATAGTCTGATTCATCCTTGTGCTTTCACTTTAGGGGAGATCTCTGCCGGAGAACCCAAATCTCCAACCTTTTTTGTTGTGGCCAGTATTTTGCTAGTCAGGAATGATGATCTCATGGTTAGATCGTGGGAGACTGACGTCCGGTTCTTTCCATGCCCATAATCTCCCTCTAGTTCACAAAATGCATAAGTGGCACCTTGGTTTCTCATTTTGAATATGGCAAAAAGGGTTGATAATGCTCTTACTTCCCAAGATAGATAAATGAAACATTGGAAGATGCCAAAGCAATGATTTCTCCTCTTCTCCACCACAGGAAGGAATGAAAAGGTTGTTGACCCTGTGCTTCTGGTTGCCTGGTTGGGTTCCTCTGTTGTGCCCTATATGGAGTTCTTTTTTAAGTTTTATAAAGATTTCTAAATGGCACCAAATTGTTCCACTTACATAGAAATGGCTCTCGCAGAAAGTGCGTAACATCAGTGCTGCAGAGACTATTCTGGTGTCTTACTCATTTTGGTTTACAATTCGGGCTGGTGCCTTTGATCTATGAAATTCTTGATTTGAATCTTATCTCCTCGTGAGACCTCTTTCCCCAGAACTGTGCTGGCAGTCAGGATTAGCTGGGCTTTACTTCCTTGACAATCTTGTTTTAAATCACAGGGGACTTCAGCAGAGTTTTCTCCTGGGGTGGGGGGACATTGATTCTGGAATATGTTTTTTCTCGGTGTTATCAGGATTTTCTGCCTATCGAGATAAGCCACGGGGCTTACAGACCACGGAGTTTTCTTCCTATAGTGGCGACAGGTGGAAGTTGTATGTGTCTTCAGGGGTTTTAGGTTTTATCTGACCTTCTACGATTTTACCTTTTTATTATTATTTCATATTTCTTGCTTTGTATGTGTGTTTACATTGACAAAAAGATAGTGGGAAGAACATTGGGGAAAACAACCTGTTATTCTTTGGCTTTTGGTTTCTGCCTGTCCTTCTGAGATGCTGGCAGGGTTCCAGAAGCTTGGCCTGTCCTGCGTGAGGAGAAAACAGGGCCACGTAGATTTCCTCAGTTAAGTTCTAGAAGCAGGACTTTGTCTTCATAGTTCATAACTTGTTCTGATTTAAAAAGAAAATAAAATTGGAAAATCTTATTTGGCAGCGTGGCAACACACGTTTTCTGTTTCTTGACAGGTTTCAAAACTGTTGGCACTGTCAGAGTTAATAAATGTGACCTTTTGCAGGTGTCTGATCTGCGGATCTGTTCTGGAGTGAGGTCACTCATCTAGAAAGCTTGAATTATGCCCATTACTGTTACTTCTGGCTGTGGTACATCCATAGGAAGAAAAATGTAAATCAGTAGCACCCAGTGGACATAAAATAGCCGTTTTCTTACTAGCGGCTATATAACTTCTCAAGAAATAACTGCTACCTGAAGAGCTAACCGCGAATTCGTGTTGATGCTAGAACAATCTTATTGATGATGAAAGGTACAACCCCAAACTCAGAGATACTGCAGTGCAAAATAAACTGGAGGACAAAGGGACCCTTTGCTGCCATCTGCATCTACGTCTCAGCAGAATGAGAATCGTGATTGTATTTCATGACTGCAAATTCCTGAAGCGCTGGCACCCAAATCCAGAAATCCTGACGCTGTTCTTTGAAGGCAAGAAGTTTTGTGTAGGTGTCTTGCAGTAATTTTAGCTCATTCCCTTGATACAGCACATACCCTCTCTGAACTAAGGCTCTTGCTTGTCTACTGGTGTGAAATCTAGCGTGCTCTACAGGCTCTTCCGATAGCCAAGTATCAGGAGATAGTATTTTGATGATATAGCATTTAGACTACGCACTAAAACCATCTGAAGTACTTTTATGGCTTCCCAGACCGTCTGAACCACTTACAAACTGTATTTAACGTCACAGTGCGTTCAGAGGTAGAAAAGTCTCATTTGCCCCAGTTTCCCATCTGTAAAATGTGCATCAGATGGGCTGAGAGCCTGGTTTTGTCGCTGGTTTAGGTGGGTGCAAGTCCTCGGTGCTGTGAAAGATGTGGTTCTGCCCTCCCTCCTGTCGCACTCTCTAACATACCTTGTGCTGAAGGCATCGTTTTGTCAGATACTGGTGGGACCAATATACCAATACGTTCTGCTTGGAGTTGCCCAGTTAGGTTTCCACCTGGTGTGAACTTGTACTTGGGAAAGGAGAAGGGAGGAAAGGTGAGACCGCATCTACTGGTAACACCATGAATTTATTGACTTACATGACCTTAAGTTTGGCTGCAGGACCTGAAACAGCATCCTCAGGGTCTACTTCTAGGACGTGTTTGAGGGAAGGGGGCCGGCCACCTTGCTACACCGTCTGTGATGCTTTTCTGACTGCGTGGTGAGCTGATTCAACGCACTGAGCTGGCAGGAAAGTAACCTACACGAAAACCTGGCAAATAACCAAGAAAAACCTTGCAAAGCATAAATCGGTAGGGGAAGAATAAGCTCAGGGATAATGTCTGGCATCATCTAGGACTTCCAGCAGGACAACTCCCTTTTTTTTTTTTTTTTTTCCTTAAAAAAAGAAAATTATAGCAATGCAGTGTTTCTTTTGCTGGCTCAAGAAGGTGGACACGGGGAGCTGACTCGGTCTTGTTGTACTCCTAGGGATCTTGCCATTTAGTAAAGAGGGAGTGGAAAAAATACGGAGATTAAATTTACTTAAAATGTATTCTCAAGATGAAACACGGATGCTTTGTTGGAGATCAACAGTCTCTGCAAATCTTTTTATTTTGAAATAATTTAATGGGAGTATCCATTTTAAGTTTATTGGGGAGTATCCAGAGTCTATTCCTGGTACTGAGAACGGAAATCTATTTTAATTGGAGCAGCTTTCTGGGAGCCATGCTTCCTGCCAGAGTGGCAACAGTAAAAATGATCAGTAGCATGAGAGATGATAAAAACCCCCAGGCGTTTTACAACCATTTCAAGTAGCCTGAGTACCGTAAGAAACAACAAAAATTGGGCAGCACCTGAGAAAACAGAGCCTCTGTGTTCGGGATTCAGAGGCTGTACTTAAACAGCCACAAAAAATACCTGAGTCAAGGGGGACATAGTTCCTGGATTCACCTTTTGTATTTGTTTTATTGAAGATCTCCTACTTAGAGAGGGGATAAAAATCCACCGCTGCCACAAATAGCTCTTGAGGTTTCTTTGTTACTTATGTATAATTAACCCTGATGATTTCTTCCTGATTTTGTTCATTTCCGTTTTTGTAGGCAAGGTACAAGAGTGAAGAAACAAAACCAATTTAAAACTAGGAAATGAAGACAAAATGTGATCAGATAACCCAGGGAAGTTAGATAGCTGGAAGCCTTTAAAAATAGGTTTTTGAAGCTGACTGTATCCCTCTAATTTCAGAAGGAAAAAAGCATGCAGGTACCTTATTTTTAAAACCAATTCTGTTTTCCAGAATGCCTGGAAAATTGAGCTTAACCATTAAAAGTGCTGCTCTTTCAGCATTTAGTCTTAAAAATTTTTGTTTACAGTGATAATTTATTCCTGTTTGACAGTGTGCCTACAATACCATGGATAACAAAACCTCAAAAGTTTGTTCTCACGTAGTAAAATGAAGAGGAGAATGAAAAAGCTGCATTCAAAAATAAATTTCAGATTATCTGGGACAATGGCTTTGAAAATATCTCTGCTATAAACATATGTTTGTTGCCACGGCAGGAAAGACTGTGTGCTGTATTCTTCATTTTCATGCCCTAATTATAGTTTGAGTCCTTCTAAAATTTACCTCTAATTTTCTAAGTTCCCTTAACTTACTCTGTTTGTGTTCAGAATGATTGTGCTATCTCTAATATACCTGACCAGAAGTGTCTGATTTTGATCTCAACGCTGATTTTCGTCTGGGTGACTTAAAGGACACGATAGTGCAATACGTTGTTATTCTCTGCAACTGCAACTGTTTGAAGTGTCGTGTATAGACTCATTAGTGAAGTGATCTAGCACAGAGTCACGCATTCTTGGGCTAAAAGCATATTATGGTTTAGCAACGGATAAAGTGAAATTTGCAGAGAATGCTCTAATTCTCTTTTTCTCTTTGGAAGTCTTGAATGCACTGTATTTTCACTATATTTTTCACATTTGATAGGAGAATCAGTACAGTAAAATAAATCTGTTTTAACGTGTACTGTTATGACATATTTTTAGTACAGGCACACAGCAGCGTGTTCTCTTTTTTGCGGGGGGACCCTTTTAGCAGAACACAAAGGGAGCGATAAGATGTAGGGCTGTACTGCAATTTCGTAGCAACTGCTGCTTGAAGGAAATTATCATCTGGTTTAAACCTTTTTGCAAAAGTTGTATGCAACAACAGAGGCAATAAAGCTATTTATCTGATAAGAGTTGTTTAAATAGGATGTTTGTCTTATTAATGGTGTAATTTGCAGGACTCAGATTGCTGTGATTTTATTTTCATAGAAATAACGATATGCGTTTGGACTTGCAGGACTCCTGTTGTGGTGGATTTTGGTGGCAGGTTGTCTGATGTGTGTTCTTGATCCCGCGCGGTGCTGGACTAGTGCCCTCATCAGTGATGGGCAATTAGGTTTGAGCTTGCAGGTGGTCACTAGGTACACAAAATGGATGAGAACCCATCATTAAAGACATCATAGAATAGTTTGGGTGGGAAGGGACCTCTAAAGGCCATCTAGTCCAACCCCCTGCCATGAGCAGGGACATCTTCAACTAGACCAGGTTGCTCAGAGCCCTGTCCAACCTGGCCTTGAATATTCCCAGGGATGGGGCATCTTCCACCTCTCTGGGCAACCTGGGCTGGTGTCTCACCATTTCACGTCATTGTGTTTTTATGTGGATTTTCACTTCAAGTTCTTTAATTTCTCAAAACTTAGGCCTCTTAAAAGCCACAGATCAGGAAAGCTGTGAAAATCCATTTTTTAAAAAATGTTGTTGTTTTCAACTTACCTATTTGGGATTCTGCCCTGTATACACAGGCATGCAATAAACACCTCTTAAAAGTGTCTTCATAGAAGAACATTGAGAGACAGCCAAACCTTAAATAATAGAGTGCTTAAAGCCTTGAACTCAGTCTTGTTAGAGCAGATCTACTTTGCAAGTTACTGTCAAGTTAATATTAAAGTTAATAATGCCTAAATAGGCTGCCGGTTTATTTCTTCATGAGGAAATTAAATCGGGTTGACTGCTCAAATCACTGTTTTCAAATTGAGTAGCTCGAAGGAGAGCAGCAACACTGAGAAGTAGCCCTCGTCCTGCGGTGCTAACAGACCTGGAGCTGTGCTAAAACCTCTGGGGATCTATCAACAATTAAAAGTCTTTAAATTGTCTCCCAGAGAATTGTGATTGCTGAGGAATTTTAGTACCTAGTGACATTCTGGTTAAGAAAATTGGCAGTATGTTATCAAATAAAGATGATATTAATCACATTAAGAACAGCAGTTGGGTTTCAAACAGTGACCATTGGCAGGTTATCATGATCAAACGGATGGATGGGGTTTTAGAAGGATTTCAATGAACTCAAGACCAGACTGGATGGGGCTTGGAGCAACCTGCTCTAGTGGGAGGTGTCCCTGCCCAGGGCAGGGGGGTTGGAACTGTATGTTCTTTAAGGTCCCTTCCACCCCAAACCGTTCTATGATTCTATGAACTACCAGTGGATCCAACAGGGCAACAGTAAATCATGACCTGTTAAACATGGGGAGCAGATGGACACCTTGGTGGAGTCTCCTGGTCTCCAACTGCCCAGGCTGGAGGGACGGTGCCACGTGGAGTCTGTTGAGCTCCTGCTCAGGTGTGGATCTGATTGCTTGGTACCTTGGGCTTGGCAGCTTTGTGTTTGATTTGAGCTATATTCAAACAGGAGAATAAAACAGACACAAAGCTGGAGGTATGAATTGCAAGCCATGCCTGCAAAATGAGGTGGAGGAAGGAGAGAGTTGCATTACGAGTTGTAATGCTGAAAGGGAATAAAACGGTGGTGACGGGCAAAGCAGGTTGGTGTAAACACTGGGGTTGATGATGTAGCAAAAAAGGCAGATGCATATTTTTTTAGGTTTATGAGCAAGAAAATATTTAGAAGAGAATAAATCTTGTTTCTGTATTTGGTACTTTCGTACAGGAAGTTTATGTATGATTTCCATTTCAACATCTTGAAATAGCTCTTGGATAAGTTGTAGGGGAGCATAAGAAACACAAAAATAGTCTGAGGACTGGAAAAAAACACGGCACAGAGAAGCTTAGAGCTCAGTCTGTTTAGCTTATCAGAGAGAGTGCTTGACTGCAGTAGCATCACAGAGAGAAAATTCCAGGCACTGAGTGTCCTCCTCTGCATCTGAGGAAGGCCTACCTAAAGTCAGTGTTTTAAAGGGGAAATTGGGCAGTTCAGAGTTGAAGCAAGGCATGACTTTATTAGGGAGGTGGCCCGTCTGTCATAATGAACGATTGAAGGAAAAAGAGTGTTTTCCATCCCTAGAAATTCCCTTGTTTGATCACTTTTCTTTTAAAACTGCATGGGCCAACATAGGTATGTTCTTGTTGAGTTTGTGGGTGATATTTAATGGCGTGTGATTGTCAGGAGGGGAATTTCAGGGGAGCTGTAGTCTCTCCTTGGCCTTTAAATTGATGAAACTATGAACACGTCTTTTCTTCCTGGGCAGAAAGAATTGTGGAAAGGCACCAGGCGCCTTTAACCTGTGGCCGTGTTACAGAAGTTGTGTTGGGAGGTGATAGAGTTTGCTAATTGAAACATTAGTTTTTACTTAACGGGGCCAACCTTCGCGTTAAAATTACTACCTTGTTCCAGTTAAAAATTTCTGTACAAGATGGCACTCTGGTAAGGGTGGGTTTGGGTTATAGCTCAAATTATCTGCGAGCTGACATAAAAAAGTCCTAAAAACGTGTAGAGCACATGGTGACTATGGGAATGGAATTGCATTGCTGAGCGTGAAGGGTAAAAAGCCTTGTATTTATTATAATAGGGAATCTCTAAAAGCTGTAAAATACACATTTGAAATTTGGCGATGCGCTCAGGGCAATGGGTGGTGGCTGGTGATCTCAATTTAGGATCCGTTGAGGGAGGGATTTATGAAATGCAGCCACCTGTATAATTGCTATTTGCAAACCATCTGTAAACTTTCTTTCCTCCCCCAAAGTGATCTCATCCTGAGTGTTTACCTCTGACCGCTCTGCTTATGGAAAAGAATTTAGAAAACTTTCTGTTTTTTTCTGTTCATGTCAGCACCGGCTAAAATGATGCAAGAAGAATACTGTAAGGCACGTGAGCAGCAAGACAAAGACTCTATTTAAATCCATGGGCTCCAGGCGATGTATTATAGTATCTGGATGTCTCCAGACGATCTGTTGTGGTCATTGAAGCCGGGCTTCACCAAAGTATCGGCTGGACCCTATTCATAGTGGCTTTCAAAAAATATGCCACGTGCATCGATCAGTCTTTGTCTGCATCTAAAACCTATTTCTGCCAGTTCTGCCTCACGAGCAAAACTGCTGGCTTTGAGTGATATTTGAAGTGATCTAAGAATATTTCAGATGTATTGTCCAGGGATTCAGTGCTAAATAAATTATAAGAAAGATAAGATCCTAGCAAACTTTTGGATAAGATAAGCAAGACTAATGGTTTTTAACCTGTTTTCTGAATAGTGGGACATGATTGATCAAAGCAAAAAAAAATTTGGCTCAGTGGCTTCTTTGTACCAAAACTTTCAAGAGCTGAAAACGAACAGCTGAGGTAAGAGATTTAGGGCTCAGGGAAGAACCTACGTGATGAAAGAAACTGGGGTGGGAGGTTATGAAAGTACAAGGTGACAGTTCTGTCCTCTTTACCAACATTTCCCCATAGGGATCTGCTGTAAAAGACTTTGGACAGGCAAGTATAGCCTTGATAGTTACTTTAAAAATTTTTAATTTTTTTTTTAATCAAATATCTTTATTGTGCTGTAAAGATTTGAGTTTTTAGAAAGCTGGTCTCCTTTGCTGTCTAGGGGAAAAAAAAAAAAAGAGCCGAAGAGGTGGAAGGCTGATCTCCAAGGGGAGGTGGCTGTTCTCGAGGAGCCTGGGAAGAAGGGCACGTGCAAATTTTTCGTCTGCCTCCCTCCCTGCTTCTTGCAATTCCTGCCCATGTTTGCCCCTAAAGTAGGGATTTAGGAGTTTGTTTCCATACTTGATTCTCAGGGGAAGAAATGTAGAATTTCCCAACGTTTCAGTGTTCCCTGCAGCAGTGGCAACCAGATGTGGTTGTGACTGGTCATGACGATGCTGGCAGGGAGGAAGGATGAGGCTGGGAATGGGAGCTTATGGACATAGTGGTGCTCTGAGTTCTGCTTCCTCAGTGGCATTTTAGCCATGTACTAAGGCTATTAAAAAAAAAAAAAAAGGGTTATATTTTGTTTTGGCAGTGCAGAGGTGGAGTGAGGAGCTGGAAGAATAGATCTGTGGTGCCTGGCACGGTACCCTGAGCTGGGCTTGCAGGTGGAAGCTGATAAAGGCCGTGCTCCCACCAGATTAACTGGGCTGCCCATCTGTTTGGAAGCAGATTATTGGGCTCATGAAACGTGTGTTCTTCTTGTGTATTTGAGCACAACTACATGCAAAGAGTGGGCCACCTGTGCTGGAAATATACGTGAGAAATCCCTTCTTTGTACGGTAGGTCGGAATTCACGCGCAGGATCAGGCTGCTTCACGAGCAGGAGTGTGATAGATTAATTCTCGTGTAATGGGTCCCCATTTTACAGTGGAGGAGCTAAAGTCCCAAGAGGATAGTTAAGTATTCATTGGAAAAATATATGCTCACGGATGTCACATTTCTTTCTTGAGATGCCTGGGGCATGTGTTTTCAGAGAATCTTTGCATCTTCATAGCATTTCACATATTCAATCCAAAGCTCTGTTGGCCACAGATGCGATTGTCAGATCTCAGCACCTAAATTGCAGATTTGGCCTTGAGTGTCCAGAAAATGAAGATTACACAATTAGTTAATCAGCTAGAAAGAGTTTTCGGTTGAGCATCACGGAGAATCTCTACGGCAGAAGCAGGGGAAGACCCGTTCCTTGGGGCAGCATTCATCTTAATGCTTGATGACAAGACCATACCTGCTGTTCTTGCAGGTTTTTTTGTCATCTATACTTATACACCATCCAGCTTCTTCAGCCGAGAGGGCAAGAGTCCTGCAGACAACAGCTTTATTCACTCTTAAGGCTAATTTTGTCCTTGAATAGATTTAAAAAAAAAAAAAAAAGCAAGTGTGAAATATCAGTTCCAAGATATTGTGTACGTTCAGTTCTGGAATTTCTCTTTTTGTTGTGTGGCTTTGCAGTCCTAAGTGTGTATTCATGCCAGGCTTTAATGAGCTGGAAATATGAAAAATCAGAAGTTATCATATGGAACTATACTGATCGCTAGGACTTTAAATAGGAAACACGGCTCTAAAATAAAGTCAGGGTGAGGTTGATACTATTTGTGCAAAGTAACTGTTAGAAGGGACTCGTGCTATTTGATGTTTCTTGCTATTTCATTTTATTTGATGCTGGAGGATGCTGAGATTGGAACAATCCTGAATTGTGGGTACCAGAGAACATGATGATGGGGAGTCACAAAGACCCCGTGTGCTGAGCCTGTGGGGATGGAGTAGGGTGCCTGTTGCTGGCGTACGTAAAAGGCCTGAGTGGAGGAGTAGGAAGATGAAATATTCTGTGTTTAATTGTGCAAATTAACCTGTAAAAGCTACAGTTTTTAGAGGTCTATAATTTGGTCAGTTAGGGCTGATTTTCATGAGCATAGTTAAAAACACCTCTTTAACGTCTATTAACTTTGTCTCACCTTTTGGCCAACTCCCGTAACCAAATTTTGAATACAAAATACTCAGATAAGGTCTGGACCTTCTAAATCCCAGAAGCAGCAGACCAGCTTTCCAGGGTTGAAGTCTTGCAAAATAGATTCCAAGTCAGATGCCAAAGGTAGAAAACTGTGGCTTGAACAATTAAAATTTATTCAGGTTGCGATGTCACTAGAACCAAGCAACGGAAAGTGGAAGATAACCTTAATTGAAGTTGTCTGTACCAGCTGCACGTTACGGATACACAACTTTATGTACAGATATGAAGAATAGTCCTATGTGTTTAATGCATTGAAAGACACACGTCCACTTTATCTAGCTGGAGAAATTTGGGTGAAAAACTACTATACTTTATGGAAATGTCATTCTTTGCAGTTAAATTTTGCTGTTCTGCTTACTGAAGCGTGTAAGAAAGAGACCTACGATGATCTTCTGACTTTTTCTAGTATCATTTTTTTGCTACAAGCCTCTCTACGACATTGTCCTTGACAGGCATCACAAAACGTTAAAGGTGTTGGGCTGACTAATCGAACATCCCTGGCTGTGATGGGGTTTCGTTTGGCTCAACCAAAATAGCATAGCTTTGTATAAGAACAGTTTTGTGTGAATATTTCAGATAGTATTTATAAATCTGTCTTTAATTGGTTCAAATCTGTCTTTTCAACTTAACTGTATTTGCGCAAATACATGCACACACCAACTCTTGGGATGGCCTTAAAGACTTACATAAATGTATACACACACACACATATATATAAAAAGACATTAAAAAGATCTTTTTGCTTCTTAGAAAAGTAACATCCATGCCTCCAGTTTATAAGGGGGGGTCTGCAATTTGGTTAGAAGTATTTTCACAAATGAAAACCTTTTCCCTGTTTTGAAGAAACCTTTATATTGAGTAGACGGCATAGAAAAGAAAACAGAAATAAATAGTGGAAAATACCCTACCAGGAGATGAGCGTCGCTATTGCTTGTGTTTTGTGCTTTGGAAATACGCTTTTGTAGTGTGAGAAGAGCAATGGCATCTCTGATGAAAGAAGCAAGAAAAATGCATGCCTACTGAAGGAAACTGGGCTTAAGCCCCTGCCCAGGTACCCCTCTCTCTTCTGTCTCCGGATAAGCTTGGATCTGAAAGATGGGCCACCTTCACTTCATCTGGCTCTTTGCTGGCCATCACACGTTGGCGATCCTGTAGCTATATGGGTCAGAGACGATGGATATGAAATATGGTCTCATGTTGGTGATGTTATTTTAGTTGAGATAATGGTTTAAAATACACCGAAAAGCACCTGTTTAGAAAGAAAACAAATCTGCTCCCTCAATGCCAATGTTAGGAGGTTGGTTTTGAAAAAAACATTGCAAGAAGAAAGATCATTTAAACCAATTCGGGGGGGGAAAAAAAGGGAATAACGATGTGCAAATTGTTATCACTTGCAACCACTTTTTCACTCCAAGTGTCAGTTTTAATTTTAATCTTTTATAAACCACTTCATTGTTGAACGTCGCGAAGAAATGTAACCCCCTTGGAAGAAATCAAAAAGAATCCTGCTATTGAGTTAATTAGGTACAAATTTGAGTGGGTTTTTTTAGTAAAGATTAAATGATCTATTCGACTATTTCAGGCTCTACTTGAGATATACACACCTGTGTCTAGCTTGCAGAGGATTTTCCTCATTAATTAAGAGCACTTTCCTTGTGTTATTACTTAATTGGGTGTCACAGGGAACCTGATGAGACAATGAAACGGTCTTAATTGCATACAAACTAAATGCATGATACTTCACGTACTGGAGTGTTCCATGACATGACCCCCAGCTAGTTATCATCTACTAATAGCGATAGTAATTGCTCAGTAAGAAAATGTAGCCTACTTGATTCAGTATAGTGTTAATTAAGCACTTTTCTTTCCTGTAGCCAACTTCTCTCCATTTATCACACTTCTTTAAGAAGTTTTTCAAGTTTGGGTTTTGAAATGTTTAAACAATTTTCCCTGTTGTTTTACATTTTGAAAGGAGTATATGTTTCCCTGCAGTTCCAAACCGGCAACTGCAGAGGTAAAATATTATCTTTAACTTTAAAAAATGATATGCAAGACTTGCTTTTTGTGAGGGTGGACAGTTGCTGCCGGGGGCTTGCATGGATGCTGGAAAAAAGCAGAGAGATTTTCTTACGCTTCTGGGATTAATTACTATTCTGCTTCTTTAGGTGCTTCCATCTTTTTTTTTTGTTTTGTTTTGTTTCATTTTGAGGGGTAGAAACACGAGTAAAAGAAGGAAGAAACTTCCCCACATCATATTTCTCTGTGCTCATCTTTCCCAAGCAGCAGGTAGACGTGTAAACGGCATGAATTATGGATGTAACTGCTGTAGCCTGCAGAGTGCTGAATACCTGCAGTGGAGTTTGACTAGTTTTATTCAGCTCTAGATGGTAGAGCTACCTATGGTTTGGAAAAAAACCCAAAACTTCATATTTTCAGTGCTCGTTCAGCCACAGTAACTAGATTCTTCCTTTTTCCCCACCTATTTTCTCCTTTCTCCTTAAAAAGGTCTGCCTGAAAACCTGGCAGAAACTTTTGGGCTGACCCTTGTGCTTATTTCCAGTAGTTTACAAGCTCTGCTTGGCAAGTTAGTCCTGAATAATACCATTGAAAACTTAGCAAGAAGCTGAAGAGCTTTCAAACCCTTTCACTGGGGAAAATTCTCTTGTTCAAGGGGGTATTTCAATAAAAAAAATTGTTGTCGGAGGCAAAATTAGGTTTTTCTCTCTCGAAAATGAACTCTTCTGCAGTGTGCTAAGGTATTTTTTAGGTTTGGGATGAAGAGAGTCACCATCAAGACAAAAGCAGGGACCTAGACATGGACTGTGCACAGCACTGGAGCTGATTTCTTGTATGACTTCGAGCAAGAGCCACAGCTTGTCTGGGTATTTGTTTTTCATATCCCTGAAATGGAATGATTGGTATTTCCCTTGTGAGGCTGTTTTCAGTCGTCTTGAATAAAACCTTTGCAGGGATCAATTATATAGAAGAAAAGTCCTTGCAGCTCTGGCTTTTGGCATGGGTGCCACTTGTAAGTAATGGTGAGAACTGAAGAAAGAAATGATTTTTATAATGCACTAAAGTCCTCGAGTGCCTTAGGTAGTAAGTATAAGCAAAGGTAAGAAGTGGCGGTGAACCTACATCTTCTGTCTTCTTAATTTTTCTACTTCGGTTAATTCCAGCAATCACCATCAAAGGAATTCGATAGTGGGAGGACGTGAATAGATTCTTTTTTCATTCTGTTTGTTGTTGTTACACCCTGTTTCATTTTTCCTCTTGTATTTCTGCATATAGACACTGCACGTGTGTCTGCATTCTTGGTGGGGAAGGGTGGTAGAGTTGGATTTTAGCATTTACCATCCTATTTCAAAGATTTTTTGCTTTCCTTGTATTGTTTTCCTCGTAGAAAAATTTGGATTGTGAGACTACTCAGTATCTGACACATTTAGGCTATATACATGTACATGCTCCATTTTACTTGCCCAATTTTATGTTGAAATAGGAAGAATTTTAAAGAAGTTGCTAAAACTGTGTCGTTGTTGCCTGCCGTGCTTATTTCTAGTCAGGAGAAATGGGGAAGTGCTAGAAAATAGGAAACTGCTGCCTGTCCTGAGAAGTCATCTGTGTTGCTTTAAGTCCACCTCTGGCTGTATTTTGATGTATCTTTAGATAGTAAACGATTGTCGTGGCAGGATCCTTAGGCTGATCTCTTTTCGGTTTGCCTATGCACGCGCAGCTTGATATTTGATATTTCTGAATGAGGGTGAGGCTGTAAGCCTAAAATATGAGAGGATGTAATTGTGGGGGACAGGAGCAAGAAATCTCACTGGAATATCTCCTCTTTTCCATCCCATGTGGCCCTTTCCACCGTTGCCAGCACGGGCAGGATTTACAGAACTCCTTCAGGTTTGCAGCAGCCACAGACCTTCCTCTTCATCCCCTCTCCGGGCTGCGGTGGGGAGCGATGCTGCTCTGGCAGGCAGGTTAAGAAGTTATTCCTCTTCCCAGCAAAATACATCAAAGATGAAAAATGATCGTGCAAATACTTAAGTCATAACGTTGTCAGGGAAGCTCGACTGCTTCTATTTTTAGGATTCTTGTATTTTATATGAGAAAGGGCTGCAGTAGCCATAATGCATTTTAAATGTTGAATTTCTCTTAAAATTTCCTCTTTATTTTGGCAAAGCGGATCTTGGAGTCTTGTCTGCTGGGAAAGGAAGTGATTCTTTTTTGCCTGTCTTCCTTCACCCACTTCTATAGATGTGTTCTGTATATCAAAGCTTGCTAGTTTGTCGTCTTCATCTTTCCTTCAGATTCAGATGCACCTTCATTTGTTTCTGGAGAGAGATTAGTTTTCCTGTTAATTTAAGAGAATGATGGTTTTTTTGCTACAAACCCCGTTTCCATCTCGTTGAGGTGCCGACTTTAACGTGAACAAGTGTTAGGAAATAAGACCAAGATTCCTATAACTTTTAGGCTTGCTTTGCTGCACCCGTGTGTTTATTTTATGCCCGTTGATTGTATCATTCTTGGGCGTAAAAGCAATATTTGTGGCTTAATGAAGCAGGTGGTTTGTGATGTGCTGGAATTTCCTTGGGCAAGTGCTGCTGAATCTTCAGTTTGCATTAAATCTTCTTGGTTTGTATTTAAAAAAAAAAAAAAAAAATAGAAAAAAGAATTTGTTGTATCCTCGAAAATAACCTGTGCCAGCGTGCAACGACTGATGTAGTGCTGTCTGCCTGCGCCCGTGGATGCAAGGCTCCGTTTCAGCCATTTCATCCCAGAGCTTTCCCGGTGTGCCAAGGAGTACTACAACCAAACAGTAAAAGCTTTGCCTGGGAAAGCTGGCAGTGCACCTATTTACTAACGTGATAGATTCATTTGAATCAAGTTGATTTTATTGCTGGTTTTTAATTGTATTTAAGTCAAGGATCCCAGATTGCTGACTTAAAACATTTGGTTGTAAACTTGTTTTTTTTTCTTTGTGCTTCTGTTTTCTTAAAAGTCATTTGTACTCCCTGCTTGGTACAACCCTTCAAATACTAGTCGTAAATTGTTGCCTTTTCATGAAAATGAGAACTCCTTTATTTTGGCCATTGCTTCTGTGCACACTTATTTAAACAAAGACATCTAATTAGTAACTTGAGAGTCTTCGTTTAATTTTTTATTATGTAGGAGACAGAGAATGATACATCTCAGTGATGATGTGTGGCGGTAACTAACGTCAGACATCCCTTGGAAACTGGAACTCGGTTTAATACAGTGTGGGATGCACAAGTGTTTATATTAATAGAGCTACTTGCTGTTTGATGGGTTCCTGAGAAAAACAACAGACCTCTCTCAAACCAGACTGCGATGTTAGCAGCAGGTATGAATTGACAGGGTGATTTCTGGTCACTGGACACTAGATATTCGAAGTGTTTGTGTGTTCCTGTCCCTTTTCTGCCCTGCCTCATCCCCGCTGGCAGGGAAAGATCTCGGCTCCATCCTCTGTCGGTTTCGCGGTGCATCCCCGTGCTCGCGACTTCATCCACTCTAATTTTGTACAACGCATACAGGTGGGAGACTACAGGTACCGGTGAGGAGTGCTGTGTAAGAAGATCCTGTAGGTAAGCAGAACCAGGACCTGGCGCAGATATCCAGCTGTTTAGGATCCTCAGAATAAGCCTTTTCTCCTCATCGTTAGGCAGATGATATCTTCAATGCTTTTGGACCGTTTCAGAAAACTAAAGAGCACATAAAAGTGTGAACCTGTCTCAGCTCGTTTGGTGTAGAAGATAAACATCAAGCTCATTCAAATGAAAGATGCTTTTTTTTTTTCCTCCTTTTTTTTTTTCCTCAGATATGTAAGTGCTGTCTTTGCACTTGGATTTACAGTAAACATTTTGCATCCCCAAATATGTATGTACCCACTTGAAGGTTTTTATAGCAGGCTGTGTCAGCAGAGAGCTGAGCAGGGCAGCGGTAGGACTGAGGTCAAGAATACAAGGCTGCCTAAAAGCCCCACGCTTTGTCAGAAGGTATTTTTCTTACGCGGCAGCAATAACAGCAACCACGCAAGTCAAAATAGTCAGGTGCCGTTCCGCTTTATTGACACCAGCGATTCCTAGGAGTATAGGCTGTGGAGCAGAAAGCAATTTCAGCATCTGTTTGAAATGCAGCGTACAGATCTGTTTGTCGTGTGATCCATCTAACCATCAAAACCCAGCCGGTGAATTTGTCTAGGTTGATGGCTTGTTTCCTCTGTGGAGAGGCGCTTCAAAGGCTGCCGTACAAGTGGTTGACATTCTTCTTCACAGAGACGTGGTTGTTCCAGGAGATCCATTAATGCAACGCTGCTTACAAGTTCTTCGGGAGTTTAAGGGTCTGATTCTCTCATTTACACCAGCATGGAACCGGATAGGAATTGTAATGACTTGAGCTTTTGTAGTCTGGGTGCACATCCAAAAGAATAATTCATTTGATGGGTTTTGTGGAAATTAAGGTCAGCAAGGAATATTAGATCATCTGTGCTAATTATGAGTAAATTAGGTGGCGCAAATTCTAGTAGTAAACTAAATACACGCTTTCAGTCCTTGTGGCCTAAGCTCTGCTGCAAGTAAACGATGGGAGAGAAGAGAGTATTAATTGCAGAGACTGCTTTGGTGGGGCATTGCTGAAGTTTCACTTGAGCACAGTTCATGCAGCAGAGGAAGAGGGAAGGGGATTCTTTCCTTCCTGGAATTAATCTGATACTCGGACTGATCGGATCATGTTAGGCACGATGCTCTGGGATGAGTCTACCACAGAGGTCACCACACAACACTGTCGCTCTGTTGTGTTTGTAGCTGCCTTTTAGGTGGCTGCAGGCTGTGGTTAGATTGTCCTTAGCATCCTCTTGGCCCGATGAAACAAGCCTGACTTCACAGAATCACAGAATTGTAGGGGTTGGAAGGGACCTCTGGAGATCACCTAGTCCAAGCCCCTGCCAGAGCAGGGTCACCCAGAGCAGGTGGCACAGGAACGCGTCCAGGCGGGTTTGGAATGTCTCCAGAGAAGGAGACTCCACCACCTCTCTGGGCAGCCTGTGCCAGGGCTCTGCCACCCGCACAGGAAAGAAGTTCCTCCTCATGTTTAGGTGGAACTTCCTATGCTCAAGTTTGTGCCCGTTACCCCTTGTCCTGTCCCCGGGCACCACTGAGAAGAGTCTGGCCCCATCACTTGCCCCCCGCCCTTTAGCTCTTGCTGAGCATTGATGAGATCCCCTCTCGGTCTGCTCTTCTCCAGGCTGAACAGCCCCAGGGCTCTCAGCCTTTCCTCAGCACAGAGATGCTCCACCTCCTTAGCATCTCCACAGTGTCCACTGGACTCTCTCCAGCAGTTCCTTGTCCTTCTGGAACCGGGGAGCCCAGAACTGGACCCAGTGCTCCAGACGCAGCCTCCCCAGGGCAGAGCAGAGGGGAAAGATGACCTCCCAAACTTCCTCAACTTGTTTTCCTAAGTCCTGTGCTGTATGCCCCAATAGCTCTCTGCTGGGTTTTCATTGGTTTGTTTAATGTCGTTCTTGGACAAGGGTGTCCACCACCTGCCAGATGTTGCTTCACCAGTGCCAAGTCGGGGCCAGTAATAACTTCTCTTGACCTGCTAGCCATGTTCCTCCTGACGTAGCTCAGTGTGGGGTTTCCTTTATTGGAGTTGAATGCATATGGCTGGCATATGTTCATCTTGATATCTGCTGAAACACAACCCCTTCAGCAGGGCTGGTACTGAGCTGGTACGTTCCCACCCTGTCTTGATTTAACAGTTATTCTGCTGGAGGTGTGCAACTTCAAACTTCTCCTTGTTGAACTTTGAGATCGCTGTTGGCCCAGTCCTCAAATTTCTCAAGGTCTCTTTTGGTTTAAGCTCTACTGGTCATGTCTGCAAATCTGCTGAAGGAAAGGTGGTGGTGGTCAAGTAATTGATAAAGTTTTCGGACAACACTAGCCCGAGTATCAACCCCGGGCCGCCAACTGGATGTCGAGCTATTGATTACTGTCCTTTGAGCACAGTGGTCCAGATCGTTTTAAAGCCGTTTACACACATACCTTTGATTGTAATGATTGCCTTAATATGTAGCTTTTTATAGATATCTTCAGAGTCTCCAGAAAAAAAACCCAGAAATGTAAAATAGGCTGACTTCGATGTACAGGTTCCAAGATCAGGAGCGACTGACATAATCATCTGGTTGTAACTGGAAACTGGCTAAAAAACTCTCCCGAAGCTTGGAATGGAGCATTTTGGAAACAATGTTCACGTAAAGACACAAAGCAATGGTGAGCCCGTTATTATTCCTGATAAATGTTCACAGTGTTTAATTGCTCTCCCTCTCCTTCTTAAGGAAGTGCCAGGAAAGAAGAGAAAACTCCTTCTGGCAGCCTTGAAACAAGTGGAGACTTCTCAGGTGCTGTCTTTCAGGCAGGAGAACTGCAGGAAAGGAATTTTGGCTTGTCCTGACCAGGGTGGAGTGACAGGGCAGAGCCTGCTCCTAGATAAATAGTGGGTGGGAAGCGGGATAAGGTCTGAAACTGGCAACTACAGAAGGGTTGGGAAAGACGGGGAGGAAACGAGAGTGGTTCCGAGATGAGTGAGGAACCGTGTGGGGCCCTTCTTTCCAGGGAGAAGGCAGACAGCTGCTGGCGCTTTCCAATTTCATGGAAACTGTGCAGCCAGATTTCATGCCCAAAGAGAGGAAGCAGAGATGCAGGAGGATGAAGAGGAGAGGGGAGAAAGGTACATGCTTTCACCCTTCTGCATCCTCCTAGGGAGGGTAGCAGAGTCCAAGATTCATTAAATCTTGACAGGTCCTTCTGATGCGCGCTTGGAAAGCTCTTCTGTCTTGGCTCAGCCTTTTATCTACTGAGTCTTCAGATGCTTAAATTTTTATCTACTTCTGAACTTTATAGAACTCCAGAAAGCCTTTCAGCCCAATTTAATTTGGAATAAAAGAAAAAAGCCTGGTTTGATTTCAGACCGAGTCAGCCAGGCAACAGTTAGAAAAGTGTAATTAGACTTGTAATTGGAACGCATCTTAGACAATTAGTTTTTGTAAATGCGTATAATTTAGTCCAAAGTAAAGGGTCAGGAGGAACTTGCTGTGAAAGAGGTTAAGGAATAACATGTATAATTTCTAGGCCTTTTGATGCTGACGTCTGACACAGCTGGAGAGGAGCGTATCCATCTTTTTGACGACAACAAAAATCCAACCTCCAGAAACCTGTAGGTGAGTCAGGGCTTCTGCTCTGACTTTGTTTTCCAGTATCCATTCCAAGAACAGCCTTAACGAATCCGTGGGGGATGCTGCGGCAGCAGTGATTTAGCAAATCCCCCATAAAAAAAATAATAAAATAAAATGCCAGGGTTTGAGGGAACGGAGACCTGCTCCATGGGAGTCCATTCAGCTTTTAAGGAAACTTCTGAGAAATGGGAGTATTTACGGAGCTGAGCTGTGCTTACCCGGCTTGGATCCCATCTTATCCCGAACACACCGTGTCCATTCTTTACACCAAAAGGGAGGCAGCGCCTTACCCGCATGATTATATAGCGGTAGTCGGGATGTTTTTTCTTTTTGCAATCCTTTTGTCAGGAAAGGGGCGGCCGTTCAGCCTCAGAGGTCAGCCCGGGAAAAGGGTCTGCTTCACAGACATGTGTTACGCATTTGCTCGGCATTTTTGACACCGCTTATTACAATAGCGTGCAGCTGCTAGTTCCCAGTCTCTTGTTTTGGGGCAGGATTGAATGGTAAGAGAGAAATGTCAAAACCTCTTACTGGAATCTTACAGCACATGTAGCGGGGTGTGCGGGGAATGCGTTCCCAAGGCTTAACAGATCCCGCATAATTACGGGTCGCCTTTATAGCTTTAGAAAAACAACTTCAGTGCGTCTGAGTCCAAAAGAATTGATCAGTGGTGCTTGTGACCGGCTGCACCTGGGTTTTACCATAATTCTCTGCCTGTTATTTATGGTTCACAGTCTGCACTGTGCGTGACCCAAGTTTTGTCTGCACAGATGTTGGGACTAGCGATGTATTTGGTGGAAGAAGCCTGCAAAGGAGAATTGCGGCACGATGTAAGGATGGGTGTGCTATCAGTCAGCTACAACAAGCGCAAACCCTGAAAGAGTAGGTTCTTATTTCTGGCTTTTTTTTCTGTAATAACAGTAGCGGTCTAACCGTATGATTAACAGCGAGAGTCCAAAAGTAGCAGGCTAATAAAATACTGCGCCGTCAAAGGAAAGCCTCAGCTTCTCGCAGTGATGAAGGCTGTGCAGCAGATAGATGGAGCTTCTGACTCCACAGTTATTTGTGACCTACTTGGAAGTGAAAGCTTTAACAAACTGTTTGTTCAGTACTCAATTACTAATTTTTTTTTTTTTTAATTATAGTGCATTTGGGTATAATGTAATCCTCTGAACATGGACTAATAGATAAACATTCTCTATAGGAAATTTAATCGGTTCCCGTTGTCTTAATTTTTTCTGCTAGCAAGGACTCGAGGTGTTCCTTCTTTTTCCATTGCAAAAAAAAAACCCACCCCAAAACCCCATAACCTTTTCTATCATGTATCCAATATTTTATAGAGCAATCACAAAGGATAGTAAATTGAGTAAAACATACTATCCTTGGCAGGATTTCCCTTATGACTAAATTCAATATGAACAAAGAGGACAAGGGCAAATAACTTCACTTATTCAGGTCATTTTTTTATAAGGATCATAAAAGTTAGATAGAAAAGGCCTATTAGATTATCTCGCCTGTCTTCCATCTTGCCAGTTCTGGCTTGTTCTCTACAGTAACCTTGTGAAATTTTCCTTGTCCAAATGGAAGAAAGATAATTTGCCTGATGCTGATTTTTTTTTTTTTTTTTTTTTTTTTGAGTGGAAAAGGATGGATGGTTTTCTATCTGGGCTAGCAAATACTTCTTACGCTTCTACATGGCTCATTTTTAATTTCTACAACTGCCTTCTCTTCAGTAGTTTTATGTTCCTCTTTTTGAGCCCTGTGATCTTATCGTGAGGCATGTTTCCTACACTTTGGCCTACGTTTTTAATTCCACCCCGTTATTCTCGTTGTTCAAGTATTGGAATAACCCCGAGGCTATCTGTAACAATTTCACCCCATTGTGTTTCTGCCCTTCAAGTGCTTGCCAGGATTAATGTACGAACAACAACAGATTGTTCTTCCCGTATAGTGGGAAATGTTTATAGTGCTCTTCAGATTAAAATAATTTAAAATCCTCTTAAAGATAGGGTCTTTTTCCCCCCTGAGAGAGCTACCAGGGATGTATATATCAGATGACTTAAAAACCCCAAAACAATACAAACAGAGCCTCTTAGCAATGGGAAAAGAACACAAATAATTGGATAGAAGCTCATCAGCGTGGCGGTTATGAAGCTTGTGCTGCGTGCCTTTGTCGCAGACATGTTTAACTCAACACACATGTTTTAATTGCTGTGCAGCTTCTCACATGTGTGAAGAAACAAGTGGAATGTTTTTGACGTTTGTTGAGCTAAATTACAGTGACATCAGTAGCATTACCGCATCCAGAGTAATACCAAAATTAATCATAGGATGGTTTGGGTTGGAAGGGACCTTAAAGATCATCCAGTTCCACCCCCCTGCCCTGGGCAGGGACACCTCCTGCCAGCCCAGGTTGCTCCAAGCCCCGGCCAACCTGGCCTTGAACCCCTCCAGGGATGGGGCAGCCACAGCTTGTCTGGGCAACCTGGGCCAGGGGCTCACCGCCCTCACAGCCAACAATTTCTTCCTAATATCTAACCCAAATCTCCCCTCTTGCAGTGGAAAACCCTTCCCCCTGGTCCCATGGCTCCCCTCCCTCATCCAGAGTCCCTCCCCAGCTTTCCTGGAGCCCCTTGAGGGACTGGAAGGGGCTCTAAGGTCTCCACGGAGCCTTCTCTTCTCCAGGCTGAACCCCCCCAACTCTCTCAGCCCGTCCTCCCAGCAGAGGGGCTCCAGCCCTCCCAGCATCTCCGGGGCCTCCTCTGGCCCCGCTCCAACAGCTCCGTGTCTCTCCTGTGCTGAGGCCCCAGAGCTGGAGGCAGCACTGCAGGGGGGTCTCCCCCGAGCAGAGCAGAGGGGCAGAATCCCCCCCCTCGCCCTGCTGCCCATGCTGCTGGGGATGCAGCCCAGGCTGTGGGGGGGTTTCTGGGCTGCCAACGCACGTCGATGGCTCATGTTGAGCTTCTCATCCACCAACACCCCCAAGTCCTTCTCCTCAGGGCTGCTCTCCAGCCATTCTCCACCCAGCCTGGATTTGTGCCTGGGATTGCTGTGACCCAGGTGCAGGACCTTGCACTTGGCTGGGTTGAACTTCATGAGATTTGCTTGGGCCCACCTCTCCAGCCTGTCCAGGTCCCTCTGGATGGCATCCGGTCCCTCCGGCGTGTCGACTGGGCCACACAGAGTTTGGAAGGAATTCATTTATGAGAAGTATATCTGCTTATCTGCCAGCTGAAAAAGTCACTGAGTCAGTAATTTCTGCAATGATCATGGTGTTAGGGCCTTACAGAGGTGCTGGTGAAATAACAATCTTGTCTTGTTTCCAAAAAAAATATGCGTTGTGACTCTTGAGCCCTCTTGAATGGGGCATGTGTCTCGTGTCGCTGGGAAATAGGGAATCTGTATGGTTTGGTGTAGTAAAATTGTTCGGCACAGTTTTGGAGCATATACTGTGTGAGGTATGGTCCTACGCCAGCAGGTCTGGGGACCACACACGTGGATCTTCATCTCTTCAGCACCTCAACTGTAAATCGCTAGGGGTTGAATTTTGGAGGGAGAACAAGGGAAAGGAAGGTGGCCAGCTCAGTCTGGGGGGAATCAGGTGCCTTAGTCTGTTAGCATCTTTAAAAAAATCTCAGCATCTGTACTTGGACCTCTCCAGCCTCTGCTGGGTTCCTGCATGCCTGTAGACTCTTGGGTAACGTTAGGAAAATGAAGCAAGTCTATAATTTATGAGCATGAGATGTATTGAATGTGACAGGGAAAACAACTGAAAATTAGGATACACAGAATGAACATTTGTGAAAGCAACAGAGGGTTCTTGGAAGCTGGTAGCATATCTTAATGGAACTGATATGCGGGTGTAACGAAGGGAAATAAACCTTTAGTATACGTCAACACGGCTTTTTTGGATAATTGATGTTTATGATATATGTATTTGGTTATATTTTTGTCTGAAAAATGATACATCTGGAGCTTGGGTCTCCTGGTCAGACAAGTAAGAAAACAATGTTTTATTCTTAACAACATATTTATATATAATATATTTCTCTGTCTCCATATCTGCATATCATGTCTTGGGCAGCCTGCATCCCGGGGGAGCACACACCTGAGGGATGTTGTCCCTGCTCTCCAAGGCTTGGCGTTTCTGTCACTGTCCCCAAACAGGCTCTGTGTCGAGAAGTTTGTCTGTCTTTCAGAATGGAAGAGGGGACTACGGACCGCCACAACACACAGGGATTTTATTGAAAAATAGCCTGTTTTTGGGAGAGTGGTTTAACTGCGGGGTGGAATAAAGGTATGACACCCCTTCTCTCCGTTCTCCATTAAATACATGTATGTAAGGGTGACCATGTACAGACTTGCAATAAATTAATTTTGTTTGCAAAAGAGCTGTAATTAGACAGTTCTCCTGCCAATTTGGCACAGGAAGACAAGTAAAATCTCAAGTGGAATGCTTTCCCCATGAAAAGTCTTTCTGTATGGTTTTTTTTTTTTCCTGTAGCTTGAACATAATAATCTGATTGGCAAACCTTTTTGAAAAAAATGAATTGCATAGCTTATAGCGTGAAATTGTTATCTACATAGGAGTTATCGCTTTTGCATACATGGGGGGGAAAAAAAGCAAACTGTGCCGCTGGGAGCTGCAGGGTTGTCCTCTTCGGGAGAGTGACGGGCTGCAGTGACCTGGAAGGCATCCAGCTGGTGTGTCTCCTCCGCTACCAGCACTGCGTTTCTCCATCTTTTAACTCAGTTCCTACTCTCCGTGGCAGCTGTTTAATTCTTCTGCCAAAGATAGTTTCGGGGGGGGAAAGAACTGCAAAGGAAGGAATTGTTTAGAATATTGGGTCTAAACATAGATGATGGTGGTGATCGCTGGTTCCATTTTTAGCCCGGCTTCCTAAAGAAATGAGGCTTACACAGAAGTGACATCTGTTCGTCTGCCGCTTCCTCGCAGATTTTGAGCACGTGGGTCAACTTCAGCCAAATTTTGATTAAAAAATAAGTTTTCTATCAGTGTTTGACATTTGGTGGATGGTGTCATTTCAGGAAGGGCAGACTTTTGAGCTTAGGGGTGATCTTTTTTTGAATGCCTGACTGCGGCACCGGCAATGGGGCACGGGAGGGAATCATAGAATAGTTGGGGGTGAAAGGGACCTTAAAGACCATCCAGTTCCACCCCCCTGCCCTGGGCAGGGACACCTCCCACCAGCCCAGGTTGCTCCAAGCCCCGTCCAACCTGGCCTTGAACCCCTCCAGGGATGGGGCAGCCACAGCTTCTCTGGGCAACCTGGGCCAGGGGCTCACCACCCTCACAGCCAAGAATTTCTGCCTCAGATCTCAGCTCAATCTCCCCTCTTGCAGTGGAAACCCCTTCCCCCTCGTCCCATGGCTCCCCTCCCTCATCCAGAGTCCCTCCCCAGCTTTCCTTCTGGAGCCTTCTCTTCTCCAGGCTGAACCCCCCCAACTCTCTCAGCCCGTCCTCCCAGCAGAGGGGCTCCAGCCCTCCCAGCATCTCCGGGGCCTCCTCTGGCCCCGCTCCAGCAGCTCCGTGTCTCTCCTGTGCTGAGGCCCCAGAGCTGGAGGCAGCACTGCAGGGGGGTCTCCCCCGAGCGGAGCAGAGGGGCAGAATCCCCCCCTCGCCCTGCTGCCCACGCTGCCGGGGATGCAGCCCAGGCTGCGGGGGGGTCTTGCAAAGCAGGGGAGCAAGAGAGGTGGAGGAGAGCTGGGTGCTAGAATCATAGCATCATTTAGGTTGGAAAAGACCCTTGGGATCATCGAGTCCAACTATCATCTCCACTCTACAAAGTTCTCCCTTACACCATATCCCCCAACACCACACCTAAACGAGTCTTAAACGCATCCAGGGATGGTGACTCCACCACCTCCCTGGGCAGCCTATTCCAGTGTCTGACCACTCTTTCTGGGAAGAATTTTTTCCTAATATCCAGCCTAAACCTACCCTGCTGCAGCTTGAACTCATTCCCTCTTGTTCTATCACTAATTACCTGTGAGAGGAGACCAGCACCAACCTCTCTACAATGTCCTTTCAAGTAGTTGTAGAGAGCGATGAGGTCTCCCCTCAGCCTCCTCTTCCTCAAACTAAACAGTCCCAGCTCCTTCCATCGCTCCTCATAAGATTTATTCTCCAGGCCCTTCACCAGCTTCGTTGCCCTCCTCTGCACTCGCTCCAGCACCTCGATGTCTCTCTCGTATTGAGGTGCCCAGAACTGGACACAATACTCAAGGTGTGGCCTCAGCAGTGCTGAGTACAGGGGGAGAATCACCTCCCTCCTTCTGCTGGTCACACTATTTCTAATACAAGCCGGGACGCCATTGGCCCCCTTGGCCACCTGGGCACACTGCTGGCTCATGTTCAGCTGCTTGTCAATTAGAACCCCCAGGTCAGTGCCTTGCTGGTGGGTGAGCTGGGATACAACTCTCTGGGTAGAGAATAAAAGTGATGAGAAAACCATAGGGTAGCAGTTCCCTGTCTCAAAGAGTGTCCTGGTCCTACCAGAAAGAGATGTCTTCTCCTGCTCTGTTCCCACCTCTCCTTCTGCTAGCATGAACATCTTTGGACCACTACTACTTTGGAAACATTTTTGTCCATTTTATTTGGAGCTTAGATTAGTTTAAAGCAATCCTGAAAGTGAAGCCCAATGAGGTGGCGATGGGGAAAAGCTGTTTGTGGCGCAAGTCTGTCCTTCTGTCACACAAAGCTGCTTTGACTTATCGAGCCTGGCTTTGGGCAGGATTAGTCCCACTGGCTGTGCAAGTTGTGTGTGATCCAAGTGAGCGAGCAAGTGTTACTGGGGGAGAAGCACCTCAATGTCAACCACCGTGGTTGAGCAGAGAAGTCAGTGGAGTCTGGTAGAGCTTCCCAGCTTGAGTCCTCTTGTTTTCTTTGCTGCTTTCTTCCACATCACCCAACTTCTGCTAATCTGTGTCTGGTGAAGACCACGTTCTCCTGCGTCCACCCCCATGAAGGCTTTGTGGGCATGCATACCTGGTTCCACCGGCCATGGGAAAGCGGCAAGGCTGTGTCTTTGGAAATCATAGAATCATAGAATGGTTTGGGTTGGAAGGGACCTTGAAGATCATCTAGTCCCGAGCCCCCTGCTGTGATCAGGGACACCTCCCACTAGACCAAGCTGCTCATAACTGACCTGGGGAATAAGAGCTGTGACACTAGTTGTGGAGAGGACTTTGCCCCTGTTTGGGATCTGGCTGATCTGCAGAAACGTTTTAAGGGGCTCTTAAGACTTTTGTAATGGGGTGGTAAAATGCTACGACTGCAAAGAGTTCTTTAAGATGTCCTCCTGCAGTCTACGAGGAGCTCCCGGCAGAGAGAAATAAACTGGTGACCTGGAAAAAGAAAATGAAGGAAGCAAGATTAATCTGCTCGACAGGGAATGCCGTCGTGGGATTTATTTTGATTCCTGTGAAAGTACCAGCCTGAAAGACTTTATACAGGGAAATTTGGTGTTTTATCGTTGGAGAGAAAAACTGTAGATTTGGGTGTTTTTGTTTTTTTTTTTTTGTTGTTGTTGTTCCTGGTGAGGAATCTGTGAGTGCTTTGGAGAAGCTCCTCTGGATGATATACTTTATTTAGCAACTGTCATGCCAGTGTGTACGATCTCTAGTGATAGAGCCTGTCCTGGGAAAAGCCTGAAATCCAGAATCATGAAATATTTAAAGGACAGTTCACTGCTAATGGGCTCCGGTTTCGCGCTGGTACCACAGGATCAGGAACAAAAGGCTCTGTGTACCAATGCCAAGTTGCCTGAGACTGCTCCTGATTGTTTTTGAAGTTCTAATTCAGGTTTTATCAAAAGGCAGATCTTCAGTTCAGCAAGGCAGGGTTCAGTTGGTTAAAACCAGCAAAAGCTTGGTTTTTTCCCTTACTTGAAGGAAACCTTGAATATGGTACACATAACATTTTTTTTTTTTCAGCAGTAGATAAATTGATGTGAGAAAAAATATACAGTATTGATTTTTCTTTTCCTGTGGCTTTTGAGAGCCTGTTAATGCAGCAAGTACACAAGAGCACTCATGTGTCTGTCTGCACCGTAATCTCTAATAAATTGACTTTTTTAAAAACCATTTTTAGTCTGTAGTTTCAGTGACTTGATTTGTGGAGTAGATGATATCTCCTGGCACATAATTACTCATTTTTGGGTTGTGTAAAAGGTTGGAGGATAAATTTTGATGCATTATCTGTAGTGCTAAACATCTTTCCTATTGCTCATACGAGTTTTTCCTCTCTGTCTTCTTCGTTATTGTAGCCGAGTAGAGAGGTTTTCAGGGATTGGGTTTTTTTCAGTGTTAAAATTTATAGTGCAGGCACTTTCTAGAGCTAATTCTTGCACATCGTGACATGGCAACGGTCATGATCATGGCAAGGGCAATGATTTATATTCAGGAGACCAGCTATTTCTTTCTCGCAGGGTCACCAACTGTGTAAACAGGTTAGTGACCGGAATGAACTGCGACCTTTTGCGTCTTGTTTTCTTTTGGGAAAGAAATAAAAACCTGCAGCAGGACACATGGCGGTAATCACATTAACGATAAAATGAAAGCAATTTGATAATATATAACAGAATTTGATATCCAAGGAACTGTCAGTCTGGTGGTGGTAGTGATCCGAGGATGCCAAGGAAGGCCATGGGTAGATGCTGACATAGAATCGTAGAATTATTTAGGTTGGAAGGGATCATCGAGTCCAACCATCAACCACCAAAACCACCACTAACCCATGTCCCTCAGCACCATGTCTACCTGTCTTTTAAATGCCTCCAGGGATGGCATTTCCACCACTGCCCTGGGCAGCCTTTTCCAGTGTTTAATAACCCTTTCGTTAACCCAGCACTGCTACGTCCACCGCTAAACCATGTCCCTCAGCACCACGTCTGCCCAGCTTTTAAATATCTCTAGGAATGGTGACTCCACCACGGCAGCCTGTTCCAATGCTTGACAACCCTTTTGGTGAAGATATTTTTCCTAATATCCATCCTACACGTCCCCTGGCACAACTTGAGGCTGTTTCCTCTTGTCCTATCCCTTGCAGCTGGATGAGATCGTAGAATCATGGAGTCATAGAATACTTTGGGTTGGAAGGGACCTTAAAGATCATCTAGTTCCAACCCCTCTGCCATGGGCAGGGACACCTCCCACTAGACCAGGCTGCTCCAAGCCTCATCCAGCCTGGCCTTGAACCCCTTCAGGGATGGGGCAGCCACAACTTCCCCGGGCAACCTGTTCCAGTGCCTCACCACCCTCACACCAAAGAATTTCTTCCTGATAGCATTCAGTTTGAAACTGTTACCCCGTGTCCTATCATTACACTCCCTGATAAAGAGTCCCTCCCCATCCTTCCTGTAGGCCCCCTTTAGGGACTGGAAGGCTGCTATAAGGTCTCCCTGGAGCCTTCTTGTCTCCAGCCTGAACCCCCCCAGCTCTCTCAGCCTCTCCTCATAGCAGAGGGGCTCCAGCCCTCTGATTGTCATGATGTTTGTGCGTGGTTGGGTAACCTGTGTTGGATTCCAACAGAAGCACTTCTGAAACCAATGAACAGGTAGGCAGATGGTGACACTTACGAATCACCGACATTTGGGGACACTTTCTGTGCCTGTGTTGCTTTTTGTTCATGCTTTTCTGGGCTTGCGGTCAAAATTTTGTGGTCATTAATATTTTCTTCCCATTATCCAGTGCAGGACTGCATTGGGAGTTGGACTAGATGATCTCTAGAGATCCCTTCTGACTCTGAAAAATTCTGTGATTCCGTGATTCCATGGTTCTGTGTCCAATTTCTTAGAGCCTTGCTGCCCATAGCCGGTGTTACCTAGGATTTGCAGTCCCAAGCCAGTAACATTCTTTTTTCTATATTCTGTTCTTTCCATGTCTAAGGACTTATAGGTTGCCAGGGTGGCACAGGGACCGTGTTGTCACTGCTATGAAAAGAGATGGATGCTGATTATGTTGCTCTGTGGTGGTTTATTCCAAATAATGCATTGTCTTGACAGTAATTCTATGATGCCAGTGCTCATTATGGTGATCCTTCTTTAACACCATTCCTCACGTCGAGATACTGATAGGATTTTCACTTGGTCTTTGGTGTCTTCCTAACATAACCACTTGTTCTTACCCAGTTTTCTAGTTTTTGATCTTGTGCTCTTCCCTTGAGGTCCTGCGAAGTCACCGGTCTTCACCTGGAAGCCTTTATATGGAGGAGACTCCATATAAAGAGAGATTCCATGTGGACTTCTGACTCAGAAGATTTATTCTTTTTTTTTTATCCTGTCCAAATAGGAGAACGGTTGCCTTGAACTTTCAAAGTCTTACAGCTCAGCTCAAATTGGTAGAAACATGGAACGTTGCCTATGGATGGAGCTGAGCTCAGATCAGCTGAAGAAAGTCTGGTGTCCAGTGTTAGCTATGGAAAAAGGATCCCAACAAAAAAGAAGAGGGGTAAATGCAAGTTGTGGAATCTGTCTCCCTCTCCTTCATGACGCACGCTACCACAAATGGAGCTAATGATGCTGTTGAGTTTACCTCGTCTTTTCTTTTTGTGTCCTTGTGTGAAGAAGGAACCAAAGGCTCAGCCTGGGACGCTGTGGCCATTTCAGATCACAGGCAGCCCTTGGCAGGCAGGAACTGCCTGAAGCTCAAGGCACCGAAGGTTTCAAGAGCACGAGACATTGCTTTTGCAGAGGAAGAAGGAAAAAGAGTTGTTCCAAACTTGTGCTGCTTTGAGACTTCAGCTCTCAAGGCCACAAGCAGACCTTTTGGTATGTTAAATCAGAGAATCACAGAATCATTTAGGCTGGGAAAGACCTCCAAGCTCATTGAGTCCAATCGTTAACCCAGCCCCAGCACTGCCATGTCCACCACTAATCCATGTCCCTCAGCACCACGTCTGCCCGCCTTTTAAATACCTCTAGGAATGGTGACTCCACCACTTCCCTAGGCAGCCTGTTCCAATGCTTGACAACCCTTTTGGTGAAGATATTTTTCCTAATATCCATCCTAAACCTCCCCTGGTGCAACTGGAGGCTGCTTCCTCTTGTCCTATCACTTCTGGTGTTATTACACGGGATCATTTTCCTTCCACTAGCTGAGGGTCAGACAATCTCTTTGTGGGTACCACTTGGACCTCACAAAGCCAGGAGACTCTGAGTTGCAGGTAAATTGCAGAAGAGCTTGCAATTTACCTTCCCTGTGCAGTCAACAAACACGCTTTAAATTTTTATAAGGTGGTGCCCTTTTTTGACCCAGCAACGTTTGCACGGAGCTGCTGCGTGAAGAGTTCAGTGAGGACGGAGACTGTCACCAGTGGTTTGCTCCAGTATTTTCACTTGGCTCTGGGGCCCCTCTTTGAGTTGTTGCCTGAAGGTGATACCAGCCGTATTATGCAGGAACGTTATTTTGTGTGTGTGTGGATGTATGTGTTTATACACCACCACCCGATGCAAATGGGACTGTTCTTTTTATATGTTGTTATTCCTATTGATCTGAGAAATGCATCGGAATTAATACAAAATCTCATTGGCCCTTTATAACTTTAAAACAGAGGGTGCTTGACATCTGGAAAGAGCTGTGCCTCATTTGTTCTTTTTCTGGAAGCAATGCCATTAATATTTTTCTGGCTCCTGATATTTTTTTACATACTTTCCAGGGGGCCTTTTATTGCTTTAACAGACAAATGGAGCATCCGTATGGCTTCTGTTTTCCTGTTGTCTTTACTTTTCCCATACTTTCCTTTATATCTCCATCCAAGTGGTTGTTCTCACTCGACTCTTTATGTCCCTCTGTATTAAGGAGCACCACTTTTTGTCTTCTTTCCCAGTTGTTGAACATCTCAAGGCACTGGATGCAATCTGCTGCAACAGCGTAAAAGGCATTAGGTTTAATTTCTGTTTTTTTTTTTTCAGGAATCAGCTTTGGTAGACCAACAGTAGCAGTTTTGTGCATGATGTTCTCCCCCTTAATTTTTTGCTCAGTGAGATGTACTTTCTTTTTCTGAATTAAACCCAAAGACAAACCGTGGAAGATACAATGGTGCCAGAACAGCAAAGGCTGGTAGAAAATGTGGAAGCCAAAAAGCCTTTCCCTCTGGATTGAAGGGACATTAAGTCTGCTTGGAAGCATGTGTTGTGAGATATAAAGTGAAATTAAGGACTTGTAATTCTTGCAAGTTCATGGCATTTCTTCTTTTTTTTTTTTTCCTGGAAGTGCTGATCTTTATTTTTTACTTCTTACGTACTTTTTAGAAGGTAATGGCTTCCATGGGAGGAGCTCGTACATTTGTATGGTTGGCTTTTTATTGCAGTAGGCTTTTAGCAGGTCAAGGAAGCGCACATAGGGGGACTCTTAAAGTGGACTAGGAAGTGATTTTGCTTAGCTTTGTTTTATCGCTTCTTTGACAAATCTTGCTCTCTGTCCCCTCGGGTTACAGCTTTCTAAGCCGTGCCAGCGAAAGCAAAAGAGTAATGCTCTGCCAGCACTGCTAACTTCAGATAAAGCGTGGAGTATACTTGCAAACACCTCTCTTCTTGCCATAGTACTTCTAATAGTTCCTCCATTGCCGCTGGTAGGGGGATGACTGGCTCTGTGGATGGTGAGAGCTCAGTGGATGTCATTTACTTAGATTTAGCAAGGTTTTCTACGTCCTTGTCGCCGTACTGGGGAGCGGTGGACTATGAGATGGGGTGGAAAACTGGTTGCAGAGGTCAGTGGTTTGATGTAAGCAGAGGGCTGGTTATGTGTGGCTTCCCTGAGGATTAATAGTGGGACCAAGACTTTTTAATATCTTTCTCAACATCTTGATAGATGGGGTGCGACACACCTTTTGTAAATTAATGGATGGAGCTGCATCGGGAGTAACAGTAGTGATTGTGGGCAGGGATTCCCGTCCAGAAGGACTTCAAAAAGGTGGAGAACAAGGCTGATGGAAACCCATGAAGCTCAGCAGAGTCATCCTTCACCTGGGATGGAACAATCCCATGCAAGAGGCTCCCTGGCACAAGAAGGACAGTGAAAAGCTGAAGAAGCCTCCAAGATGGTTGTGAGCTGGAGCGTCTGATGTTAGCAAAGGTGATGAGCTGGGTCTGCTCAATCTGGAGAAGGTGCAAGGGGAACCTTATTACTGCCGTTACCTTCATTTACCCAAAGGGGAGGTTCCATGGAAGGTGGTGCATGCTTCTCAGAGGTGTGTAGAGATAAGAGGCAACAGACACAAGTTTGATTTAGGTTACACATGAAGCGGGAGGAAAAGCAACTCCAAACCCTGAACTATTGCCTGAGGAGACATGGGAATCCCCATTAGAAAGATTTAGATTAGAAAGCACATCTGTCAGGAACAGTTCCAGTATTGTTCTTGCCTTGCCTCTTGGACTTCATGAAGAAAGTCTCACCTTCTTTTCTTACAAAGATAAAAAAAAACCCCACACCAAAACCCATCCTGAAAATATGTTGCATGCCTGTGTTATTTGTACTTCTAGAACTGGACATCCCCTGGCAGTGCGTCCATTTCTTCTCAGAGATGGGCACCAGTGTATTCCAAGTCCTGGTTTGTTGGACACGCAAGCCTTGGATTCAACTTGAAACTCAGTGGGGAGGTATTTGCTACACATTTTTTGCTGCACAGTGAAATACAAATAGCCCTTTTTCACTCCCTCAAGAAACGTTAAAAGTCTATTTGGAGGAATAAAAGTGCAGTGCAACATTTAGTCATAAATTGAAGATTTCCAACACCGTGTTGACTTAAAGCATATGTTAGTGAAACATGTCTCTGCTTTGCAGACAATTTTTGTACTTGTGCTGTGGCAAGCACATTTAAAACAAGCACGGAAAGTGTGCTGCCGGGAACAATCCAGCGGTGATGGTAGGGTCATTTAGATGACTTAATAGGTCTTTTTTTTTTTTTCCTAGCTATCTGTATTAAATCAATGATTCATATAAATTGTGCCAAAGGGAGTTAATTGTTATTATATGGTATAAAAAGCTGCCAAACTAAGGGCAAAACACTCATTGCAGTGCGTGAAATAAAATGGAGTTATGATTGCTGAAAGCACGAAATGGCTGAACCTTTCACCCCTACCAAACGGCATGAACTGAAACCGCCACGGTAACGGCGGGAGGAAAGACATTTTGGAAGCAACGGTTTGGAGGTCGTGGCGTGTTTGGAGGCTTTGGCACATTTGGAGGTTCTCCAGAACATGCAACAAAAATTGAACGTGAAATACCCAGCTGAAGGAGAATATTGTATTTCTCCGGTGCCCAGATCTGCAGAGGAATTTAGGAATTTAACTTCATTGGTTCAGTGGGAGTTGAGCTCCTAAATATCTTTGAGGGATTAGGCTGCAGTCTATGTAATATGTTTTATTTCTTATCTGTATAAGAGGGGCACCGCTACTGTTCTCTCTTGCAGAAATGTTATAAAGAAAAATACTTCGGATGGGTTATTGGGTGGGTTTTATTTTGTGGTTAGATACTGTGAAGATGAGACTATGTAGGTATCTTAATTAGATAGCTATGGGCTGGGTAATAAGCTTGGCTCAGAATATGTTCTGCAGGCGCATTTTCAGGGCTGTTTGAAGATGAATTGGAGCTTCTCTGAGAGAGGGTACACATCAAGGGCGCTTGAGCAGAAGATGATACGCTTTGGTGCTGGCTGTTGCATGCTATTGCTTTGGAATATTCCTCACTGTAGTCAATGAAGAGAGAAAAAAAAATCCCTCATATATTGCTTAATTTCAGTATGCGCTTTGCACAAAATTTGACATAGCCCTTTCCTAGGGAAGCTGTGTTTTAGGGAAGTTCCCTAGGGAAGTTGTGTCCAGTTCTGGGCCCCTCACTACAAAAAAATCCATTGAGGTGCTGGAGCGTGTCCAGAGAAGGGCACCGGAGGTGGTGAGGGGTCTGGAGCACAAGTCTTGTGAGGAGCGGCTGAGGGAGCTGGGGGTGTTCAGCCTGGAGAAAAGGAGGCTGAGGGGAGACCTTCTCGCTCTCTGCAACTCCCTGAAAGGAGAGGGTAGCCAGGGAGGGTAGCCAGGGGGGGTTGGTCTCTTCTCCCAAGGAACAGGCCATAGGACAAGAGGAAATGGCCTCAAGTCGCACCAGGGGAGGTTTAGGATGGATATTAGGAAAAAATTTCTTCCCCGAAAGGGTTGTCAAGCATTGGAAGAGGCTGCCCAGGGCAGTGGTGGAGTCGCCATCCCTGGAGGGATTTACAAGCCGGGCAGACGTGGTGCTGAGGGACATGGGGTAGTGGTGGTTTGGGCAGTGTTGGATTGATGGTTGGACTCGATGATCTGAAAGGTCCCTTCCAACCATGGCGATTCTGTGATTCTATGACTGTAAATGGAAGAAGATAAGATAATATAATGAGAAGAAAACGTGGGAGTGGAAAAACTGGCTATTGTGTAAAGGAGAATGGGTAAAAGATACATTTTTAGGAATTGTTTGGAGGAAAGTCTGCATTTTTTGTGCAACTGTAGTCTTCAAAGTAGGAGTCAGTGTGGCAAAACCTAGAGGAGCAGGTGGAAGGTGTACGGTAGAGAGAGGGTCTAGGGTGGGACAGAGGAGGACAACTGGAGTGGAGACAGTGGTGTGGAAGAACTGCTGAGAGCAACTTGGAGTCATTTGGAATGAGTGCATGGATTTATTAGAGTTGATGCGGAAGTTCAGGAGTACCGTGACACACTAGAAACTTAGGAAATGGCATTACTGAAAATGGTGAAACTCAGCACTCCACAGTTACTAAATAATTAATAACGGATAATTTCTGGCCTGCTTAGTGACCTGACCTGATTGTGAGAAATGAATTGTGTGGGGTAAGGATTAGAGTGCTATTAGGCATGGTCTTTGCTGGGATTGGCCAGTAGTGGAAGAGTAGATGATTAAAGTCCTTTCCAAAAGCTGTTACAGGGCTGGAAGAAAGCTTTTCATTTTTCTCTAATATAAGCAAGATTTTTTTTTTATCCATCTGCAGTATTCAAGAAGGTGAAATACTTGCATGTACGTTCCTATGACTTCTTTAAGAACTGGTGGTTATCGCTCTAAATTTTGACCAGCTTTTTCACTGGCATTGCTACGCTAATATCTGTGTCCCTCTGTGTGGCAAAGGGAATCAAGGGAAGAAAAATGAAGTCTAAGACAGAAATTGCTAATGACTTCCAAAGGAAAGAGAGATTGGGATTGCTCGAAACAATTGCTTAATAGACCCTAGTGAAAGAAGTGTTGACTTAACTTGTTTTTAATTGCTTTTAAGCTTATTTAAAAAAAGGAGTTTGTTATCGAAAAGATAAGTATTAAGTCCTTGAAAAATTGTGGTGAACTTTGGAAACACCTTTACGGAAGAGCGGTCACCCACCTTAAAGTTATTTAGCTAGCTTAATTAATCACTTGAAAAAGTATCAGTGCAGGGATGCTGCTCAAGTATGTCGACATGTGCATGGTTCGGGTATAACAGAAGACAAAAGATCTGATGAACAGTCAGTTGTTGCTTTAGGAAACTTTACGGATAAGTAAAAAAAATTAATCATTTTTGTGAGCCACTTTTTTGACCAGAACTCCTTCTCCCAAGACAGAGGGGACAGCAGGACTGTAGTTTCTAGAGACAAAAGCGTTGCTGGCAAAATCATTTGGTCAAGACATGGTTGGACTAGATGATCTGAAAGGTCCCTTCCGACCTAGGCAATTCTATGATAACTTATATTGGTAAAACAATGATTTCATCCCTGTAGCTTAGCTGGATTTTCAAATGGAAATAACCGCAGCAAGAAGACTCTTTGTCGATACAACCATCTGCAAATTGATTTTATTGTCGTGTTTTTGTTGTCATGAGGACAGCGGAGAAAAGATCACACCTCTGCCTTGTGTAGCTGTATTAGCAAATCAATGTGAAGAGATCAAGGTCTGTTCATAACCTGTGATTTTGTTTTGGGGCTTGACTACAAGCTGTTAGTTGGCTTTACAGGACAGGACCAAGGATGGATAAAACCATCAGGAGAGGTGTGTGCAGGTCTTGTTCTATTGTTTTATCTCTCTGTCCCTAAATAGAGTGTTCTGCTTGACAAATAAATGTCTTATTTTGGAAAGCATGTCTGTCTTTGCTGGAAACAACTGCATTTCTCCCAAGAGACATGCCTCCACTGGGAGACTTCATCCAACATCCCTTGGGCATGTTAAAGGAGCATCAATGAAAACCAGGTTCTAAAACCCAATCACAGAATGGTTTGAGTTGGAAAGGACTTTGAAAGATCATCTAGTCCAACCCCCATGCCATGGGCAGGGACATCTTTCACTAGACCAGGTTGCTGGATCAGGATATTCCAAGGATGGAGGTTGGACCTCCTCACTGGGCACCCCTTACACTGCTGTCTAACCCCAAATATGAACTCGTTTCTACCTTATACCCAGCTGGAATTCTCCTTGCTGGCACTTGTCCCTGTTGCCTTGCTGTGCATCTCTAGGAGTCTGGCTCTGTCTTCTCTGTAGGTACTTGCAGGCACCAAGGAGGACTCCCAAAGCCATCTCTTCTCCAAACACACATGTCCTGCAGCCTTTCCTCATGTGCTCTGGCCACCTGACCATTTTGATGGCCTTCCATTGGACTCTCTTGTATTGGGGACCCCAGTACTGTTGGTTTCCAAGAGCTACTATTTCAGATGAAGCTTCAAAAGTACTTCAAAAGCTTCAAAAATGTTTTCTATCCTGTCTACAAAGTTGTTGAGAAAGCTGTTCAAAACTATTGGTCCCACTATCATCCCTGAGGGATGCCACATGGAACCAAGCACCCAGCTGGACTTTGGGCCTTGGACAGCCACCTTTCCAGTCTGACAGCCCAGACAATTTTCCGTGCACCTTGTAGCCAAATTGGGGAGCTATAAAGGGAATGGATAGATTACAAGGGTATAATGGTGGGAGATCGTAGCATCGTAGAATAGTTTAGGGAGGAAGGGACCTTTAAAGGCCACCTAGTCCAACCTCCTGCCATGACCAGGGACATCAACTGGATCAGGTTGCTCAGAGCCCCATCCAACCTAGCCTGGAATGTTTCCAGGACAGGTGGAAATGGTGCAATGGTGGGAAACCATGTGGAAAACCTTGCTAAAGCCATGGTAAGTGCCCTACCCGCTGTGCTCTCATCATACACAGAGCTGGTCATCCCCCTGCCAGAGGCGATCGGGGTAGGATTGCTGTCATCCCTCAAATTTGATAGGGAAGGGCCTTACACAGATATTGGCCACCTTCCTCAGCGTCCTCGGATATGTTCTGTCTGGTCCTGGGGACTTGTGTGTCCCTGGCTTATTTAATTAGTCCTTTATTTGGTCCTCTATCCTCTTTTGAGGGTAGCACCTGTCTCCCCACACTTTGCTGCTAGGCAGTGTGTTGAGCCTAACTATTCCGATAGTTTGGAGATTTAAGAAAAACCTTCTTCAAAGACGGATTGTATAAACTGTAGATTAATAAACTAGACAAGAACGTAATGCCATTTTCTATTCTAAACAGAGTAAAGTGTAAATCAAGAATGAGTGCATTTTTCTCCAATGTGTATTTTTCTGGATCACGAAATGTAGCCGATGTTGTGTAAAGCAACATTTCTTTGTAAAACGGCATGTTTGAAAGAGTGGCCTTATAAGAATTAGTCTTTTTTTTTTTTTAAGAGATATAGCTATAAAAGCAAACCGGATCTCACTTTGTTGGTTTAAGTTTCTCTTATCTGCTGATGTGAGTTGAGATTACAGCGGATGACTCAAATACCTTGAGTCCACCCATCCTGTGTCGGCTCCCGGCTCTGCACCTGAATCCTCTCCGGCGCTGAAATCCAGAGCGCAACAGGGAGCTGAGCCGCACAGGCAAAACCGCTGCCGATATTTCGGTAACAGTTGTCCTTTTACCAATCTTTGGCTCTAAAAGCAACTCCTCCATTTTTCCAGTGGATTAGGCTTTTTTTTTTTTTTTAATCAGTTACTGGTGAGTGAGTAAAAACAGGGATGGGATTTGCTGCTTTTCCTAATCTCGCTCTGCCCTTCTAGCCTTGATAGGGCATCCTTCAAGCAGGAAAGCAATTCTAACGATATAGTAGAAGAAATGGTGGAAAAGGGAGGTGTGGCCGGGGTGATACTCAGATGAATACCAATGTCAGACACTTGTCTTTCTTGCAAGCTGAGACAACAGGATGTTCCTGGAGGAAGGATGATGCCCAGCTTTGCCAGTTTTAATGACTTCCGTGCTTTTCTTACGTCTCGATTTCACACTTGTATCCTGTATGTAAAAAAAAAAAAGGTTCCTCTGTGTAATATTTAACACTCTGGGTTTACAGAACCCTTTAATTTTAGAGACTCGTTGCATGTGAGATTTTGAGTTGTGTATTTTGACGTTGAGGTTTTGTGGATGCCCGTGAGGTTTCTAGTGAAACATGTGTGCGTGCTCCTGTGCTGCTTCCAGTCCCTTTTCACCCTCTTTTTCCAAAAACTCTCCTCTAGACTGCCCAAAGCCATGGCTGGTGACCCCCAACCTGGTTCCACCAGCTGGACAGGACGAGTGCCAGCGATGGGTCTTTGCTTGCCCGGCTCTTGGCAGAAGCAAGCTCAGGAGATGCAAGCAGTCCTGGTGGCCTCTCTCCCCTGAGCACCACCAACGTGCTGTGGCATCTGGGGTGACCAGGGGTGAATTTCTACTTGTTCTGCCCTTTTCTCTTGGTGCACATTCTCTTGGCTGCATCTTTTATTTTCTTCCTTTGGGGCGAAGTATTTTTCTTGGGAGTTTCGCTCCTCCTCTGCTGCCTGTTCCCATTGCTGGGCTGCCTTAACTGTGCTGGTACAACTATGCGAAGGGCCAGATGGGAAAACAGAGCAGTGAACAGCAAAAAAAAAGTTATTTTTAACCCAGATCAGATCTCTAATCTGGTTTGCTGTACAGCTCCGTAGCAGTCGTGTTGGTACAAAGGTGACTGGCAATTTTTGTGGGGAGGAAAAGACGGGAAGGCGCTTCCAGCCAGTAACGTCCCTGCGGTTTCCTGCCGTGTTTTCTGCCTTCCGAAATTATTTCTTTCCATGCCTTTATTTCCTGCTAGGTATTTTCACAGATGTTTTGGCTTCCAGTTCCTCCAGGTGGATCTCACCTAATGTTTTTTATTGCCAATACCTCTGGTTTCTCAAGGTTTGTTTTTGGTTTTTTTTTGTTTTTTTTTTTTTAACGTGCCCTGAGAAGAACTGAACTCGGCTCCATTCCAGCTAATTTGTGTATATTCATCAACATTTTGCCCTATTCTTCCTTAATTTAGGTACTAAATGTGTTAGGTTCTATAACAGCTATCTCTGGTATCCTCTCTACGGTATCTCCTTGCTCCCAAATCAATACCACACCCTTTATTACTGCCTTTAAGTCATAGGCCTTTAATTATATTCACTGTGGGAGTAAAGGTGTCTGAAGGAACTTCAGACTGAAACATTGTCAATGCTTTTCCTAACGTCTAAATAGATTCTGTCATCTTCTCATTAATCCCTCTTTTATAATGATGGGGAGGCTTGTGTTTGCGTGTTTTTCTTAGATTTTATTTTTTTTTTTTAAATAGAGGTAAAGGTCAAACTGAGGCTGCTGTCGCTGAAAGGTTTAATTTTATTTTTTAAGATGATGGCTGCGTATGGTTTTTTAATACTGAAACTTTCCGAAGACTGAGTATTGTCAGTAGTGCAGTAAATTGTTTCCTTCAATTAACACTAATCTTAGCTAATTAAATTGTTTTCTTTTGATTACAAAGTCGTCTGTGACTTAGAAACCTCTAAGTGTCTTGTAATATATAAATTGCACAAGTGAGAATAACTAATCTAGAATCAATACCTGAAGAACTGATTTTGAAAAATTGATGAAAACGGGAGGTAAATAACTTCAACATCTACTTTTGACGAATTTTTCCTGGTGGAATTAGAAACGTGTTTGATACAAAGACAAGCCCGATGTACGAGGCTACGCAAGCTCAGCGTCAGCCCTCCCTGCTGCCCCGAGGGACGTTTATTCACTAATCTCAGCCAATTTAATTTTATTTATTGGAGCCCAGAAGATCTTTTCCATTTTGCTGGGTTTGGATACTCAGAGGGTTAAACACCAAACGTTGTGGAACAGGATTTAAAAGGAAGGTGCCTGGCTCTGGACAAACGTCATTAGCCCTCATCCAGTTGGATTTTTAGCTTGTGTTTTTCTCTTCCTTCAAAAATCCCAGGCTCGGTGAGTGTCCTGATGGATGGCCCTGCAATCCGAGGGACTCGAGCGGTACGGAAGGTTTCTGAGACGGAAAATTGGGTCATGAGGAAAGTTTTGCAGTGCTGTCCAACTGAATAAAGTTATTTTCTCAGTGGAGAATGCTGGATTTTTACTCTCCAGCCTGTCAGACACTTAGTGATATGTTTTTATCTTCATTTGATAAGTAGTTGCGGAGTGTATTTTGAAATGAATTATGCTAACACTATTTTATCATAACAATCTGCGATCTACCAAGGCAGGTTTTTTAATCACCATGTTCTAATTAATTCTTAATCTATTTTATAATCCGTGTACTCAGCTCCTACCTCTGGAGTCCAATTTTATAGAAAGAAGACCAAAAGTAATGGGTAAAAAAGAGGGCTTTTTGAAGAATAATTGTAATAAGATCATCATAATGGTGTAGGTACTAAACCAAAAGCAGCAAACTAAATTTTGGTCCTAGGAGGGGAGGATAGAATTAAAATGAAAAAGAATTGTTTTCCCGCTTGAAACACCGCATTTAGTGGATGAAGATACTTGTGAACAAGTTTTCTTACTGAGTAGCTGCAGTAAAGGTGGGTGTCAGGAGGATGGGGCCAGGCTCTTCTCAGTGGTGCCCAGTGACAGGACGAGGGGCAACGGGCACAAACTTGACCATAGGAAGTTCCACCTAAACATGAGGAGGAACTTCTTTCCTGTGAGGGTGGCAGAGCCCTGGCACAGGCTGCCCAGAGAGGTGGTGGAGTCTCCGTCTCTGGAGACATTCCAAACCCGCCTGGATGCGTTCCTGTGCCACCTGCTCTGGGTGACCCTGCTCTGGCAGGGGGTTGGACGGGATGGTCTCCAGAGGTCCCTTCCAACCCCTGCCATTCTCTGATTCTGAGAAATGTGAAGGGATTTAAACTTTTTCGCACCAAGAAGAAAATAGGAGGGGAGGGAGGACTTCATTAGGGAGTAGGCTGCAGGAACCCCGCTAGGTTTCTTTTCTCAACTTGATAGAGGTAAATTGCTTCAAAAGCTCGAGCATGTAATCTAATAATTAGGAAATTAGAAGTTAATGGGAAACTTGTGCAAAACGGATTCTGCGTTAATGAATTTATTCAGCAAGTTGGGGCAACTTTGGCTCTAGAAAAGGAGTTGACAAGGGGTGGTAGGAAGTTGAACGTAGTAAGGAGGAGCTGGAAGAGTCTTGACTCAACCGAGATGGTTTTCCATTTGCAAAAATCTGGTGTACAAGCAAAGGCGGCACAAATCTATGAGAGAAGGTTTAGCAACATCCTTTAAAAAACCCAAACAGGACCCCTCACTACCAAGAAACAAGCACCTCCCAAACTCCATAAAGCATCCAGGTGTCTTCTCCATGTGTCTCAGCTGGTCAAAGTACCTTCTTCATAGGTCTCAGGTGTTGGTGGCTGGCAGTGCCCCAGCCCGTAGAGGGGTGTGCCTGATGGATGGGTGGATGAGGAAGGTTCCAGCATCTCTTCCAGACCCTCCAACACCCAGATCATAACTTTAAAATGAATAAAAAGAGCACTAGCACTCACCAAGCATGAAAGCATTTTCTAGTTAGTGAATATTTCTCCTTGTCTTCTTTTCATATTTCATTTCAGGAAAAACTATGTCAGTTTTTCCGGCAGTCCTGCCTATGGTAACGCTGTCAGCTCAATAACTGGGGGAACTGGTGCTCTACGTTTCCTAAAGGAGGTGGATTCCAGCTTTCCACCGGTGTTTGCCTTGCCTGAGCTTGCGATCTGAGATCAGCATTGGGGTCCCGTGGTACCGAGGGATGATGGCGGTACCTCTGGCAGCTCTGCAGCTGAGCCTGGAAGAGCTCGCCAGGGTGGCGGGAGTGGGAGAAGGCAGCCTGCCTCTCATGGGGAAGATTTTTTCTGTATTCTTGAAGTCTTTGCTCCCTTTTCTTTCTTGGTTCGTTTAATAGGTGGAGCAATAAACCTGGTTTAGACCCAGAGACAACCAGGAAAAAAAGAGTATTACACTGATAAGGAGAGCCCTCTTCTTCCCTAAATCTCTTCCCCCAAAAAGCAGTAACTTGATAGGGACTTGTGTGCTGGTTAACTGCTCCTTTTGATTTCTAGATGCTTCACGCTAGCTCTTCAGGGAGTAGCACATAGTTTCGTCAGGTGTGTACTGAAGGACTTTTAACACGTTGCCTGGCATTTTTAGATGGGTAATTAAAAATGCTGTGTTACAAGTTAAATGTCCACCCTCGATACATTGTATGCCTGATAGTCTTCAGCACCAAAATGAGTTTATTCCCTTTGCTTGCTTTTTTTTTTTATTATTTTTAACCGACAGAGAGGCAAGCTTTTCTCTTCCCTGTCTGCCTGCTCCTGTCCTGTGTGGGGGTGACTTCTGCAGGTGTATTCAGCTTTCCGCGGGAGCCTGATGTTTCTCCACTTGCTGGTTTCAGAGGAGCAAGGTTTGCTGGTAGAGCTGATACAGCAAACACTGTACTGGGAGACTCTGATGGCATCATGGGGCTAATCCCAGATCACGCTCTTGATGAACACGGTCATGCCAGCAGAACTTCCCAGAATCACAGAATGGTTCAGGTTGGAAGGGACCTTAAAGATCATCTAGTTCCACTGCCCTGGGCAGGGACACCTCCCACTAGACCAGGCTGCTCGAAGCCCCGTCCAACCTGGCCTTGAACCCCTCCAGGGATGGGGCATTGACGATTTCCCTGGGTAACCTGTTCCAGTGCCTCACCACCCTTACAGTAAAGAACTCTTCCTGAGATCCAATCTAAATCTCCCCTCTTTCAGTTTGAGGCTGTTACCCCGTGTCCTATCATTACACTCCCTGATAGAGAGTCCCTCCCCATCCTTCCTGTAGGCCCCGTTAGGGACTGGAAGGGGCTCTAAGGTCTCCCCGGAGCCTTCTCTTCTCCAGGGTGAACAACCCCAACTCTCTCAGCCTGTCCTTACAGCAGAGGGGCTCCAGCCCTCTGATCATCTCTGAACTTCTTGATGTTGTGCTATTTCCCTGAATTTTGCAAACTAATCCCTCCTCACAGGTCACGTTTTCCCTCTTTAAAATATATTTTATTTTCTCTATTGAATATCTTTGTACTTCTACTCGAAGGCCTTGATTGGGACTGACTGCATTTCTGCAAATGTCTACATTTTGTGCGTGTATGGCATCGCTGTGGTTAGAGAACGTGGCAGTCCAGGAGTCCAGCTGAAGAGGGGTAGGAGATGGGGGTACAGCACGAAGCAAGAGAGGTACGGTGAGGAATCTGACACAGCTTCAATTACATTTACATCTTGCACCTTCTCACACATTCAAGTGAAGTGAAAGATCCCGAGCGAAACTATATTTCTTTGGTGTTAGGACTCATTTGAATGATTTCTCTTAAATTCTGAGCATTTACAGCTGGTTTTTGCAGGGTGACTGAGGGCATTCAGGGTGATGCGGGTGTGTGGGCAGTTGGATAACCTCCATCTCTGTGCAGCTCATCACAGCTTCTCTCTGCAGTAGCGGCATCCAGTTATTGTGAACCTAATCGTTTTGACTTCTGGTCAAGAAAAACTAGAAAAGGGACCAAAAAAAACCCCCAAAAGGGTGATTCTACTGAGCGTCTGTGTAGCAGCACAATACAAGAAGGTATTGATGCTGTTGCAGCTAAAGAAAGATCCCACCGACAAGGTTAATGGGAGGTGGGTACAGTACTTCTCTCCGTCTCTTTAGATGAACAAAAGGTGAACTTTCTGATAATTCCCCGGCATTAAAGGTTGCTGCAGTCCTGTCCTCATGCTGAATCGAGGTGGTGCCTGGAAACCCTCATGTATTCAGCGCACGCAGCGGTGCTGGACACGTCCGGGGAACCTTTAGTATTTGCTAAGCAGAGATTATTGACTTCCTTGGCCGTACGAGGTATAAAGATGTAAAAATGTTCCAAAACTTGGACTTGAAGTAAATTTAGCTATCAAACCGGCTCTGCTAAATGAAATTGTAACGGCGAAGGTATTGAGATTTAAGGTGTAAAAGCGGTGGAAAGAAGAATCATTGACCGTGTGGTTGGTGTTGACCCTGGTGTCGCTGTCGAGGGGTCCTTGGCATCGCATCGCTAAAGGGTGGAGGAAGACTTGGGGCAGGTGGTTTTCTCCCCCATTTGCTTGGACCCAGATTATTTTCTGCTTCTTTCTTGCCACAAAAGGAGTCGTTTGTTTAATTTTACAAAATATTACTGAAGCTGTTGGAACTGAAACTGCAGCCCACGTCTTCTTGATAAATGACTGTGTGTATTCCTGGAAGGAAGTTAAAACGGGGCTGTGTTATATTTGGTACCTCCCGAAGCACCGAGGCTACTTTGAGTACAGAATGTGCTCAAAGAGAGACTAATTTGCCACTGCGGAGCTTGATGTGATGAGATTTGTCAAGTCGTCGTTTCTGCTGGAATTCACTTAAGCTTTCTTCTCTCTCCTAAAGATTTTTGCTCATGTATTTTAGAGTTGTGTCTTTGAACTGGGGGACCATAAAGGCAAGTCAAAACAGCCTAAAACCAGGATTAAATTCCAAGCAATGAATATGCTTGTTATAAGGTGGAAATACAGAAGTCAAGCACCCGTACAACAGGTGGGAATATTACTGAGATGTTTCACTGAGTGCGCTCACGCTCTTGGTAGCAACAGTGTTGGGATTATCTGGACCTTTGAGCATCAGTAGGGTGGGATTTGACTTCTCTCCAAGGATGCCATCTCACACGGTTTGGTGGTGGTTGCCTGCAGTTGGCAATTCTGGGAACTTCAATAAAAAATAAGATTCAGTAAAAATGAAGATGAGATACTAGGAAGAAATTCTTGGCTGTGAGGGCGGTGAGCCCCTGGCCCAGGTTGCCCAGAGAAGCTGTGGCTGCCCCATCCCTGCAGGGGTTCAAGGCCAGGTTGGACGGGGCTTGGAGCAACCTGGGCTGGTGGGAGGTGCCCCTGCCCAGGGCAGGAGGGTTGGAACTAGATAATCTTTAAGGTCCCTTCCAACTCTAACCATTCTGTGATTCCATGATTTATCATTTTTTTTCCCGTTCGTTTCCAATTTCACGTTGTTTCCATTGCTGGGCTTGCAGGGCCTTTTGGTGTAATGCTGCAGGGAAAGGTGGGGTGGAACGGCCCTCCCAAAGAAAGTCTCAGTTATTTTACTGGATTCGACGCTTTCTGCGCCCTGTTTTCTCCTCAAGAGTGTTTTTTGAGTGAATGTAAACTAATACTGGATCCGTGGTTAGAAGCAATGAAAAAATATTTAATGTAAACCTTTTGGTACTGGGTTGATTAAAATAAACAACTGTTAGAAGGAGCACTGGTCCTGGTTTGCGAACAGTAGGTTTTCTGTTCCTCTGTCTAATGCATAAAGCATGTGGAGCTGCTTGAGAGCTTTTTTTGCGTGCTGTACTTTATTTGGAGGTATTTCGTTTTCAGTTCTCTGAACTTTTGTGTCAGCTGGGAAGGGAGGGTGCAGGAGTAACGTGTAAAACTTTGTTCGGCCTATTCAGTCCCAAATCCTGACAAATAGCTTGTTACTGAGTATTTAAATGAAAGCTTGAACTTTGTTTTCTCCCTTTTGAAAGCTGAGAAGACCCTGGTTCTGATTTCATCCACTCCTGGCACTGTTTTTTTTTAGCTTCGATGCAATTCTTCAGCGGAGCGTAGGCAAAGCATAGTTGATGTAGGCTTTGTGCAAGACGCGCCATGTGAGTTTTCCACCCAAAGTCACTGATCTGTAGCAAATTGCTCCTGAAAGGTTTTCGGTCGTGATTTGAAGGTGCAAACGTTGAATTTCTGCTGTCTTTTTTCCTTTATTTATGGAAAAATGTATCCTTGGTATGTTTAGGGGAAGGCGAATGGAGATGTTTATTTGTAGGAGAGGTGCAGTAAATACGCGTATCTGTTTGTCTAATGAAATGTGAGTGACAGACCATTCGCATCATGCCGTCTTTTTTGCGACTGCCAGTCTTGTAGCCAGCTCCCGTCTCCCTTCCCTCTCCTCCTCTTATCCTGCATCTCCATCGCTCCTCCTTTTTTTTTGCCTGCATTTCATACGTGTCCCCATTCCTCCTTTTGCTCCGGTGGAGATAAAGACCACTCTTTGCTAGAAAGAGCCGTGTTTTCTTTCCGACAGGTTTGCCCGCGGAGCCTCACGGGTCTCTCTCTTTCTCTCTGTTGGTTGCTGCTGCAGAGCTGTGGAATGCTGTGAAGACTCACTGCCCTGCAGCCGTAGGCAGACTCCTCTCCGGATTATCTCCATCCGAAGGAAGCTCGTATCCAAGAGGTATCGATTCATGTTTTCTGTGTGCCCTTCAACTGTAGCGCTTGAGTTTAGATACTCCTCCAAACACCTTTTTCCCTACTCCCATGCCACGGAGATTGCAAGTGTTGATTGAAAAGCGTTGGTGTTTGGTATGGGTTGGAGCTCTGTTTGTACTGAATGAACTTTGGTACAGAATTACATCACATTTTTAACGAAGCAAGTAATTTCTGCATCAAGCAATGCATAAGCTGAAACTCCTGGAACACTGGACGTCTAGCGTATTTTATTGTGTTGATTTATAAAGTTAATAAACCTAAGGTGATCAGCAGACTGGAGTAGAACACACAGCAGGTATGTGTTGCTCCTATGAAGAATTGTGAGAGTTAGGGGTTTTTTTTTTAGTGTTTATTAGTCTTAATATCTTCTTGGTAAATAATTTATTTTTGTTTTGTATTAAAAAGAAGACAAAAAATACTGCTTGTGTTTGCTAGCTGGGTCAAAATCAGTGGATTGGCAAAGCCATGATTCCCGGTATAAATTTCTGTCATTTGCCTGTAGACAGGCGAATTATTTTCTAATAGTTTATGTTGCAGCCTTTCATAAAGGAAAAGCTAGAAACAGTTTTTTAGAATTTAAACTTTGCAGTGTAATGTGGCCTGTAAATGGATTGGAGCAGGTTCTGGTTTTGTATATGGCGCCTAGCATTACGAGACCTGAACAGGTCAAGCCCTCTAGGCCTTTATATATAAGAAAATCAAATACGTTATAATAGTGGTATAACGTGATACACGGCTAGCTATTAAATACGAACGTGCCACTTGAGGAAATCCCTGCGCTGCACACGGTTAGGGGCTGAAAAGTACACTGGGAGAACGTCACCGTACGCCTGCCCTGCGCTGAAATTTGCCCCTGGGTGTTCACGCTTGGTTCTTGCTGCAGAGAAGACACTGGGCTGAAGTGTCAGTCTGACCCGATCCAGCTCTTCTTGTGCAGGCGTATGGAAAAAACAGGGTTGACTCTTTTTTTTTTTTTTTTTTTTTCTTTCCATTTTATATGTTTTGCTGCTTGCTTAGTAACATGAACTTTAAATGTCAGCTGCCAGGATACCCACTGAGTGTTCTGCTCCTACTCAAGTCAGATTTGCTGAAAACCAGATGCAGACAGACAGCAAGAGTTCTGGTGGGTGCTCCCTGTGCTTGGAGCCACTGCACTGCGCCGGGATCGAACATTAAGGCATGCTGGCACCCGTATCCTCCCGATATTTTGCAGCCTTCCAGCCCTGCTTTGGGAAAAACCTGCCCTGATTAGATGCCTGCTTTTTGGGTATGGAGAAAATCAGGCTGTTTTTTCTTCCTCATCTCACCCTCAACCTGTTTTAGGTGGGATGGGACAGAAAGCGCCAAGCCTTTCAGAAAAGCTTTGCTTCGTCCTTGCTTGTGTTTGTCCCTCAAGCAACAACGATGGGCCCCTTTCCCAGCTCCCTTTTCCCCTTTTTGTTGAATATCGTGAAAAAAGGATAAAGGGGGAAAAAAAAAAAAAAGGACCTTTATGCTGCTCCTATACCCTTTTTCTGCCAACTACCTGCCTTACTTCCAGGTTGAGACACAGTTGGGACTAAGCTGCTTTTTCTGGGCCTGAAAAACAGAGGGGCAAGGGCTGCAGAAGGGAGAGAGGCAGAGGCCAGGGTGTGCGTTTGATGGGTTGGGAGGTGGGGAGAAAACAGAGGCGGGGGCTGAATTGCTCAGACTGGAGAATCGGGACTGGCATTGGTGGGAGAACTGGAAGACGGGCTGGTTTTTTTGAATGAGAACATGTTGTTAAGTGGTGGCTTTGCATGAGAAAGAGAACTTGTGGTCCAAGGGGCTCCTGGTCCAGTTCAGCCCCAGATTAAGAAATTGAAGTTTAAGCTTTGTGTGCGCTGGGTGTCTTGAGCTCCTAGCCCGGTCCCTGGAGATCTCAAGACTGGAACTGATGGAGCCTGGGGAGATTTGGGTGACGAGCTGCTGTTTGTCCTCTTCGGGTCGATCGGGGTTGCTCTCCAGGCTGTGACTGCCCTGCTTGGGATCCTCGTCAGCCACCTCATTTACTTTTCAGGTGTCTTCATCTTGGATTGAACCTCCCCCTTTTACACATGGTGGTAAATAGTGTTCAGAAATCAAAAGGCAGAAGAAATGGAGTTAAACTCTTGCATGTGTGTGCCCGACCTCCTAAATTAGTTCACTGAGGTTAGGTTATTTCTTGCTTGGGAAGTACCCCACTCCCCCCAAATCCAGCAATTAAGTAGTTAATCATTGTGTGTGTGTAAAATCCACGTGTATCTAAAAATACCTCTCTTATCTGTCTAATGGTTTGGTGTGATGTAAATATTTTTAAATGTGCTTTTACGTTAGTCTGGTTTTTATACCGTGTGTGTGAGTGGAATTTGGCGTTTGGTTAACTGGGCCTGGACTTTATACTTGCGCTCCGTTCACCTCAATGTTTCTGAACTCATAGGGAAAATTTCTGATCGTTAGTCTCCTGGCCATTTATGCCAGTTTGGTGGGGTCCGTTTGGTGATCTTCGCTGGGCTGAGAATGCACCCAATCCAGAGCGGAAGGGAAGCCTCTTGCCAGCAGGTGATGGTTATTTCTCTGCTGTTGGGGCATGACTACATCATTTAGTGATTTTCTTTTCTACTGCATGAACAAATCCTTTGTTCATAGGTCTTAAATTTTCTTAAACTGCCAGCTCTGTTTTGGAGAATTAATTTTGTTTTAGAGAACATATGACATGGAAGGTGGTTTCTGTTAAGCCAAATTATGTACTGCATCCAGCTCTGGAGTCTTCAGGACAAGACAGACACGGAGCTGTTGGAGCGGGGCCAGAGGAGGCCCCGGAGATGCTGGGAGGGCTGGAGCCCCTCTGCTGGGAGGACAGGCTGAGAGAGTTGGGGGGGTTCAGCCTGGAGAAGAGAAGGCTCCGGGGAGACCTTGGAGCCCCTTCCAGTCCCTCAAGGGGCTCCAGGAAAGCTGGGGAGGGACTCTGGATGAGGGAGGGGAGCCATGGGACGAGGGGGAAGGGGTTTCCACTGCAAGAGGGGAGATTGAGCTGAGATCTCGGGCAGAAATTCTTGTCTGTGAGGGCGGTGAGCCCCTGGCCCAGGTTGCCCAGAGAAGCTGTGGCTGCCCCATCCCTGGAGGGGTTCAAGGCCAGGTTGGCCGGGGCTTGGAGCAAGCTGGTCTGGTGGGAGGTGTCCCTGCCCATAGCAGGAAAGGTTGGTTTAAAAAGGTGTGTTCCAACCCAAACCATTTTATGATTCTATTAGGTCCCAGGATCCTATGAGGCATCATACGATTATTTCAGAGTGAAAGGAGTTGCCTGTCCCTTTTTCCTGGTAGAGCGTAATGATGGCGATACCAAGGACAGTGGTTCATGTTGCTGATTCAGACGGTGGGCTTGATGTTGTCTGTGGGGTGTATTGGTTTGGTTATGAGGGCTGGTCATAGGACCGGTGTTTTCCACCGTGCCACATCACGCAGTGTGCGCTGAGTGGGCAACATGTTTGGGCATTTCCTAAGATGCTCTTCCAGCGAGCGGGAGCGGCTGCCTCGAGAGCAGAACCCTCCAACGTGTTTCTTCTGCTCTTGTTGCTTTTGGTTTTGCCCAGCAACCTCTTGCTGTATATTGGAAGAAGCAGGAACGTGGACACTCTTGGTCCATAGTGGAGAATGGAGGTACTTGCCTTTCTCTTAAGCTGTATCTCCTTCATCTTTACACACGGGCTAAGAGTCATGAAGCAGCAAGGCTCTCTTAAACGTACCTCAACTGAGATGGTTCCAAGTCCTGCAACGTGTTGGATTATGGTTGCATTCCCTTTCTGCCCTCTCTCCCATTCCAGTCACAAATATCGCAGGGTTTGGAAGGCTATGTGATCTGTAATTACTTTCCCCATCCTTGCTTCATGGGAATTTTCACCTCCTGAGAAGATTTTTAGTGGGAGGTGTCCCTGCCCATGCAGGGGCGTTGGAACTAGATGATCTTTAAGGTCCCTTCCAACCCGAACCATTCTACGATTTTGTGATTTTTGTTCCTTTGTGAACACTACCGCAATACTGGAGGTATCAGTGAAAGGAAAGGAACCCCCACTCTGTGATGTACCCACATATGTTGTAACATATCACACAGGGAAACGTCTTCCCTGCATAAGGTGACAAATTTATAATTATTAATGACCCAACATTTCATCCTAAGCAGCATTTGTGCAAATGCTTCTCTTAGTCACGTCTGTTCCCTTAAAAAAATCCTCTTTTAATGTTTTTGCCTCATTATTTCGTGGCGGTCGGAGTCACCGGCTAATCACACACACGTGGCCTGTGACTGCGGGTCCCTCAGCTGGGCTGTGTCCCTTCCCATACCTGCTGCAGCTCTCCAGATGAAAACTGCGCTCTCCTTTGCCTGTCCGCGGCACGTGATGGATGGTGTGCCACAGGGATGGACTGTAATCGAGTGTCAGGGTAGGAACATCAGCCTGAGCATCCCGCAATGATTAGTTTGGGGTGTAGAGGAATTATTTTATTGACAAAGCGGCTTCGTGATTCTTTATGGCTCAATACTGCTGATATACAGTAATTGTTAGAGGAATGAGGAGTGAGGCATCGTTAAGAAGATGACATTTCCCGTAACCAGGAAAAAAAATCAACTGTCAAGAACTGATTTAAAAACAAAGGAAGGCTTTTAGTAAGATTTATGGACATAGGCAGCAGAGAGGATCTCCGACACCAGACTTTTCAAGATGCTCTGGACTGACTTTCTACTTTTGATTGATGAGTTTAAATGCATATTAAAGTGTGCCGTAGATACTGCCCTGAGGTATGTGTAGAGCGAACCAAAATACTTTTTGTCTGTCAACTCAGCCAGAAAGACGCAGTTAGGGTGTCTTTTCTTTCTCTGAGTCTAGGATGTGAGTCGTAGCTGCATCTCTTCTTAAAAATATATGTGTGCTCAGGTGGCCAGGAACGTCAACAGCATCCTGGCCTGTATCAGGAACAGTGTGGCCAGCAGGACTGGGGCAGTGACGGTCCCCCTGTACTGGGCACTGGTGAGGCCCCACCTCGAGTGCTGTGTCCAGTTTTGGGCCCCTCACCACACAAAAAGCCATTGAGGTGCTGGAGCGTGTCCAGAGAAGGGCACCGGAGCTGGTGAGGGGTCTGGAGCACAAGTCTTGTGAGGAGCGGCTGAGGGAGCTAGGGGTGTTCAGCCTGGAGAAAAGGAGGCTGAGGGGAGACCTTCTCGCTCTCTGCAACCCCCTGAAAGGAGGGGGTAGCCAGTGGGGGTTGGTCTCTTCTCCCAAGGAACAGGCCATAGGACAAGAGGAAACAGCCTCAAGTTGCCCCAGGGGAGGTTTAGGATGGATATTAGGAAAAATTTCTTCCCCGAAAGGGTTGTCAAGCATTGGAAGAGGCTGCCCAGGGCAGTGGTGGAGTCACCATCCCTGGAGGGATTTAAAAGCTGGGCAGACGTGGTGCTGAGGGACATGGGGTAGTGGTGGTTTTGTCAGTGTTGGGTTGATAGTTGGACTCGATGATCTGAAAGGTCCCTTCCAACGTAGACGATTCTATGATCTTGAAAGCTTTGTGACCTTGACTTCTTTTTGGACTGAGATTTACCATGTAGGTGTCTTTTTGTAGCCCTGTGATAGCTGCTTCTCTTAGAATCACAGAATGGTTAGAGTTGGAAGGGACCTTAAAGGTCATCTAGGTCAACCCCCCTGCCCTGGGCAGGGACATCTCCTACTAGACCAGGTTCCTCCAAGCCCCGTCCAACCTGGCCTTGAACCCCTCCAGGGATGGGGCAGCCACAGCTTCTCTGGGCAACCTGGGCCAGGGACTCACCACCCTCATAGTGAAGAATTTCTTCCTAATATCTAAGTCTCCCGTCTTTCAGTTTAAAACTGTTCCCCCTCATAGAGGCCAGACTGATATCCAACAGACTTACTAAGTGAAAGTCTCAACTGGCTGATGGATGGAGAGCAAAACAGATTTCAGAAACAATACAAAAAATGGAGATCCGTGTTTCCTGACAAGGGGAAGAAACAAAACCCTAACGATGCATCGAAACGAGCCCAGCACGCGACAGAGGAGCTGCCGATGGTCCTTGCCAAGTGGGCGATGGCAGGAGATCTACTTGAGGACCGATTTTTCTCTCCCTGCTGCAGAAGTGCAATAGCACGCTCAGTTCCCGCTGTGGCTGAGAGGAGATTACAGGGAAACATCCAGTATGTTCCCTCCACCTTTCTGGAGCGCCTTCCCGCAGTCTTTGCTCCACGTTTCTGCTCTCACAAAAGCCGTGCTGGAAGCAGTGGCTTTTCTTTCAGATGTATAATTTACCACCTCTTCCCGGTGTGCCAGCCTTGTTTGTATTGATAAATGAATGTTCTCTGTGTACAGCCTGCAGATAATTCTGCTTGTCGAGGACAATGCCGCTAAATATACCTGTTTCTGATTAAGTGTGTTTGAATTTGTGAGTTTGGTTAATAAGCTACACCTTTCACAGATTCTTTTGTTAACTCATAAAAGCTGCGCGTTCTGATTTATAGTGCCAAAAGGGGTAAACTGACATTAAAAGCATTAATTAGTCTTGCTTGACTGCACAAAGAATAGAGTTGGTGCGCGCCAGCTTTTGATTTAGCCCTTTGTGGGCCTTTGATTTTTGCCTAAGCTTGTTAAAGGGTCTGTATCTCTGCCTTTTTCATGCTAGATTGTATAATTGGAGTTTAGTGAGAAATACAGTGATTGGGCTTGAAGAGCAAGAGCCCTGTACAATTAGAAGCAATAAAGTTGTAAAGCAATTGGCCAGAACTTTACATATATTTTAATAGAGAAATGTTCTTTTTTAACATGTGGATAACTTGATATTGTTACATTTGCAGTAACGATCTCCAGAGGATTTGTCGTAAGCTGTGGGCACCCTCGATAAACCTCAGAACAGCTACATTTTCCAGAGCCTTGGATTTACCCATTGTGCATGAGCCAGCAATGTGTCCTTGTGGCCAAGAAGGCCAACGGCATCCTCAGGGGCATCAAGAAGAGCGTGGCCAGCAGGTGGAGGGAGGTCATCCTCCCCCTCTGCTCTGCCCTGCCCTGGGGAGGCCACAGCTGGAGCACTGGGTCCAGTTCTGGGCTCCCTGGTTCCAGAAGGACAGGGAACTGCTGGAGAGGGGACAGCAAAGGGCTATGGAGATGCTGAGGGGACTGGAACACCTCTCTGATGGAGAAAGGCTGAAGGATTTGGGTCTCTTCAGTCTGGAAAAAAGATGACTGAGGGGGGATCTTATCAACACTTATAAATACTGAAAGGGTGGGTGTCAGGAGGATGGGGCCAAGCTCTTCTCAGTGGTGCCCGGTGACAGGACAAGGGGTAACGGGCACAAACTTGACCATAGGAAGTTCCACCTAAACATGAGGAGGAACTTCTTTCCTGTGAGGGTGGCAGAGCCCTGGCACAGGCTGCCCAGAGAGGTGGTGGAGTCTCCGTCTCTGGAGACATTCCAAACCCACCTGGACGCGTTCCTGTGCCACCTGCTCTGGGTGACCCTGCTCTGGCAGGGGGTCGGACTGGATGGTCTCCAGAGGTTCCTTCCAACCCCTGCCAGTCTGTGATTCTGTGATTCCGTAATTCATCAGCAAGTGAACGTAATGGAAGTTTTGTAAACCGCATGGCAGGTAGCACCGATAGTTTTTGTTTTCCATTACACCTTCACCCATTTCGTACAGGCTAATAGGAAAAAAACCCCAGACCTTGCAGCACTGCCTGGGTTTTATACATGGAATTCTTACATTATAACATTTATAAGCATATTTCAGTGTATGGTAGTTTCTGTAGTACCCAATTCTAGCCAGCTATTCTCCACACAAAAGTTTGAAAATTAATTGAAATGCAAATTGTGGGCTAAAGATTTTTTTTAATAGAACTTCCTGCAAACAAAAAAAAAGAGAATACCATTGGTATAATTTTGATAATTGCATCTGGTTTGTTTGTGAATTAAGATTTCCCTCTGACCATATAATGTCTCCTTCTGTCTTAGCTATTATCACATTCACTGCTCTATAAAAAGAACGTTGGACTGGGTTTCCATCCAAACCTGTGATTAAAGAGCCAACAGTTGCCCAGTGTGGTACCTCCAATACCGCCTTCATTTCCTTTCTATGATAGTGTGTATTTATTATAACAGTTGGCTGTGGGTACATGTGATGTTGCTAACGGTGACCCACTGTAAAAATGTTTTTTAAGCATGCAAATATCCAGCTGCATATGAAAATCTCCGGGTTTCCCACTGTTGGACGTTGGAGCTCAGAAGATTTTGAGGCCTTAGATGAGGGAGAATGGTGGAATACATCTGAAGCTCCTCGGCTTAACAAAAAGCCTTCTTCGGTCTCCTGAATATTTTATATGTGCATAATGACATAGTGATGTCTTCTATTGTAATTATGTGTTTTAAAAGATGTTTGCGCTGTGAAGTTGGCTGCCATTCTCTGTAGGCCAGTTCAAGGTTTGGCAGCTTTGAAGGCATAATAGCGTATGCTTTTCCCTCCTCTCACCATTAATTATGTCAGTAGAAACCCAATAGCGACTGGAGACCCTCTCTGCAGGTAGATGTTAATGGTGGCTTTGTTAGAGGGTATCACTGGTCGCTGCTGGAGAGACCCTCCTGGCTTCTGCTGGGGTTAGGACACAGTGAGAGCTGTCACCTCTCTCCAGATACCCTCGTGCTCATCTCCTAAACCTGTGGTGTACCGCTCAAAACGTGTCCATCAGTGCTACCTTTGGCCCCATGGCCAGAAGCTGCTGGGCTACGGACTAGCGCCTGTCGAGGTACTGCCTTTTCCAACCCGATGGAAAATACCTTTCTGTTTTAAATAACCAAGTGTTTATAAGTGAAGGTGGAAAGGGACCTCTGAGTTTTGGCAGTTTAGCGAAGTTGTAAGGCAATGCTAGGATGGGTTTGGGGATTTTTTTCATCATCTTCCTCTCGTTCAGAGGCCTTGTTTGAATCCATTTATGGATGGAAATGGAAATGAAAACAGAAAGCCATTGCAAAGAATTGTGATTATCATCCTGCCTGGTCCAGTAAAGGGTTGGGGTTAGAAAGAAACCTGTATTATTTGTAAAATGACAAATTAGGACTGTTGGTTGTTTTTTTTTTTAATTATTATTTTTTTGACAAGTGGTAATTTAAAAATCAGACAGCTGCACAAATCCTTAAATCGCCGAACATTTAACCGAGTGTCAAATTTTGGGTACCCCGTACTACATCCTGGGTTTCCAGGTTGTTTATGGACATAACGTGACAAAAGCCACGACGCACGCGGGTCCCCAGAAGCTCTGCCTTGCCGTGTCCTCTGCAGCAGGGGGATGGTCTGCACCTCCCAGTGAGGCTAATGGTGAGAGCTGGGACCAAAGCTCGTGCTCCAGTGGGGTTTTTGGCTTTGCTCAGCGGTGGATGCAAACAGAAGCATTTTAGAAGAGGATGTTGCAATTAAAATAAAAAGCGTGGCCTGCCCAAGTACATACGTGGATTATTAGTGCTGGGAAGTGCATGTGCTCCTTTACCACCAAATTAGTCTTTATTCCTGACGGATTTTCGCGAGCACTTGCCTGCTGAGTGTCATCCTCTCGCTCATTATCATCATTGTTCCCTCTTGCTCGGGCTTTTTCTTTCACGAAGTAAACAATTTCTAATGGTTTCTTCCTTCTCTGCTGTCGAATAGTGGCAAAAGAGAAAATCAGGAATAGCCAAAGACCTATTTTTCATGAGCTTTATAATAAAAAAGATTTCTCCTTGCCTGCTCAGTTAGACATTAATAATAATTTGTCATCTCTGCAATATTTGCATTTCAGAAGGAGTTTAAAGCATATGCTTCTGCTTCAGATACTAAGTTTACGCGTGATTATTGGTGTAGGACAAGGCACGCGATACGCTATGGAGACAGTCCAGGAGAAATCCTTCCTTTCCTGGGAAGCTCGTGGTCTAGAGTAGAAGAGGTGAACTAGAAATTTAGGCTCATTTATTTGAATTTGGGGAAAAGCCAGTGTTTAACAGGGGTAGGGGGGACGTGGTAAATCAGAAGAGGACGGTGCGGGCGGGGCGGGCAGAGGACGTGGGCAGAAGAAGAGCGAGAAAGTCCAAGGATTGAGTATGGGCAGGAGGACGCTTTTATTTTCATGAGCCTTGTAAACATCGCTAACCTAATTTCTTCAAATAAATTGCAGAGCTAGGTGGTAGGGAAAGCAGAGCAATTCTGCAGGGAGTTTAGTTTTAGATTCATTTAGATTCAGGAGTTAGACTTAATAATTAGGATTTAACCATTTCTTTTCAAAACCTGATGTCCTAGAGAAATCGGGCCTTGTGCTTTCTGTATGAGCATTTCCCTTCTGCAAACTTTGGGAGGGAAGGAGAAATCTCGGAGAGGATTAAATTCTTCTAGATCTCGTGAAAATGACGGCTTTTTGTAAGTGGGGAAAGTGGCAAGATGTATCCGCACACAAAGCGCCAGAAAATCTCCAGTGATCTGATAAATACCCAGTCATGGGAGAAGCTTCGTTTGGAGTTTCCGCTTGACCAAAGTCAATCGATGTGAGAAACAACTCCATGGGAAACCAATGTTCAAGGAGCTCCTTGTTTTCTATTTTCTTTGGTTTGGGGGTTTTTATTTTTTTTTTCTGCCAATGAATCAATTCATCGTATATCTCAAGCTTTTTCCTCTAGGGAAAAAGGTAAAAGACTATTTTGAGTGATGAGGTAAGATTATGAGAGTTAGGAGTGGGGTAGTTGCATGGTATTTCAGGAGTGTTATATCTATTCAAAATACACTCTCCAAGAAACTTTAAAATACATGATTTTTTAAATATATATATATATGTATGTATATATGTATGTTTGAAGGTATTTACTCTTTCCTTTCCTGCAGAACCCCCAGCTCCGACCTGCTGCTTGGCAATTTGTCCCATTGTTTTCAGGAAAGGGTAGTGGAAACAGAATTTCCAGAATTGTATTTAATGGCTTTGATTAGACTCAAGGGATCGGGGAGGACTTGGAGGCAGGATTAGGAAACTCTTGTAACAGGCCTTAGACTACCTAGAGAGGGGGGTTGTCTCTCTAGGTTGGGGTTTATTTATTTACTTATTGGAATTAAAACCATTTGGAAACAATTGGTAGTGCGTTTACACCCTAAAAGAAATCCTACGTGTATCTTTGAATGGCTCAATAGAGAAAACGAGACATCTGGGAATCCAGCTGCGTACCTCGAGAGGTGATGGAGGTTGTGGAGGACTTTGGAGCGTTGAACCGTAAACGTCCTCAGCATATTCAGGGAAACGGAAGCTGCCTTTAAACTGCATTTTTACCAAAACTTAGTTCCTACCGGCAACACAGACAGATCTGAAATGACAAATATCTTTAGCAGCATGGAGATATCTAAGAGCTGGTTCTTCCCTGCCTGATCTGTCAGTTTGTTTAGGCTCCCAAGTTTATTTCTCCTGCTGCAGTTGATAACATCGTTAGCGCTCGAAGCAGGGTGAAGAATGCGGCTCCTTGATGCGGTGCGGTCGCTGTTGATGCTCCTGCCTGGAGAAGAAGCAAAATGCTTCGGGCCTGAGCTCAGGTTCTGACAGGTAAAAACATTTTCATTTGCTTGAAAGAGCCGTGTGTCCTTCCGTCTTCCCCCAACGCATCTCGGTCCTTGGGGCAGTGGGTTGCTGGCGTCTGCCTTGTTTGGCGGACAGATTTTTGGGTGAAAATTAAAATGTTTGAGCTTCTATTTTGTTTTTTTTTTTTTTTCCCACTCTCAGTCAGCACATCCTTAGAAATAAGTCCAGGGTGTTGAGACCACCGGTGTGCGGGGCATCGCATCGTGTGTCGGTCCAGCCAGGAAAGCATGAGCCCATCATCTCCTTCTAGCCGCAGCCCCAGGATGGTTATTCACAGCTACCACAAATGTTTCGGTCTTTGACTTGCTGTCAAGTCAAGTCTTTGACTTGCCGGAAGGAAGGGAGGGAGGGAGGGAGGAAGGCAGGAAGGCAGGAAGACAGGCAGGAAGGCAGGAAGGAAGGAAGGAAGGAACGAAGGAAGGAAGGAAGGAAGGAGAAGGCACCTTCTAGTCTGCCGTTTTTGATCCTAACTCGCACTGTTTTCAACATTCACTTTTAATACGTGACTTGTGCTTGAGCACGCAGACGTTATGGGGTCATCTGCGGTATCAGCAGAATCTCACTGGTCAGCTTTTCGAAGCATGTCTCTGGCGTTAAGTCTCAAACTGGAAAGGTAATCCCCTCTGGAGTCTTGACCTACTCTCAAAATTACTTTCTCCTGCTCTTTTGAGCCTTTGGGTTATATCCCAGTGTTTTTTTCCTCTTCATCAAGACAGCTTGCTTAATTGCTCTGACTGCTAGGCAGAAATCTTACTCTCCTGTCTTACAGACCTCCCTTTTCTTCAGTTCCTTCATAATAAAGTGGTTTCTGGAACAGGGCCAGGCCTTTAGCCCAAAGTGTCTTCTAGCTTTCGTATCAAATGAGGGACAGCGCAGCCAGATTTCTGTCCTAATCCCTCTTCCCGAAGACAAAGACGTCGGCACTGTCTAGACATCAGAGTTCAAAAGATTTTATTTGCTTTTTCCCATGCGTTAATTCAAGGCTGAGGGTTCCCTCGTTTTCCTTTTCATCCCACAATAATAGTCCCCAAAGCCTCCCAGTCTGCCATTGCTCCATGGGGGAAAAATCCCGCGTACAATTTGGGAGTAGGTGGTCTGTATCCCTTTGGAGCAGGGTCAGTGAAACAAGACGTGGTGAGTTCTGGCTGGTGGCGCACGGACGTGGTGTTTGTGGTGCATGGACGAAGCATTTGTTATTTAAAATCTCTTTTTTTTTTTTCCGTATCAGATGCTGTATTCAGTCACGAGATATTACACAACAGCTGCCAGCTGTTCTTAACCTTTTATACTTCTTTTATTGGCTCAGTAAATGCAAGAGCCTTGTCTTGGGTCCACGTTCTACAGCTTTTCCGTGGGGGAGTGGATCCTTACAAGCTACAGATTTTGAGCAGGAAAAGCTAACAACTTCACTGGTTTCATGGTCCTTTGAAATTTTCCTTCTACTGATGTCAGGTTTTGACCTTTTTTATCTTTGGAAGTGTTCTGCTGGGAAGTTTAGCTAATGAGAGACCATTAGGATCCTGTTTACCCTTGGATGTGGTCTAGTTATGTAGTGAAGAGGAGGTCAGGTACAAAACAGTTGGGAAAACTGAAGACAAATTGGTAGAGGAGCAAAAGCTGCCATAAGAATGTTGTCACAAATTCTTTTTGCCCAACGCTGTCCCTCATTTTGGAGATGGGTTCCTTACACATATTTATTTTCCATTTTTTTGTGTTAAAGTGTGGAAATAACGGTCTCCACTTCAGCCAAAACAGCCGGTGGATTCTCTTGCAGATGTGAAAACCTCTTCCCAGTTTGTCCACCTTCCCGTGGAGGTTTGCGTTGGATCCAGGAAGGTGCTGGCCGTACTCATCCCCGCAAGGAGACCCATGGCCGGCGTGAATCTGCAAATAAATGAGATGCTGCTCTGAGAGGAAGAAATGCCAATAGGTGAATTAGAAGTTTAAAGGCTGCAGTTAGACGAAGTAAAAATGTAAATTGGAGAAAATCACACAAACTTGAGGCCATCTTGGCACTTGAGTGCGCACCTCTTGCCTGTCTGGCAGTCTTTCGGGAGGTCACGGCTGGAGACAAGGCGAAGCGTTGTGTTTTGCGTCTCGTATACAACTGAGTGTGTAATTTCTAGTAAAAAATAAACAACAGCTAAATGTCAAGATTGCAAGTTCAAAAAGTGTAACGGGGCTGTACATCACTAACCACGCTTTCGTTGTGTCCTGTATATGTGGGGGTCTTTATCAGCATTATTTCTGTCCAGGTTTCTCTCTCTCTAAACCCACCGTTCGTTTTGTGAAAGGTGCCTTGGTCTGAGGGCTAGGGCAATCTCGGGGGAATTAATTTTTTATAACTTCAGCCACCTAAAAGTGAAGCACCCGGTTTCTTGTCTAGGGCCCTCTCATAGTTTGTGGGGACACACAGACACCTGCTATAGACGGTTGTGTTAAAATGGGGTGAATTTGCCTTTGAAATTTCTTCCAATTGATGACGGAGGACATCTGGACCACTAACGTAGCTTAGATACCAAAAATGGCAATGGAGATAAAGGGAAAATAAGCGGTACCGCACGAGTCTTGCCTACATTAGCGGCTGCTATTGGATATACACATGCGCTTATATAGGATATTAAATTAAAATTAGTCTTCTTTATAAGAACCTAAACCAAGCATTGTAGATCAAATGATCTATCTAGGAATCGTACATCAGCTTTGAACTTCTTTCGGGTTGCCAGTATCCTGTTTTTCTTTTCTTAAAGGGGGTCACTGAGAGGACTTAGATCTTGCTCAAGGAAGGAAAGCTGATCATAAAAATAAATGCGGTGCACAAAAGCTGTGCAAGACAGATCTGGGACCATAGTGTAAGCTGCTGTCTTCTTCCTGAAGGGCCTTCAACATAGGCACTATGGACACGATCATGGCAGCACTCGACATTTGCAAAGGTGCTGTTGACTTGTCTGTGGGCAGGTCAGGTTTGAAAGGGATTTCCTCAGCAAAAATGCCTGGAAAAGAACTGAAAAAAATTCCTATTCATCACAAGTTAACAATGAAACGATTTGTTGGTGGACTGGGAGGGTTGTTTCCCAGGTACTGCTTGAGGATTGTTTTTGTCAGTTCCTTCAAGGTTTTGATGGGGGTTTATAAGCTGATAGCTTTGGTTGCTCTGGTGGACTTGTTTTTGGGCTACTAAATATTTTGCATTTAATGTTCAAATCGCATGGGATTTCAGAATCGGTAGTCAATTCTCTTGTTGATTTAAAAAGGATTATAGACAGAAAGCTTACAGACTGCAGAAAATAACTGGGTGTAATGATGTTGTATAGGAAGACTGCTGCAGCTTATTTATCATAGAATCACCGAGTGGTTTGGGTTGGAAGGGACTTTTAACGGCCATCTAGTCCCACCCCCTGCCATGAGCAGGGACATCTTCAACTAGATCAGGTTGCTCAGAGCCCCGTCCAACCTGGCCTGGAATGTTTCCAGGGATGGGGCATCTCCCACTTCTCTGGGCAACCTGGGCCAGGGGCTCACCATCCTCACCGTAAAACATTTCTTCCTTAGATCTAGTCTGAATCTCCCCTCTTTTTGTTTAGAGCCATTACCCCTTGTCCTGTTGCAACAGGCCCTGCTAAAAAGTCTGTCCCCATCTTTCTTATAAGCCCTCTTTAGGGACTGGAAGGGGCTCCAAGGTCTCCGCGGAGCCTTCTCTTCTCCAGGCTGAACCCCCCCAGCTCTCTCAGCCCGTCCTCCCAGCAGAGGGGCTCCAGCCCTCCCAGCATCTCCGGGGCCTCCTCTGGCCCCGCTCCAACAGCTCCGTGTCTCTCCTGTGCTGAGGCCCCAGAGCTGGAGGCAGCACTGCAGGGGGGTCTCCCTCGAGCGGAGCAGAGGGGCAGAATCCCCCCCTCGCCCTGCTGCCCACGCTGCTGGGGATGCAGCCCAGGCTGTGGGGGGGTATCTGGGCCGTCAGCGCACATTGATGGCTCATGTTGAGCTTCTCTTCCACCAGCACCCCCAAGTCCTTCTCCTCCGGGCTGCTCTCCGTCTTCATCCCCCAGCCTGTATGGATACCTGTATTGATTTACCATCACTTGCTTCCTTTGGTGCCTCCTCTCCATTTAGCGATTTCTCCAGCCGGATTGATAACGCCGGCATGTCACCGGAGCATCCTCAGGCTCCCTTCCCCCAGCGCCCGGCGTGGAGGAATGGCGAGCTCTCCTCGTCAGCAAGCCCGCTCGTTGCCTTCCAGAGCGTCTCGCTGTAATTCAGTTATGAATCATTGCTTTATTTGTCATGTCAAGCTCCAGCAGGATGGTTTAAAGTGCTTTTAGTCGGCAGTAATTTGAGGCACTCTGCCAAACCGTTCCGTTGTTGTCAGAGCCGGCGGTGGCTGCAGCTGATCCGATGATAAAACGCGTCCTGACTGCAGATTATTGCCGTGGTGGCAGGAAGGCTGTTCGTTTTCACATGTGGCAGGCAATAACAGCTAATTAACAAACGTATGAATTTGTCGGGTTTATCCCTGGGGATTACGGAGTGGGTGTATAGGTATTTGAAACTCTTCATGTGTATATTTTACTGTCTTTTATGTTTTTAAAAATGCATTTTCCTGAGTGTTTTTTTTGTTTTTTTTTTTTACGCTGGAAGTGTTATCAGCAGAATATGGGTCTCTGTAGCGCAATCAGAGTATTTTCTACACAAGAGGAAATGTGTGTTAAATTTTTCTCCTCAAACAGAAATAGAACTTGCTTTAAGGGGAAAAAAAATAATTCCTTTTGCTACCTTAAAATAATTTGTTGGGGGGAAAAAAAAAAAACAACTTTTTTTTTTTTTTGTATGAAGGTTTTGTGTCTGCAGGATGCCAGCTAAATGCCGTGTAGGAATCGGCTCGTTTTTAAATCGCTTGATATGAAAAAAAAAAAAAAGAGAATTGCTTGGGCACAGGAGTTTATCAGTCAAATATTGTTTAGAGAAACTATTCTGACGTCCTGCCTCTAATACCTCACTGAGGGGTGTAGGTGGGCTGCAGAATGTGTAGTGTGGGCAACAGTAAAATCATTATTTTTCTCCCGATCATGTAACTAAATCAATTTCTAGTAGGAATATCTGTGGTGGTAAAATGAGAGGAAGCAATGATCCGTACCCATACGTTGTTTTTGTTATCATCCCCCAGCTCCAAGGAGAGCGTTTCAGGACGCCTCGCAGCTTTGCCTTCAAATATATGTATTTTTTAAAGAATTCCTCCTCCTTTCTGTTCCTTTGATTCTTCTTTTTCCTTTGAGAGCCAGGCAAGTAGCGGAACCTCCAGTTCTCATTATCGTTGCCATCTTTTGTGTCCATCTTCTTTTAATTTTCTTTTCCAATCCCACCTGTGAAATAGGTTTGGTTTTAAAAAAGAAAACCCAAACGCTGGGTTCATGATCTGGTTTTTGTATCACTCTGCCGGGGCTCGCGAACGAGCGTCGGCCTCAGAACGGACACAAACGGGTTTACTGGCTATTAAATATTTTTGCAGGATGATAAATTTAAAGCAGGGAGTAATTAACAACAAAGGGTAATGGACCTGAGAAAGGGTGTCTCATATCTGGAGGAGTTGATTGTGTTTTGCCGGAGCTGAGAGCTACAGGAAATTTTATGAGAACCAAATCTGAGCTTCAAATGCTGCTGTCCCCTCGTAGGAGCTTTTTTGCCAGTAACGCAACCCCGTCAAAATAACAAACCGAAGCACCTCGCGTCCACTATTTATGCTTGGGAATACTCAGTGTGGGGTGATGTTACGTGGTTGGGTTCTTCTGTCTGGCTGTTTTTTTCCTGCCTCCCAAAGTTGCATATGGTGGGAGCTCGGGGAGTTGTCATCTCGTGTTGAATAAGGCCCGGCTATGACAACCTTCAGACTTAGTATCTTTAGGAAGGCAGAATTAGAAGGGAAAAAATGTGCCTTTTCTTGATTAGGGTACTGCCCAGACTGATTGGGTAATAATATGTGAAGGGGACAAACCTGCTCTTGGAGGTCCTCTTCCTGTCCCCGGTTCCTCTCCAAGCTCTTCAAGGCAATGACAGGTTTTGTGCAGGGTTTTTGTGCAGATTTATTGCAGAATGCTGTTAATTTCTGAAAAAAAACAAGTGATAGGACAAGAGGAAATGTCCTCAGGTTGCGCCAGGGGAGGTTTAGGATGGATATTAGGAAAAATTTCTTCCCTGAAAGGGTTGTGAAGCATTGGAAGAGGCTGCCCAGGGCAGTGGTGGAGTCGCCATCCCTGGAGGGATTTAAAAGCCGGGCAGACGTGGTGCTGAGGGACATGGGGTAGTGGTGGCTTTGTCAGCGTTGGGTTGATGGTTGGACTCAATGATCTTAAAGATTCCTTCCAACCTTAACGATTCTATGATTTTAAAATGAAGTACGGTATTTAATGCATTTTTTTAATCAGTCCTTCATCTGGCCATTTGATTTTTATTGTGTTGAGACAAAAATTGCAGCATTCAATGAAAGATTCAAGAAGCCCCACTGCAAGCAATTTTGGAACAACCTGCTTCTAGGAAGTCCTTTTAATGCATTTTATCTGATATTTGTAAGTCCTGATAATTTAAATTTTTCACCTCTAAAACATGTGCGTGTATGTGAATTGATTTTAAACTTCAAATCTCTTCTTGAATCACACTAAACTTTTGCCCACAGTGTTTAGTAGTGAGCTGTGCAAGCTTGGAGTAAATTGCAATTGAATTTGAATTCATTCTCTTATCCCCTGTTGCTCTAGTATATGGTGGGATAAATAGTGGCATTTAGGGCTTTAGGGGCTGACCTGCTGGAGAGCAGCTCGGTGGAAAGAGACCTGGGAGTCCTGGTGGACAACAGGATGACCATGAGCCAGCAATGGGCCCTTGTGGCCATGAAGGCCAATGGTCTCCTGGGGAGCATCAGGAGGAGCGTGGCCAGCAGGTGGAGGGAGGTCATCCTCACCCTCTGCTCTGCCCTGCCCTGGGGAGGCCACAGCTGGAGCACTGGGTCCAGTTCTGGGCTCCCCGGTTCAAGAGGGACAGGGAACTGCTGGAGAGGGGACAGCAAAGGGCTATGGAGATGCTGAGGGGACTGGAACAGCTCTCTTAAGGAGAAAGGCTGAGGGATTTGGGTCTCTTCAGTCTGGAAAAAAGACGGCTGAGGGGGGATCTTATCAACGCTTAGAAATACTGAAAGGGTGGGTGTCAGGAGGATGGGGCCAGGCTCTTTTCAGTGGTGCCCAGTGACAGGACAAGGGGTAACAGGCACAAACTTGACCATAGGAAGTTCCACCTAAACATGAGGAGGAACTTCTTTCCTGTGAGGGTGGCAGAGCCCTGGCACAGGCTGCCCAGAGAGGTGGTGGAGTCTCCGTCTCTGGAGACATTCCAAACCCGCCTGGACGCGTTCCTGTGCCACCTGCTCTGGGTGACCCTGCTCTGGCAGGGGGTTGGACTGGAGGGTCTCCAGAGGTCCCTTCCAACCCCTGCCATGTGGTGATTCTGTGATTTAATTTCATTTCTCATACTGTCTTTTTTAAGATACTGCTTTCATGTATGGTATTTTTCTTTTTAAGTTAAACTGTTGCAAACCTTTGCTTCTTTCCCTGGGTAAATTTTTCCTAGCATCCAATTCATCTCATCGGCCACCTGAAGTGGAAGAGGAGCAGAGGCAGGGGAGAAGAGAAAGGGGAAACGCGGGTGCGTTGGAGGTCAGCATGTGACACAGCTTCTCTGGTTGGTGACATTTGGGTTCTTTGTGCTGTCTTCCATGTTCTTTGTCCCGTTCCTCATGTCACCGTTGCTTAATATCTTCATATTTTGATAAATCTTTTGTGAAATTACTAAAAAAATCTGTAATTGAGCCCTTCATATTTGTTGTCAGCTACCAGTGCAACCCAGTATTATGTAGGAGGATTATTGCCTGAATACTTGACCTTGAAAGCAGCTTGCGCTCAGAGGTGCGGGGGGCTGGAAGGGCAATGAGATACAGCGTCGCTCAGCTTTCAAGGGGATTTTCCCTGCTGTGCGCGTCACGGTTCTGCACCGATTGCCCCAAAATAGTCACCTTTCATGAGCACCTTGGACATTTTGGCGTTTAGACGAGCGGCGGTGTGGTGCTTAGTTTGCAGAGCTTTTGGAAGATGCTGCTACCCAGGTCGTTCCTGCGTAGCTGAAGTCCTCATTATATATTCATAAATGTATATAAAATAAGATATAAAATAATAATATATAAAATAATGTATATAATATACATAAAAATAATAAATCACCGGGATATATTATTTTATTCAGTGTACACCCATACTACCTTGCATCTCTCGGCAGATGATTTCACTGGCTGCAGTTGTCGGAGCTTTCAGAATCGTCCAATGTAAGAATGATTCTGAATAATTTAATCTCTGCAAACATTGCCTTATCTCTTTCGCTTTCTTTTCCGATTTTAGCGCCGTCCAGGAAACACTGCCGGTCCTTGCAAAGGATCTCGGAGCACCTTCCTGTTCCCCTTTTGGCAGCCTCAAAATCTAGTGTTGAATATTGGGCTCTTTCTTAAAGCTTAGCTGCTCTCTAATCCACGACAGTCGCTTTCCATCTTATCCTGTAACTTTAGTTTTTTAATAGTGTCTTGTGCAGGCTTTTATTAATAGCTTTTCTGAGGTCGTCCCCTCCAGTTATGGACTCTTTAGTCATCACTGTATAGCCACGATGGAAGGATTTTGTCCGAGTTATTTTGTTTCCCTTGCTGTGTCCGTTTATCTGGGTGTCGCAGGGCGCCGCATCGGTACAGCCTGTTTGCTTCATGTGGAATAAGACATCGGGTAATTCCGTGGTAATCCTTATTACACTTATTAGAGATAAGTACAAGTCTTCTGCTGTTATGTAATGAGCGATTCGAATATGATAGCGTATTTTTGTAAACATTATGGACAGGTCATTCGAAATTCTTCACCAACTGTTAAGTGAACAATCTTTGGTTTTATTGACTTTGGTATATAATTACTTTTTCTTCCATCTTGTATTTCTCTAGTAGCTCTTTGGAGATGCCTAATCTTTCTGTACACGAAAAAGAATACACGTGGAATGAATTTGTAATTGGTATATGCACTTTCTAGGCTGTTTCTGGTAATTTACCTGTGTGTGCTGCTCTTGGTTTGGATTTTGACTCATTTGCTTCCCATAATCTTGTTTTCTGATGAGCCTTCTCCTCCCTGCTGTCCTCTTCTCCTCCGGTTGGAGGTTCTGTTTCGTCTCCTCAAGTAGACAACAGGCAGAGTCTGTCGTCTTTAATTTTCTCACCTTTTGCCTTAAGGCTCTTCCACACTATTATCCTTATTTTAAAATCCTCCTGTAAACAAATGCATCAAATTTCCGTGTCACTGTGCTCATTTGTCATTGAAAACATTGGCTTCCATGACATTGTGACTGTTGGTCATTAGTGACCACAACTGTTGATATTTTAAATCCAGTCTTGTGTTTATGTTGTTTTGGACATTAGATGAAAACAGCCTCAATTCTTAAATGCAATAGAATCATAGAATGGTTTAGGCTGGAAGGGACGTTAAAGATCATCCAGTGCCACCCCCTGCCCTGGGCAGGGACACCTCCCACCAGACCAGGTTGCTCCAAGCCCCGTCCAGCCTGGCCTTGAACCCCTCCAGGGATGGGGCAGCCAGAGCTTCTCTGGGCCACCTGGGCCAGGGGCTCACCGCCCTCACAGCCAAGAATTTCTGCCCGAGATCTCAGCTCTGTCTCCCCTCTTGCAGTGGAAACCCCTTCCCCCTCGTCCCATGGCTCCCCTCCCTCATCCAGAGTCCCTCCACGGCTTTTCTGGAGCCCCTTGAGGGACTGGAAGGGGCTCCAAGGTCTCCGTGGAGCCTTCTCTTCTCCAGGCTGAACCCCCCCAACTCTCTCAGCTTGTCTTCATAGGAGAGTTGCTCCAGAAATAGAAATAGCTATTTCAAGGAAAAATGCTTAAACAACTGAGAAACTGCCTTTTTTGAACTCTGCTGTGACAGTTGACACCATTCACCTCCTCCTGTGTCAACCAGTTGGATATCGCCAGACCTTGAGCAGTTCCTTTTCCGATAACCAATTTATGGCATTGAAGAAGAAGGACTGTTTTTATGTGCTGTGGGATCCACTTCCCTACAGACCCCAGAAAACAGACCGACTGTCTAACACTTTGAAGACCAGTGCGACGGGAGAGCTGATCATGGGATCTCTTGTCGTTGTGTTGTCCATCATGAAGTCCACAGGGACAGTCTTTCTGCCACGGCACCTCCAGGTGACAACGAATACGCAGCCTTTGGAGGTGTGTGGTGGGCAGTATTTTGCAGTCTGCTTTTTCCAGGTAGACCTCGGTCAGTGATGAGACCTTTGGAAGGATGAAAAAGAGAGAGCAAAAGCAGAGCTGAAGGTAGGGCTCAGCAGGTGGAAACTCAGCCAGGTCTCAGGATTCAGGGCTTTCAGAGATATGAAAAATAAAAAATATTAAATTAAAATATAGTTTTGAAATAGAGTATTTTAAAATGGGGTAATTTCATACAGCTTCACACCCAAAAAGCCCATGTGTGCAAGCATCAAATTGTGGAGATGAGAAATTTGCTCATGAGATGGCTCCAAAATGAGGGCAATTGAGGAGGTATTTAAGATATAACAAGTTATGTCATAAAAATGTAACCGTGTCACTCCAAGCAGAAAGTCCTTGGAAACAGCTTCAATTGCAATTTTTCCCTGTCCCAAATAAGCTTTCATTATTGGCAGTGAAGATCTGAAGTGCTGTTTGTTGGCAGAATTTACGGGTGACTGACGGCACGCTCAGTCCTCCGAGTCCTCGTGTGAAAGACGGTTCTCCACTATCGAAAAATATATAAGAAATCCAGAAACCCCCCCCAGGGAGCGTACAGAATTCCCAAGTTAGGAAGAGCACATGTGGCTTTTAGTGGTAGTTTGATTCTGGGATGTAGGAGAAGTGAGATTTTTCAGATGTGTTTCAGTTAGAGCCAGAACACTTTTTTTTTTTTTTTTTTCCTTTTTCTACTCATCCGGAAACACTTAGAAATGAGCAATTCCACCTATTTGTCTTGTCGAGGGCTGTTTTCTTCTACTATAAGGAAATAGTTTACACTTATATGAGACCATTATCTCATACACATGCGGAGCAGATTTCCATCCTCTCCTCTTGGCTAGAGAGGAAATAGTGAAAGAAATCTGGGGGAAGCTGGGGAAAGAAAGGGAAAATTTTAGGGAACTTAAGCCACTGAACTGTGCATCCCGACTTTGCCTGAAAATTCCTCATTTTTGGGGTGACAGTGATAAGAATAACGAAGGCAAACGCTGTGCCAGGTCTTGCCGATGGTGGTAGGTGAGTGCTGCTGTACTAACATTTTTGTTTTAGGCTGATGAAGTCTCTTGCTGCCGATAAAAAACTGAGCCATGGGATGTCGTAATGCCTTCTGTAATTCTAGCGGTGTTAGTTGTTATTTTTTTTTTAAAATTATTATTAATAGAAGTATCTTGGGGAAACAGGTCTTTCAGTCAGACTGCTTGTACGAAGAGGTGGTGCTGGTACACACCGTCAGAGATACCAAACCCAGAAATATATCTATCCTTGCTATTACTGACCTTGGAAAAGATTCAGTAATTTGGGTGGTCTACAGCTCTTTGTAAATGTCTTTTTTTTTTCTTTTTTTTTTTTCAAGTGGTAGAAAATTGCAAAATATGTAGGCGAAACATTGTTTCCCCTGAAGTATCGTGTTTTCCTAAGCCCCCACTAAGTGATGGGCCCTTGGCGGTGTCAAGATGAATCTAATGACTCAAAGCTACCCATGCAATTAGAACGTATGAAGGATCAGTATTTAAAAATTGTGCTAGCTAAGTGTCTAGCTATTTAAATAGCACACATATATTTAAAAAAAAAAAAAAAAAAGATAACAGAACGCCTTTGGGTCTCGCTTTTCCCCAGGACTATTAAATCCTAGAATAACTCCCAGCTCTTTAACCTGTATTTCAGGTAACCTTTGAAAAAGGGAACTGTCAGATCAGATTTTCTTTCTGCTGGACCCTGTTAATAACTGGAAAACCCCTTGGAATTTCTTGGTATTGACCTTCGAGACATCCTTCTGCTATAGAGACCCAGCAAACTCTAGCGTTGGACAGCTGGAACAGTGAAAAAGGCATAAGTAAACATATTTTCTTGAAATTCCATTTTAAAATCGGTATAGGCAGTTTTCATCTTTAACCCATTTTGCAGTTAAAACCTAATTATGAATAGTTAAATTCAGGCAAAAGAATCCTATTTTCTTCTAGTTCTGCATTAAACAAGTTGCCAGAACTTAACGTGGTGGGAACGGTTCAGGTTGGAAGCATTCTCTGCGTCGGCATTGCTAAACTTGCAGACTTCCTAGCATGAATTTGTACAGAATGCAGTTACTGCCTTTCAGAAGAAATTAATTACCCTTCCTCCAACTGGACCTATCTATGATTAAACTGAAATGCAAAAGTAGGATTCGTGCTTTTTGGAAAACCTGTGTTGGCCAGACCCTCATCTGAATTGTAAATAGCAGCTTTGGGTTTGAAATTAGTCCCGGGCTTACAGTCCCGTTCTACTGATGGGTAAATGGAAGACTTGGGTAGTGTTGTCTACTTTTCTGGTAGATTGTATAAGATGGGCAACTACCGAACATAAAAAATACCAGCTTAAAATTCCTTCGTGTGTTTTGTGTTGCTGGAAGTTCCGATTGTGTTTGTTGATTTAAAATTGGACATTGAAATCACATGTTGGCAGCGGTTGAAAAGTATGGTGTTTACTTGTCGTCAGAACTGGTTTCGTCCTGGAAAACATCGACTATTTATTTTGCTCAAACCGCTGTCTAATAGTTCTGCAGTAGCGGGGGGAGCTCCTGCAGCCTTGGGGGGGTTGCGGCACTTGGGGGGACACTTTGAAGCTGTCCCGAACTGATATCTTTGTGAAGCACAAAGAAAATTTATACTGCCCAAGATGATGTCTTGGATGTAATGTGGAAATTTTAGGTAACAGTGATCAGAGCAAATTCCAACAAAGCTTTGACAACCCCACGTCCTTTCTCAAATTAGAGCTGATTTCTGAAACTGGGAGCTTGAGAATGATGCTCTTGGCTGAGTTTGTCTTCAGATTATATTAGCTTAATTGAGGATGTGTTTTGTTCTTGTTTTTCTACTCTGAACCAAGATCACTATGAAGAGAACGAGAATTAATTGTGTAACCATTGTATTAATATTGTACACGAACGTCTCTGCCCGCAGAGATGCTAAAACTCCAGCTGGAGAATCCTAACGCAGCTTTGGAATTGTCCCTGCTTGGAGCTGGAGGTTGGAGAAGATCCCCACTGGAGGTCCCTTCCCGCTAAATTATCCTGTGATTTTGTGATCCCAACAGAATTATTCACAGAGCTCTTGGTGGTTGGTTCGCTGCAAACTGGTTGGTGGTGGAGATAGCAGGGATTCGCCCCCAGAACTTTTATTGACTGTGACATTAAATGTGTGTATCTGATGGACGGGGATGGACAGGCACCTTGGCTGTTGGGTTGCAGATTGGATTTACAGTAGCAATTAATTTTTTATACATGAGAATCTTATCCATACCTTTCTTCAGTCCTCAGCTGGGGTTCAGTAGCATCCCTGTTCAGTCCCAAAGGCCTTTTAGAAGAGGAGTCTTTCTCCATATGTGGAAAAGCTTTGGGATTTTCAATAAAAAAGGAAAAGGAAATGGACACACTCAGCATATAAATACTTTGTCGGCCAAACGTGCATCTTTTCTGCGTCTTTAAAAGGTCTCTTCCGACCCAAACCAGTCTATGATTCTGTGTTCCTATTAATGAGGAATAATTGGCTGCTGTTAATGATAAAATCCGATGGTAGTTGAATGGGTGCAGTCAGTTTGGCAACCCTAGAGATTGCTGCCCGCATAGTTTCATCTCTTTATTACAGGTCGCCTGAAAGCAGTTAATCTGGAGTAATTTAGTTGTGATATGACCTGGCTAGTCTCAAAATGACACTTTTAAAGAAGTTGCCAAATAGAGCCATCTGTTTTCTTATACTCTAATTGCTCATTCAGCCCAAACAGCTCAGCGGATCTAAGGAAACCAGTTAGCGGGGAGGGCCAAGTGTTGACGTGCTGTTCTGAAGGCATCTCCCTATGAATTAAGACTCCTTGTCGGGAGCACAAACCCAGAGCCTTAGAGTCCTTTTCTTTCTTCTTTTTTATTTTTTTTTATACTTCCCTACTTATCTGGTTGTGCTTCTGTTCACATCACCTATTCTGCTCTACAGATGAGGCTGGTGAGTTTTATCGTCTCTCCTGCTTGGTAAGAAATGACCTTTAAATTGTTTTTCCGGCACCTTTCTGGGCACCATGAGCCTCCTCGGAAATGATTTTGTGATGCCTCAGTTCTTGAGGCTTTCAAATTCCTCCTTAGGACACACTTCTATTACAGAGGCCCAAGAAAGGTGCTTCTCAAAGGGCAAAACCTCCATGCTAAGCTGTGTTTTATAATCTTACTGAAGTTTCAGTTGTTCCTTCCTTCAGTGTCCCTTTTTAGGTGACGGCTTGCAAGGAGAGGCACCACCCGAGACAGGAGCTCCGTGCGCTCAGTCATTCCCCAAAGCTTGTAGGTCTACTCAATCCCAAACCAACGTGAGCTTGCTCTAGCAATGTTCAGAGCCGACTGGAAGCACACCAGTGCCTTCAGAGAATCATAGAACTGTTTTGGTTGGAAGGGACCTTTCAGATCATTGAGTCCAACCATCAACCCAACACTGACAAACCCACCACTACCCCATGTCCCTCAGCACCACGTCTGCCCGGCTTTTAAATCCCTCCAGGGATGGCGACTCCACCACTGCCCTGGGCAGCCTCTTCCAATGCTTGACAACCCTTTCGGGGAAGAAATTTTTCCTAATGTCCATCCTAAACCTCCCCTGGGGCAACTTGAGGCCGTTTCCTCTTGTCCCATGGCCTGTTCCCTGGGAGAAGAGCCCGACCCCCCCTGGCTACCCCCTCCTTTCAGGGAGTTGCAGAGAGCGAGAAGGTCTCCCCTCAGCCTCCTTTTCTGCAGGCTGAACACCCCCAGCTCCCTCAGCCGCTCCTCACAAGACTTGTGCTGCAGACCCCTCACCAGCTCCGGTGCCCTTCTCTGGACACGCTCCAGCACCTCAATGGCTTTTTGTGTGGTGAGGGGCCCAAAACCGGACACAGCACTCGAGGTGGGGCCTCACCAGTGCTGAGGACAGGGGGACCATCACTGCCCCAGGCCTGCTGGCCATGCTATTCCTGATACAAGCCAGAATTCAGTCCTGGGAGCCAACGCCGTGGCTGGAGCAGGCGACATTCATGCAGCTTTGAGTGGTTTGAGGATAAGCAGAGCAGCTGTGCGTCTGTCTGCAACTTTCTGTATAGAGACGGGCGCCGTCCCAGCTCTGTTGCTTCCTCCTTTGCGCGGCTATGGAGCCCTTCGCCAGCCACAAACTGTTTCAGCTCGCGCAGGCTCTGCCGTTACTGCAAACGAGGAGAGGGAATAAAAGCTCTGCATTTCATGTGTGTTTGTCTCGAAGCAGGGGAGGGAAGGAGAGGGTGCAGCAGGCGGCTCCAGACCTCCAGTTGCACCAGGGTCACTCATTAGAGCCCATCTGCTTTATGGGACACAAACTAACCCTGGGGCTGTTGCTTCTTGCTGCGCAATGTTTGTTCTTTCTTTCTTCTGGGAACAAAGTTCATTGCTATTTTTATCTGTATTGTGTAGTGTTTAGTGGAGTTTTGGGTGCTGTAAGAAGCGATCAATAATACTTGTTGACTGACCTCTGAACAAGGCTTCCTATTGCTCACAGAGAAACAAATGTTGTGAGCAACTTGCTAAAAGCAGCTCTAATTCCACAGAAAACCTTGGGGAGAACCGCAGCAGCAGCAGCTGCTACCGATGCTGAAGGGCGTCTCTCCTTGCTTGATGAAGAAGGAGATACCAAGTGGAACAAGGCTGGCGTTTGTCCACAGGGTGCATTCCTGTTGATATGCTTCCTAGAATGACATCTTGTGACTAGATGATCTCAAAGGTCCCTTCCAACCCACACAATTCTATGATTCTATGACCCTTGTGCTTTTGGAAGCTTCTTTTGGTGGAGATGTTGACAGTTAGAAATAAAACCAGACTAATCCATGCGTGACTGGGTGAGAGCTCAGGAGCAGGTTGGGTGTGAAGTTTAGCTAAAGCAAAAGTGGCTAAAGAGGAAAAGGTCACTTGGGATATCGTTGTGGCTGTGTTTTAGTCAATGCTCTTCCTTACTGGCTAAGGAACTTGGGTTGTGAACTGCTCTAAAAATATCCTTTGATGCAATCTCTTCTTTGGAAATAGGTTGCTCAGGTTTGCAGGCATCGAGCCATACTTGGTTCTTGGAATCGTAGAAGGGTTTGGGTTCAAAGGGTTTGGGTTAAAGTCAGTTTGTGACTTTAAGGGTCATCTAGTCCAAGCCCCCTGCCATGAGCAGGGACATCTTCAACTGGATCAGGTTGCTCAGAGCCCCATCCAACCTGGCCTGGAATGTTTCCAGGGATGGGGTGTCTCCCACTTCTCTGGGCAACCTGGGCCAGGGGCTCACCATCCTCACAGCAAAGAATTTCTTCCTAATATCTAACCCAAATCTCCCCTCTTTCGGTTTAAAACCATCCCCCCTCGTCCCATGGCTCCCCTCCCTCGTCCAGAGTCCCTCCCCAGCTTTCCTGGAGCCCCTTGAGGGACTGGAAGGGGCTCTAAGGTCTCTGCAGAGCCTTCTCTTCTCCAGGCTGAACCCCCCCAACTCTCTCAGCCCGTCCTCCCAGCAGAGGGGCTCCAGCCCTCCCAGCATCTCCGGGGCCTCCTCTGGCCCCGCTGCAACAGCTCCGTGTCTCTCCTGTGCTGAGGCCCCAGAGCTGGAGGCAGCACTGCAGGGGGGTCTCCCCCGAGCGGAGCAGAGGGGCAGAATCCCCCCCCTCACCCTGCTGCCCACGCTGCTGGGGATGCAGCCCAGGCTGTGGGGGGGTTTCTGGGCTGCCACTGCACATTGCCAGCCTGTGTTAAGCTTCTCATCAATTGACACCCTCAAGTCCTTGTCCTCCTTTGTCCTTTGTCTTGTTTCTCATTCTGTGGGAGAGGCTGTTGTCCACCTCCAGTTGTCCTGTGGTGGCAACTCTCCTCCTCCTCCAGCGTTTGGTTTCATCAAGCTCATGCTGCCCTGATGGCCAAGAAGAGCTGCCTGTAGACACCTGCTTTACTGCTACCTTTGATCCTTGGATGTTTCTGCTCCGCTGTGATACTGCCAGCATGCAATGATTAGTGCAGGTTTTGTTCTCTTTTTTTATACTCGGCTTCTGTATCCCGTAACGCTGGTAGGTGGGTTGTGTGTGACAGATGTCACTGCGCTGCAGCACTGGGATGGAGAGCACTCTGCTAATGCAAACTCAAATAAGTGTGATTTACTTTTCTTTTCATGCCTCATTTAATAATCAGTGCGAGTCCACAGATTAGCAAGTAAAAAGTTATTGTTCACGGCATTGGAACCAAATTAAAGAGATTCGTAAGCTTATGGCAAAACTGTCCAAAAGAAATCACTGAGATCTGCTTTGAAAATTGCAGAAACTTGGCTGCTCCTAATGGGGTGGTTTATTTTGGGTGCCGGATTAAAAGCCAGGCTGGTTATGGGATGTGATGTATTACAGGGCAATGCTGAGTGAAGAACTAGAGCTTCTTCTTGTCCTCCTACTGCATCCGAGTCGGTAGACGTCTTTGTAGTATCTGTGGGTGAAATACCTGCTCTTGGCACAGCGCTGATCGTCCAACCGGCCAAGAGGTATGGAAGATTGGAGCTGGAGAAATGATCCTTTGTTCTGAAAGTCCACGGACCCGTAATGATTCATCTTCAGCTTGTTTGCGACTTAGGGAGCAGAACAAGCCCTGACAGTCGGTGACGGTGAGCGTGGGTGAGCTGCCGAGGCGCGGGCGGTTGCGTTCCCTTGCTTCGCTTGCAGAGAGGCTTTCCTCGGCCTCATCACTGAACAGATTGAATAGGTTTTTAGAGGTTTGAAGGGCTTGGTCAATGTATCTAGCTTGGCTTTTCTCAACCACACTGTGGAACTTCGTGCAGTGATGTCTCCGTCAGGCCTGGAGCTTCCAGGTAAACTAGTTCATGCGCTTCACAGAGATCTGTACTCTCCATTTATTGCGTGTTTTCCCCAATAAAAGATTCATGGCACAGTTCAGGGATTGGGGCTCGTTTAATTACGGGGAGCAGCTTTGGAATAACCTGAAACCTCTGGTAGTCGGTGTCTTTGGATTGATTGGTGACAGGTCTGGCAGGGAATTATACAGACCCATGTGAAGTCTCCAACCTATGTCAGGAATATACGTAGGCTATATAGGGCATGGACCAGCACATCACCTCGTTAACCAAATCACCTCAAAATCACCTCAAACAGTCGGGAGGGAGCTAAACCCACCCTGGCTGCAGCACAACTTCCAGCCCTTTCTTGGGAAGCGGGACGTGGGGGTGGACATCAGGTTAACAAAACCGGAACAGAATGAGATGTATAATTGCGAAGGGTGTGATGTTGAGAACGAAGCGACGGATCGCCGTAATTAACAGCCAAATAACTTAATTTTTTTGCCAAAGTGGTGCAGGATACGAAGCGCGATGCGTACGGAGAACGTGCAGTGAGAGAGGTTTGCAGGAGATTGGCTGAGGTCGGGGGCTGTTTCACCGCAGCCTCTGCTGGCTAAAAAGGCCACCCCTGTAGGGTAGAGGCTGCTGAAGCAGCTGAGCCCCATCTTTTTAGGAATATTGAGAGTTCCCAGACTTTTCCTGAGCTGCGCGTATTTCCTCCGTCTCATTACCCCTGGGAAAGTAAAACACCGGAGTTGGTGCTCCATTCGTCTGAAGCCTTACTTTGTTTTTTGAAAAAACACTGAACAGCCTTAAAAAAAACCCAAACAGGATGCTTTTTCTTTTCTAGTGAAAGCGAGTGTTGAATACTGGATTACGAGATTGGAAATAGAGTCGTATTTTTATATGGCTCTTCTGTAATTCCGGGATTATGTTTAACAAAGATCCTCTTCAGCTACACCAGTGTTTCATTAGCTTTGGATGCTGGTGACCCCAGAGCTTTTCCTACCTCATTAAACTCTCTGAGATGAAGTCTTTCTCTCTATATTCAAGGTGGAATTTCCTTTTTTTCCTTCTTAGTATTTTGTTAACCTATTTTAGGAATGATTCTTCTGGATTCACACCAAATATAGCTGCTGTGACTCAGCCTCCTCCGTTCCTGGGTTTGGACTTGGAGATCCATTTGCTGCTCTTGCGTTTTGTAGCACTTCCCTCCTCCTCTGTAATTTCCCCCTCTTCGTTTCTAATCCAGTCCTCCCGCGTTCCTCAAGTAGCGTTCTTCAGTTGAAATGGCTTTCCTATTGATCCTGGGATTTTTAAGGTTGTCACAAGGTTTTATAAATCAGCATCAGAAGAAGAATTCAGCACAGGAGATTCACGGTATCCAGGCAGCCATTAGACTGTCACGAAACCCTCACCTGCCATTTTAGTAATACAAGTCACAGAATCACAGAGTGGTTTAGGTTGGAAGAGACCGTAAAGATGATCCAGTTCCACCCCCCTGCCCTGGGCAGGGACACCTCCCACCAGCCCGGGTTGTTCAAACTTCCGTCCAACCTGGCCTTGAACCCCTCCAGGGATGGGGCAGCCACAGCTTCTCTGGAATGGTTTTAGGATGAGGGGGAAGGGGTTTCCACTGCAAGAGGCGAGATTGAGCTGAGATCTCAGGCCGAAATTCTTGGCTGTGAGGGTGGTGAGCCCCTGGCCCAGGTTGCCCAGAGAAGCTGTGGCTGCCCCATCCCTGGAGGGGTTCAAGGCCAGGTTGGCCGGGGCTTGGAGCAAGCTGGTCTGGTGGGAGGTGTCCCTGCCCAGGGCAGGGGGGTGGAATTAGATGGCCTTTAAGGTCCCTTCCGATTCCAACCATTCCATGATGCCAACTCAGATTTGCAAGATGGTACAGGAGCTGACGAGTATTTTTACTTGCCTCTGAATTGCCAATACCCAGCAGCACAGACTTAGCATTTCTCTCTCATGTTCGGTTTTCTGTTTCCCCTCCCCAATGTCTGCAGAAGATTTTCAAAATCAGATGGCGACAGTGAATTGCAAATCAGGAGGATTAGCATTTGTATCAAACACACTCCGGCAGAAGGAGATTACAAGTCCTGGGTCAGCCGATAGCAAGAGCTCAGGAGCGTAGCCATGGAGCGGGTGCTGCTGGAAGGGATGAGAAGGAGCAGAGTTCAGCGACACTGGCCACCTGATTTTCTGCTCTGGTCCTTCTACAAGGCTGCCTTGACAGATGTTTTGCCTCCGCCAGGATTTTGTGTTCTCCCATGGACATGCTTGGAGGTTTCACCTCTCCCTGCAGAATAAAATCCTTCGAAAAATGTCATTTCTGTTCTTCAGTATCATACCTTTCTTTCTCTTTCAGCCAATAACAAGTATTTTGCATCAGATAAAAAAAACCCCAAAACAGTAGAGGCGCAGCCACACGCTTCATCTTTTTACGGATGCTTTCAGTGTAGGCTGATCTGAACAAAGGAGGGATGTGAGACCGGCGAGCATCAACGGCGGCTTCGCCAAGAGGTGAAAAAGGCCCTTCTCGTCCACGCGGTGCCACGGTCTACAATACGTGCCGTTCTGTATGCGCTCAGCGTGGCCTTGTGTTAATTTGAAAATGAATAGCGCTATCCGGGGGAAACCTGGGCTTCCTCTGCAAAGGGCTTAAACGCCCGAGGTACACGTTCGCTTAATTGCTTGCCTGTGGCAAACAGATTGCCTAAGGGTGAAATTAAAGTGCCACTCCTACAAAGCTTTCTAATTACGTTTCCGTAGCCTTCAGCCACATTAGGGGGAAAAGTCTGACGCTGTTGCGCTGGTGTCTAAATCTAGGCACTGTTGCTTTATGATTTCCGTAGAAAACGGAGGGATGTGAAGAGCGTCGTCCTCTCTGTGCGTCCCGAGTCTTCCTCTGTAATGGGACTGGGAGCATTTTGCAGGTTGAGGGGTGCTGACGGGGGAAGCACGACCCCAGTAATGGCCGGGACCCCTCCGCCCCGGGAAATTTCTATTGAGATACTTTATGGGGTGCATTCACCGGCCTCTGATGTCTCAACGCATGCACCGCTCGCTTTAAATGCATTTCTATATGTAAAGAAATAAATAAAGAAAAGTGTTGTATATTATTACATATTTAAATACATATTTTATATAATATATATTTAGGTTATGTTATTATACATTTAAAAATATATTATGAATTGAAAAGGAATAACCAGATTATTTTATAGTTATTGGAAGAAGTCTATTTGGGGGGGAAAAAAAAGAAAGACAGAAAGAAAGAAAGTCAGAAAGAAAGTCAGAAAGACGGAAAGACGGAAAGAAAGAAAGAAAGAAAGAAAGAAAGAAAGAAAGAAAGAAAGAAAGAAAGAAAGAAAGAAAGAAGGAAGGAAAGAAAGAAGGAAAGAAGGAAAGAAAGAAAGAAAGAAAGAAAGAAAGAAAGAAAGAAAGAAAGAAAGAAAGAAAGAAAGAAAGAAAGAAAGAAAGAAAGAAAGAAAGAGGGGGAGGACCTTGGGGAAGTGTCTTGCTGTGTAATGCCCATTCTTTATGAAGTGTATATTCCCAGGCTCTCCAGATCGCAGAGGTCATGATTACTCTCACAATTTGCCCTCCTTTTCTTTCCGTCAAGGACATTTTTTTCCCCCTGTGTTGCCTGGCAATTCATGTCAAGATGGCTTAGGTCCTGCCCTGTGCTCTCCCTCTGTTTTCTGCGCCGGTCACATTGTCGAGCATCTTAGGAGTGATCTTCCAGAGGCTGCACATCCAGCCCGGTTTCTGCCTTACGGGGCTGCGGGGGATTTTGCTGCGCTTACTGTGTATTTGATTCTTTCTAGATCCCGGTTCCTTGTTAGCTCTCCAGGCATCATTCTTCCCTGCTGTTGGAATCATCTCTTAAACCTGAATTAATTGTTGAACTGAAACCAGGAACTCCGTTTCTGTTGTTTTTTAAAGAAAAAAAACCACGACGCCCAATATTTCACAAAATGCCAAGTGGGAATATTGAGCTTTTTTTTCCCAAGCATGTAAAACCGAAGCCAAGAATTCATTAAAAACTGAAGTGAATCTTAGCAAAATTAGTCCCCTGCCAGGCTGTGTTTTTCATCGCAGGTAATATCGATTTGGGCATTGTCAGAGCAGAGAAAAATTTGGAGAAAGGAAACCTCTCGAGTAGGTGGTGCGCACCTGTGGCATGATTGATAGAGTTAATTTAAGACACAAATTGAATTGTTATGAAGAATGATGGCGGGAAGGTTCTTATGTAGGGAGACGATGCTTATCAGCATGAAAATAAATGTGTCACAAATTGGTTGCAAATCAAAGGCCTGATTTTTTTTTTTTTTTTTTTTTCTTTTTCAAAATGCATAAATAAGGGGCGTGCATCTGTAAATCATGTAATCACTGTCTACCGTATGCCGGGTTCTTTGCAGAATATACAAAAGACTGCTCTGAAGAGTTTGTAATATAAAGCTATGAGGCTACAGACAGCTCTGTGTGCTTCAACCCAGGTGGCTTTAAGCACGCCTACGCGTAAGCGTGTTGTAAAATATCTGCAGCACTGAATGCGAAGAGTAATTAAATTATCGGTCACAGGTAATACCTCCCCGACACATCTATTTGGACGTGCGCAAGCGCTTGATTTGGTGTTGGCTTTGGCACAAGGCAGCAGCAAGCGTATGTTTTGGTGTCTTACTTCTGTTATTTATGGTGCGAAGACGTAGGTAGATGTTAAACTTTAATTTCAGTGTATTTTGGAGAAGGCCATCACCCGAAGGTTATATGTCTTCAATTAAACTTTGGCCTTTGCTACCTCTAATACTAGCGAAATGATATTAAAAACGCAGAAAGCTTAGGCAAGCTGACAATTGAACAGATTTTGTAGAGGCAGTCCAAGTTGCGGTGGCAGCATGCACATAATATTTGGGGTAACCTGTTGGCTGGAGAGGATCTTTAAAAAACAGAAATTCACTGAAAACGTTAACTTGCAGAAATAATTTCTTACAAGAGGGATTAACATGAAATTAAGCCATTTTGTGGCAAACGGAAACGTTCAGACATTTTTTTTTGTCAGCGGGGGAGCCATAGCATCAAAGGGACACTGATTGATAGGAAATAACATTTTTCTCACTGCTCCGTTGAAAGGCTTCGTAGGTCTTGTGTGGAGGCTCCAGCATCCTTCAAGCCAAAGCAAACGGGAATGACGGATTAGTGAATTAAACTTCTAATATCGTTGCTGGCTGCTCTCTTGAGTTTTCATGTCGCGCAATATCCTTCGACAAGTGACCGTGTTCATTGTTCTGGGATTGCCCTTATCGAAAATATCAGTAGTTGCGATGGGAAATTCTGCTTCGTTCTTACACACCGAGAGCATCGCCTCGTGTTGGATTCGCACGAGTATCGCATCGTTAATATTTTAAACAAAACACCGGGATTTTTTTTTTTTCCTATTAACGGATGCTGAAGCCCTGGTTGTTCAAGTGGCTCCACGTTTCCTTGACCTTACCCGCAGGAGAAATCAATTTGAGGTGAATAGAAATGTTCACGGGTGAAGACCAATATTTGCTTAGCTGCTTCAGAGTAAGCTGGTCTTTTTAAACATTTCCGAGAGACCTCAAAGACTTTTTTCGTTGTTTTTTAACGTCGGCATACACTGTTATTTGAAGGAAGAAGTGACTGACTGCTCTGCTTTTAGTTTCTGCCGTGCCATTCAGTCCCCAAACTGGCCTTATCCCCCCCGGATGGAAAACAAGAAAGCAGAGCTGGGTTGTCTGGCCACTCTGAATCATCGGCTGGGGATTTAGCAATTCTTCTTTCGCTGATATAAACTGCAAGCTCTAAGCTCCTTCAGACTTCATTGAATCTCTTCCCACTCTTTAGTTTGGGAAGGAAAGTCCGGAAATCTATGAAAAGTGTTAATTGTTGACTTGCTGTGGCCTTTCAGCCCTTTTCTTTGTGTGCGCTGCAAAAGCATTCCTGGTTTTGGCCTCCTGGGCTGGGTATATTCACTGGAAACCTGAATGTGTGAATAAGAGCACGGCAAAATCCTCTGTAACGGCAGGCGGAAAAATTCTTGGCTTTTACAGTGATTATGAAACGAATATGCTAATTGACTGCATATCGCATGCATTATAGAGGCCTGTCATACATTCATCTTGCTCGCCTGTCTCTTCTACAGTGTCTGCTACAAACCTTCGGTAATTCCTGTGTTGAGTGTTTGACTTGGGTTTGAGACCTAGTACAGCTTTATAAACAGCTGACGCCTTCACGTAAAGATTTCACGTGATCAATCATGGTCATCTGGTGCAAACTTTCTTTCTCTTATGCTGGTTATATATAGTTTTACTGAGTATTTTTGCAGCATCCACCCGTAGAGGCTTAGGCTCAGAGTCTGTAGAAGAAATACGGAGTAGTAAAGAGCTCAGGTATGATGAGTTGGACACGTACTAGAGCAGAAGGGTTTGTTGCAGAAGGAGGCGTGCATTCCTGATAGGGAGGGAGAATGGTGAAGGTCAGCTCCTTCACCCACCCTCAGCCGCCCAGGAGCACAGCAGGGTTTGGTCGTGGAGGCAGTTGGGTTTGGGCAGGTGGTGAGATGTGTGGGACACGGTGCTCGGGCAGTGACCCCACCAGCCCTGCTTGACCTTCAGCCAACGCCGTGCAAAGCTTTTGTGGGCTGTACTCCTGTATTCAGTGCTCTGGTCCTGCTCTCCAGCTGAGCCACCTCCTCCTCCAGCTAATTATCGCGATTCTTTTATCGAAAGCTGTAGACCACCTGGTTTCCCACTCCACTGATGTTTGAGAGTTGAAGGAGATTAAGTCTTTAGGATTTGTATCAACTAATTAATGTCATATTTTCAGGTTGAATCATCTTTATTTTGATGACTTGTAATAATAATTGCAGCACCTCTGCCTTTGGGTGTACATCAGCCCAGACTGTCCCATATTCCCTTAGGAAGTAAAAAGCCTACCTCAGCTCTGCCTGTGGTTGTTGTGAATATAATATTTTCTTAACTTGAGTTCTGTTTGTTCATCACTTGGCAGCTTTCACCTGGAAAAGCCAACAGCGTTCTTTTGCTTATTTTTCAAGCGGTAACAAGTTGCCACGTAGATCCACCAGGTATTGGTGCCGCACCAGGCACACCAAGACCAGCGTAAATCTGGGGTCTCTTGTTCTCCTTCCATGTAGATTTATTTCCAAATGGAGGGGACAAAAGCCAACGTCTACCTGTCTTTTGGGTAGGAAAGACTTTCAGTCTCCTGGGCTCGTTTAATACAGTACCTCTTGCCAACACAAAATTACAAAAAGGATGATAAACAGACCTCTTGCCAAAGCTTCCTTTCCGCTAACAGATTTAGCCTGTGCTCTCCTTCGTCTTCCCTGCTACAGCTTGGTTTTAAAACAAAGACTGCAAAATATTTAAGGAAGAAGGGACTATTATGGAGGATTGATCCCCTCCGTTTGCAACGTTAATCTTCATTTTTCCCAGTCTCTATACCCCATCTTTGTCCGTGCATCAGCACGACTAAAGGAAAAGAGAGGGCAGGGAAGGATTTGCTGTGCTGCCCGTCAGGGGAATGGGGCTGGAGCCAGAGGATGACTCCCTCGTCCTCCCACCGCTGAACCCTGCCTTAGGTTTCCAGTCTTGACGGGGGAGAATAAGGCCTGCGACCAGAAAACGGGACCCGGGAGGAGATCGGTAGAGGAACAACCATGGCTGGAAGTCATAAATCACACAGTCAAAACCTGCAGCGGGGTGGATTTGAATGCTGACCAAATATAGCCGAGAGGATTCTGACCCATATATTATGAAAAGGAGAGCTCTGCCCTCATCTGATCTTAATTCCAGGAATATTGTGTTTCTGGTGTGTCAACTTTGTACAGTGTAATCCCTTCAGAAACAAATTTAGATCTTTATCCTATTGCAGTGCGTGGGAAGGAGCGATGTTTCCAATATTCAGGGTATGGTTGGAAAGCGATTCTCCCATACTGAGGGGAGTAATTACAAAAATTGAAGGAAGGTAATTAGTGGTAGTGGTTGGAAATTTTGGAGCAAAACATAAATTAAAGCGTGTGTTTGAGGATAACGTGACTTTTTCTGGTATTGAAATTTTTATATTAGAAATCGGTTAATACAGTTTGGTTTGACCCAGTGGAAAAGAAAAGAAAATGTGATACCGTAGCCTGAAATGAAAACAAGGGTTCATGCAGCCGGCGTGATTTGGATATGCCGTACGCAAGCAACTGCCGTCTCAGCTTGCGCTAATGGTGTCGCCTTCAACTCTTTTTCCAACCTGGAATTTCTCTAGCTGACCACATCCCATTTCTAAATTATGTTTTACACCATTTGAGATGGGAGCCTCCATCTCCAAAACATGATGAAGTACGTGAGTCTAACAGGCACAAACTCGCGCGTAGGAAGTTCCACCTAAACATGGGGAGGAACTTCTTTCCTGTGAGGGTGGCAGAGCCCTGGCACAGGCTGCCCAGAGAGGTGGTGGAGTCTCCGTCTCTGGAGACATTCCAAACCCACCTGGACGCGTTCCTGTGCCACCTGCTCTGGGTGACCCTGCTCTGGCAGGGGGTTGGACTGGATGGTCTCCAGAGGTCCCTTCCAGCCCCTGTTGTTCTGTTATTCATTCTGTGATTCTCTGTTGAAAACGATGGAGCGATGGCAGCAAGTTTGATGCTCAGGAGACGAATCTTGGTCCCGGCACTTTGATCTTGCTTACCTTGAGCCCATCATCTCACTGCTCTCCTGCAGGCTTCTTGGCATCTGTAAAACAAAGCTTGGATTATTCATGATAGATTATTTAATATTTTTGAAGAGCTTGGAAGAGGAGATGCTTATATCTATTAGTAACATGAATTGTCTTTTAATGACTATTATTTTTGTGTCTGGTTTTTAATGTGTGATTACTAAAGCGTAGCTTCTCTTAGGAGAAGGAGCAATGGTTGACTGTGAGAAAGGTCTGAAGCAGCCCAAGAAGATAAGAAAGATAACTAAGAATATTATTTAGTTTTTTTTTTTTATAGTGACTGGGTGATGTTATGGGATAGATGTTTATAATCCAGGGAAATTTTCTAACCAAAGCCTTAATAATTTTATGGTAGGTCAAATTCTGCCCTAAGTTAATACAAAATGCCAGTCAGACACTGTTTAGTGCTTGTTTAGCATCATAACGGATGGGGTAAGTAAATTTTCATGGTCCCATGAGGCATCTTAACATCATCTGTTTGACTGATATGCTGCAGTATAGATATCCGTCAATGGAAAAGAGTGAATGCTACCTTCTCCACCACCACCTCTCCAAGGTTTCTGGTGTCCTACCAAGTGCCGAGGAAACTTCTCACTGGAAGGAAGATCCAAATTGAAGTCTTTGGAAAGCAATTACGTCTGACACCAAGAAAGTTACAGGCTGAAACTGTGGAGGGAGGTAGAGGTCTGAGAAACGAGTTACAACACAAATAATTTTGAGCCAGAGATGAAGTGCTGGTTGGAAGGACATCTGGAACCATCCAGTCCCAACCTTGTGCTCACAGCGGGGCTTTTGCCAGCACCGGGTTGGATCAACCATGGCCTTGCTTAGACCAGTTCTGAAAACCTCCAGCAAATCTGTGGTCAACCTGGTTCGGTAAGGCAGTACCCGTTGAGTCAAAAGGCTTTTCCTAATGGCCAATCTGAATCTCCCGAGCCATCGTTTGTGGAAAGAAAATAGCAGAGAGAAGAGTCTTCAAACTGCGTGTCCTGGAAAGTCTTTTCAGCGAAACACAATGAAGTAGGATTGTGAAGATAAAAGAATCGAGATAATCAGCTGGAGGAGGACAGGGCTCAGTCGGAGAGCAGAACGAGAGCACTGAATACAAGAGTACAGCAGGGTTCATTTCAAACGGAAAAGTCAGCAAGGCCTCAAGTTAAAGAAATTAATAGGCATATATCAGGGAAGACGTTTGAGAACTACTGAGAATGGGTTTGGACACATAGGGACAGATATGTTAGATATTTTAAAAAATACATTTATTTATTGGTTACCTGCTGGTGAATCCCGTCAGTCTTGCAGGTATTAAAGCGAGGAATTTACAGCGCAGAATTTATCTGCGTACAGACGTTTTCTCCCCTGGAAACAAGCAAATATAATACCAACTTTTTTTTCCTCATTGTCAAAGTTTCTTGTAGGGCAACTGGTTTCTCATTTCCTGAGGCCCATAAGGATATTTTTATGAGCTCTGCCTACTTCAAATAATACAAAATATAGATATTTTGCCATGCCAGGTTCAGGCTCGCTGAGGAACCGCTTGTTGCCACCAAGTGCAACGAGTGATCCTGTCTGCCTTGTCTGTCTCTGCTTTCTCAGGCTAGGGAAAGGGTTTCCTTTACTAGTTTTTAATATGCTATCTAGCATAATTGAATCATCAAATTTTTTGGATCCTCTGGCTTTGAAGTAGATCATAAACCTCAGCAAATGAAAGGTCGAAAATTTTTCCTGCCTCAGCATTTATTTTTGGGCAGTCTGAGATCAGCAAATTCCAAAGACAAGAGCTGCTTTGTGCCTATAGATTAGCCTTTTAATTTTTCATGGGATGAAGACACGAGGCCTTTTTCCCATTAAAGGTGTCAAACTTTTCTCAAATGAAAGGTGTGTGGGTTTATTTAGTCATTTATCTGAGAGGAGGTAATAGGTGATGGGAATGTGGCTCCTTATGAGCTTGGCTAGGGGCCAGAGGAGGCCCCGGAGATGCTGGGAGGGCTGGAGCCCCTCTGCTGGGAGGACGGGCTGAGAGAGTTGGGGGGGTTCAGCGTGGAGAAGAGAAGGCTCCACGGAGACCTTGGAGCCCCTTCCAGTCCCTCAAGGGGCTCCAGGAAAGCTGGGGAGGGACTCTGGATGAGGGAGGGGAGCCATGGGACGAGGGGGAAGGGTTTTCCACTGCAAGAGGGGCGATTGAGCTGAGATCTCGGGCAGAAATTCTTGGCTGTGAGGGTGGTGAGCCCCTGGCCCAGGTTGCCCAGAGAAGCTGTGGCTGCCCCATCCCTGGAGGGGTTCAAGGCCAGGTTGGCCGGGGCTTGGAGCAACCTGGGCTAGTGGGAGGTGTCCCTGCCCAGGGCAGGGGGTTGGATTAGATGACCTTTAAAGGTTCCTTCCAACCCAAACAATTTTGTGATGCTGTGGTCCTGTGACCCCCAGCTAGTTCATGCCACCCTCGTGTGTCTCCCCAGTGAACAGATGGGTGCTACTGCCCTGGTTTGGAGGTTGATCTGTGTGAAAGACACTGTAGGACTGTAAATAATCCAGCTCATCTTTGTTTTCCCTTTGCTGGTCTTTGAGATTGGGTAGGTCAAGTGCTCTATGGAAATCCCTCGCTCCACAGCATTTCCAGTTGTTTTAATTCTTTCCCTCCATCACGCTCAGCTTCAGCTGAACAGTTTGGGTTTCTTGAGGTGAGAACCATCTGTGGTAGTCATTAACATCTTCCTGTTCCTGTCTCTGCTCTCCTGTGGACGTCCTCCAAGCTGGTAACAACTCTGTGGCAGGGGACGGCGGCTCATTGCTGAACCCCTGGGGCTCCTCAGAGCAGCCGGATACAAACACATTTGCTTTTGCAGTGGCTGCAGTGGCCTGACACGGAGTATCTACGCAGAAAATACATCGTCAACGTAATTAATGAGTAATGCAATTCAGTCACGTTCAGAACCTCATGAAAGACCATCCACAAATGACATTGGGTTAATCACCAGCTACATTGGCTGCACTGCTGACTTCAACGACATCCGTGTTCATACAGTGAATGTCTTGATTTCATTGGGTAATGACTACACTTCAAATATCGCCGTATCATGCTTTTTAAGTATTCTTTCAAAGTTGCAATCTCTTGAATGGAAGGAATATTATTTAAACTAGCTCTTCTAATTCAAAACCAGACTGGAGAGTAAAGCCCTGCAGCATATCTTTCCTCTGAAGATGGTCCGTGCATGGAGGACACCGATGCTGTCTGCAAGCCTTTACCCCCTGAGGGATGCAGACGTGCCATCCCAAATCTGGTTCACATCAGCAAAGACATTCCTGCGTGCAGTAATGTCGACTGCTGGAGCGTTCCTGAACCGTGGCTTCACTGCACATCTTCATTTCCACTGGAAATTCTCCCAGAAAAAAAGGGTCCAGGACAGGACTGAGATCAAGTGAGCCTGAAATCCAGTGTGCATTTGAAATGTGGAAACATTTTTTGGAATAGCAAACACTTTCTCAGGAGAGAAGAACTGTATCCTGAGCTGCATCCCCAGCAGCGTGGGCAGCAGGGCGAGGGGGGGGATTCTGCCCCTCTGCTCCGCTCGGGGGAGACCCCCCTGCAGTGCTGCCTCCAGCTCTGGGGCCTCAGCACAGGAGAGACATGGAGCTGTTGGAGCGGGGCCAGAGGAGGCCCCGGAGATGCTGAGAGGGCTGGAGCCCCTCTGCTGGGAGGACGGGCTGAGAGAGTTGGGGGGGTTCAGCCTGGAGAAGAGAAGGCTCCGCGGAGACCTTAGAGCCCCTTCCAGTCCCTCAAGGGGCTCCAGGAAAGCTGGGGAGGGACTCTGGATGAGGGAGGGGAGCCATGGGACGAGGGGGAAGGGTTTTCCACTGCAAGAGGGGAGATTGAGCTGAGATCTCGGGCAGAAATTGTTGGCTGTGAGGGTGGTGAGCCCCTGGCCCAGGTTGCCCAGAGAAGCTGTGGCTGCCCCATCCCTGGAGGGGTTCAAGGCCAGGTTGGCTGGGGCTTGGAGCAAGCTGGTCTGGTGGGAGGTGTCCCTGCCCAGGGCAGGGGGGTGGAACTGGATCTTTGAAGGTCCCTTCCAATCCAAACCATTCTGTGATTCTATGATTCTAAAAGCTTCTTGCCTAGCTCTTGCAGCTAGGTGCCACTTCACGGGTGCTTTATCAATAAAAATAGCAATACGAGAATCAATAGATGTATCAGTAGGGTGTTTTGAGGACCAGGTGACGCTTCTGCTCCATCTGCATGAGTTTAAGCAGCCAGGTGCTGCAGGTTTTGTGGAGCTGGAGTTTCCAGTACAGATATTACATGTACTCAAGTAAAACAATGCTGGAGCAGAGCTGAAATATTCTTTGGAAGTGAAAAGTGGGGAGAACTGCACAAAAACCCGCAATATTCAGGGTCTGGATTGATGCCCTGGGTCAATTTGTATAAACATCAAGGTATAGCTGAAATATAGCGGAATAGGTAAAAGTGAACATTGTATTGTACAAACAAGAGCTGCCATTAATAATTTGCTGCTAATAGAAGCCTTAAACTTTTTGTGGAGTCTGGCCGTTCTTTGGTTTCCCTCTTTAAATGGATTATTTTTATAGTGCATTTTGTTTTGTTAATGGAAGATTAACTAAAATTGTGTCAGCTTTGACCTGATTCTTTTGTAGGGTCTTTAACAGGTTCAATATTTTGCTTCATATGAGATATGTTCAACCAACATTTAGTTACGGTGTAACTTAAAAAAGGAATAAACTAAAAAGGAAGTCTTAAAGGTGGAAAACCGCGTTGTGTTCTGAATTTCCGAGCTCGTGCACGCTGTCACAGCAGAGTTTTTTGGGGGAAAGGTGGGACGTAGCCTTGTAGCCTGCCTAAATTAACCTTTAGCGGATGGATTGGAAGTTAATTTAATTATTGTTTGGTGGGTCCCAAGTGAGGGTCAAGCTTCAAATGACTTAACTGAAAAATTGTCAGAAAATTATTGGAATTTGAATGCAGTGTAAGGTCAGGAGGTCTTCCCATGTTCAAGGAGGCTTTGACTGAATACTATTAGCATGCGATTTGTATAAAATGGAATTAAAGAGGTGATGTGCAGATCAAGGAAGAAATGTATCTCTTTGCTTTGCCTTTTTTCTTTGTTCACACTCTTTCGGGTTTGGTTCTGTGCCCTCTGATGTGAAAGAAATCATTTTTGGTACGTTTATTTTCTCTCAGAGGAGAAAATATCACTCTCTTTCCAAAGAAAAGGGTAAGGAACGGGGCTCTCAAAAGCATTTACGTCCCAGTTTCACAAAAGCCGAAGGCAAATCACAGCCTAAGCAGTATGGAAAATGAAAGGGTAAGGCACACTGACACAAGGGCTGACATGAAACAGGATGGAAAAGCGTCTGTCATCCAGAAAAGCTCATGTTTGCATTATTTGCTGTTTTCTTTACATTTGTATTTAAGTTTAGATCTACTGTTTAATTTTTTGCCAACCCGAAAGATGCACATCAGTGTCACTCTTCTAAGAACCTTGTGAAATATATTTATTTCTCTGTTTGTAAATATTTTATTCTTAGTCTGAAAAGAAAATGAAAAATAACTTCATAAACTACCAGACTCTTGCATGCCAGGTTTATTCTTTTCTTTTAGGATTTTTAAAATCTCCTTCAGCGTCTCCTTACCTTGCCTCTGTACGGTAGGAGTGGGAAATACCTACGTTTCTGTGTAACAGAGTGAGGGAGGTGTTTAAGATGCCAGATTCCCCAATGTGTGCATCGAAATACTTGTGTTAACATTTGTTTATGCTTAAAAATCACGGATGCCCGCCAGTGTTGGCAGCCTCGAGGCCTGAATGACTTTTGGAAGTGGTGAAGGTGGTCATGGTGCTTTCGAAAGGCACAAACTAAACTAACGATAGAGGAAAACAACAGGGTAAGGTGTTCCCGTTGTCTTGCGTCCGTAGCAGTTTGAAGGTGGTGGTGATACCTCTGCTGGTTTCTGAGTGCACTCAAAGTGCTCCCATCGGAAGAGCCAGGTTGGACGGGGCTTTGAACAACCTGGTCTGGTGGGAGGTGTCCCTGCCCATGGCAGGGGGTTGGAACTGGATGATCTTTAAGGTCCCTTCTGACCCAAACCATTCTGTGATTCTAAGAGGATGAAGTAGGTGATGTCCCGGGGTGTCACCAGGGATGAGGGACAGTCCTCTCCCTTAGCAGCAGCAGGAGAGCGCGATGCAGAGCATGAAGCCCAGCTCTGGTCCAGCGAGATGAGAGCACCCGAGCGTAGCTCTGCAGCCACTTCAGAGCAAGGCAAGTTCAAGCTCAGCATTCACGGCACGAGCATTTACATTTCCCTTCTCCTGCTGCTTGGAAATCCTCCGTGCAAACTCGATTTGACCGGTGCGGTGGCCTGCTGATGGCGTGGTGGCCACCCGTAGACTGACCTCTCTTGTATTTCTGTTTACCCTTCATCTGAAGTAATTTCCTCATGTGATGGAAGCATGCCACGCACTTTCACAGGAAAGATAAAATAGATGAAAATGTAACCAGGTTACAGCCAGAAAGTATCCCGAGACTGTTTGCTAGCCTCTTATTCCCATGGCATTCCGGCTGGAGTTACTCCTTCAGCTCCTTGCTGGAGTCTCAGCAGCTTCTAAGCAACTGAGCATCGCTGTCGTGGGGATTAGGAAGCAGCGGAAGCTCCATGCAACAGAGCAATACTTGTGTTTGTCTGTTTATAATTCATTTCTATTAGGCTTTTTTTTGTTGTGTATTCATGGCCAGGAGCAAGTGCTGCAAATTATTGTGGCGAAGGAGGTTTAATTTTGCTAATCCTGTTTTATTCCCATTTCAGCGTAGCTTTTCGAATGCCACAATGCGGCGCCTGTAATGAATTTAAAATGTATTTTGGAATGGTATTGTCTTGCGGAATGTATTGGAAGCTCATCTGAATGGGCTTTAATACTAGAATAATGCTAGATACTGAAAAGAAAGAAAAATCATCCATCTGAAATGCCGTTCGCACGGACTCTTTCATGCCGGCTGGAAATAACAGCCTGGGTACCAAGCAGGGAGGAAGCACAAGCCTCTTCCTCACAATACCCTCAACCCCCTACCCTGATTACAATCTTTTTATTGTGGCGAAAAAGCATTTTCTTTCATCCTTCTCGATAAGAGAGTTTCTTTTTACCGTTTGGTCCGACACCTAGTGCAAGCCAGACATAGGCTGCAATTTTCACCAAATTATCATTTATTTCTATGTTTTACACCCAAAAAAGTGCAAATGAGATGACGAGGGCATTGAACAAGGCGCTTTATCAATGCAGCCGTGACTCCATCCTTGGCCGGGAGCTTACAGTGGGACAGGCAAGGCAAACAGGGAGCGAGAGGGGGTCCCGGTCCCGGAGGTGAGGTGTCCTGACCCAGGCATGAGCAGCTCTGGGAGAGGGACTTGGGGCTGCTGAGCCCCAGGAAATTTAGTGCCTTTTCATTTGATTTTGCTGCTGAGGGGAGGCCAGGCTGTCGGGTCCAGCTGTCACTGTGTGGTCCTGGGTGGAGGATTCATAGAATCAGAGAATGGTTTGGGTTGGAAGGGACCTGAAAGATCGTCTGGTTTCATCCCCTGCCCTGGGCAGGGACACCTCCCACCAGACCAGCTTGCTCCAAGCCCCGGCCAACCTGGCCTTGAACCCCTCCAGGGATGGGGCAGCCACAGCTTCTCTGGGCAACCTGGGCCAGGGGCTCACCACCCTCACAGCCAAGAATTTCTGCCCGAGATCTCAGCTCAATCGCCCCTCTTGCAGTGGAAAACCCTTCCCCCTCGTCCCATGGCTCCCCTCCCTCATCCAGAGTCCCTCCCCAGCTTTCCTGGAGCCCTTTGAGGGACTGGCAGGGGCTTCAAGGTCTCCGTGGAGCCTTCTCTTCTCCAGGCTGAACCCCCCCAACTCTCTCAGCCCGTCCTCCCAGCAGAGGGGCTCCAGCCCTCCCAGCATCTCCGGGGCCTCCTCTGGACTTGCTCCAACAACTCCATGTCCTTCTGGTCCTCCTTCAACTGGAAGGAGGAGAGAAGAGGTTGGTTTTCAGGGAAGTCAGGTCTTTGAGCTGGCTCACAGCAACCAGTACTGCTGCAGAGGAGGATACTTGGTGGTGTTACTTCACCATCCCTGGAAACATTCCAGGTCAGGTTGGATGGGACTCTGGGAAATCTGGTCTAGTTGAAGATGTCCCTGCTCATGGCAAGGGGGTTGGACTAGATGGCCTTTAAAGGTTCCTCCCAACCCAAACTATTCTATGATTCTATGATTTCTGCTTTTCCTTTTGTTATTCCGGGGGACGAGAGACCCTCAAAAACTGATTTCTTGGGTAGGAGGCTGGCCCTGTGTGTGAGAAGGAGAATACAGGGCTGGAATAAGATGGACCCATCACTTCTTTGCTCTGTTGCAGAACATCCTCAGCTTACAGATCCTGTGAAATGGCCAACATGAAGAGCCACGTACCCACGCGTGACTGATGAACAGGATGTGGCTTTCTGCAGCCATTCGGTATTGCTGCTGGGATCCCAGTGCCTCCCAGTGCAGAGAGCACCATTCAGCACCATGGGCACATTGTTGAGAGCATAGTCCAATGTCAGGCATCATGCTCTAAATTGGGTGGCCACGCACAATATAGAGCCTCGGTATTGACTTTTCTCCTGGGAACACAAAGATGGGTGGATGGGATCAGATCAAAGGACCTCACAGCCTAAAAGCCTGTCTGGAAGAGTGTCTGGGGAAGAGGAGGAATTGTTCTGTCCCATGTAATGCTTCCCAAATCCCACCCTCCTGGCAGCAAGGGATATGCTGAGGCAAGCGAAGCGACCAGCCACCCCCTTTGCTTGTTTTGAACCTACAACACAATCATTTCTTCTAATGCCTCCACTTGCTTGGGTTATGAGTGTGTGATTGCTGCCCCCCGTGCCTTTCTCCAGGTCATGGAATCACAGAATGGTTTGGGTTGGAAGGGACCTTAAAATCATCTTGTTTCAATGTCCCTGCCCTGGGCAGGGACACCTCCTAGCAGACCAGGTTGCCCAAAGCCCGTCCAACCTGGCCTTGAACACTTCCAGGGATGGGAATTCCATAGATCTTTTGTGATTTATATTTTTTATAGATGTCTGTCACGTTCCCTGTCCCACTGGGCATTTCTTGTCTGGACTTGAAGAATTGTATTAGTGATTTAACAGTTAATTATGGCCAGGAAATCTCCGCAACTCTGTGACATCTCCCTCCTCCTTTTTCTCTCAGGTCCTATTTGTGGTGTCTGTTACTTAAAGCATCGTATACCAGTAGTAACCCTTAGGTCACATATCATTTCAGTGTTCTAATTCAGAACAGTACTGCACTTCAAAGGTGACTCCCACCAATTGTGGGGTTGTTCCCTTGTGCAAAGTGGTTTTGGTGTGCATGGACCAGATTTCTTTCAGAAGCTTCACTCCAGTTGCCCATCACGTGTCCTCCAACCCCTCATGGGACACACCGGTCCCTACCAGTGCAGGACATACCAGTAAAGGACATACGGGTGATGTCCTTCAGACAACTTCAAACTATGCATCAGGTGGGGACCAGACTTAAAACTAGACTAAATCTAGTTCAAAGGGAACCTCAAAGCGCAGAGGGTGTAGCCATAGGAGCCCCAGCACAAAATGCTTTGATTCCCGGATATCTCTGACTGCACCAAAGTGTTGATTAATGTAATGTACTCTTTGGATTTTTATAGCGCTTTTCCTTGTCAGAATATTTTGCAACCATTAAAAGTTTGAAACACCTTCTTGCCTTATTCCCACTATTGATGTGGAATCTGCATTGCAGGGTGATGATGGAATTGAATGGCAAAAATCCCCAAAGCATCATTGGTGGGTGCATTTGGGTGAAAAGGGGGAGGTTTTGGCTTCTGAGGTTGTGTTTAGAGCAGCAGTAGATGCTCCTCAAGCATTGTATCACGCTGGCACTTCTGGGCAGCGCATTCTCCCACCTTGTTACTGTCAAACCATCTCCTTTCAGGTGCTTTCAGCTTACTGAAAAAGCAAGGGGAAACTTGTCCTGCATGCTTTGGACAGGGAGAGGCATTTCGTTTGGGTTCCTTGTCTACGATGATTTGTTTGGAGAAATAATGTGCGACAGAGATGTGGTGGTTGGGCTTAAATCAGCATTGTTTTTTTCCACTAAAGAAAAGAATTGTTGCGAATACGGATGTTTTTTGAGTTTCCTCTTCATATGAAGAAGCCGTGTGTGTTTAAAGCACTGGTAGGTACGCATCATGTCGCGTACGTGGCCACGTAGTGTGTGGCAGCCCAAAACCCAGGCTTTTGGATGGATGCTTACAGAAGCTGGTGTTCACCATCTCCGAGATGGATGATGTTGGGTTTTCTCCTCTAAATGAGACCTCAAGGCTGAAGGCAGCCCAGGCAAACACCCGCTTGCCCAGGCCAGTCTCCCTGGGGCTCGGAGCGCTGCCTGGGGACATGGGGACAAAGTGGCCATAAAACCCTGATGCTTGGTTGTAAATCCCCAACCGTAACGTCTCATGGATGTGAAGTTTTGCATTGATTTTCCTCTTGATATTAACTCCATCGCCTGTTACTGAAGCCACTGACATAAAAACATGTCTCCGAGTATCTTTCTCTTCCAGCTCGCTTTATAACCGTGATTTCCTTTGCTTTGAGAATTGCTCCTTCTGTGCTAACTTGGGGGTGGAGGGAAGGCTAATTAATTAAGCAGTAATTGTTGTCAAGTCAATTGGTGCTAACATTTAACATTTGACTTGTTTACTATCCTGAGGTAAAGCGGAAGGAGTTAATGATCTAACAAATTGTGCATCCATCATGAGAGACTTGTTTGGAAAGAACGGGTTTATTTATGAACTGTAAAATAATACATTTGGAAAAAAAAACCCTACATTTTGAAGCAAGTTCGTTGAGGTTCTTGTGTGAAATTGTCACTAGATAGCTGTGGAGACAAATGCGTCGCCTAATAAAGCTTAATGACTGATTTTCCCATTAATCAGAGTTGAGAATGTGCTTCATTAAGATAATTAACTGAGCCAGTTGCTTAACTGACAGTTAGTAGACACAAATTCCCAAGTTACTTGCTTTCCTCTAAATAAAACTCACGAGAAGCTAACCCGCCGCTCCTTCATCATCTTTATTGGAGAGAGAAACAGAAGGGCCGTTAAAATCTCATTGCCTGCGTTCGGTCCGTGACGGCATCTCCCCGTCTGGGACAGCGGTGGATGCCGTGGGTGGCCCTGGGTGGGTGGGTGGCCCTGAGTGGCCCTGCACCCAAGCCTTGGGTTCCAGCTTATTGTAGTCAGCTCATGCTGAAAAGCTCACAAATATTTGCTGCTTTCCATCTCGCCAGCAGCAAATGGTCTTTTATCTGCTAATTTCTGAAAGGTCAGGTCTTTGTTGTGGTTGTTTTTGTCACCCAAGAACTATTAGCTCCTCCAAGGGGGAGAATTCCTTGTCTGAATTTGTGGCTTCTCCTCTTTGTTCATCGCAAGCGAGAAGTGGGGTCATGAGTCCTGAGCCCCCCTGAAGGCAGGGATGCGTAAGATCAGTCTTCTCTGGCTACATTTGTAGGCAGAATATGGAGCGCTGAAGAAGTTAGGGGAATTAACTGAGAGATCCAAAACTTGAATTATTAAATATCCTATCTGGTTGTAACGTCTAGTTGTAAATCCTTTCCTTCGCAGCTCTCTGTGTCTTGAATTCTAACTTGGTAATTGTTATCACGTAGCAGAAGACTCTTTGCACAGAAGACGACTCTGGAGCTAACGTAAGGCGATCGTCTCAACTCTGCTTTTCTTTTGTCCTCAGAGTTCCCGGTCTTCCACCATGAACCCTGTTTACAGCCCCGTCCAACCTGGGGCTCCCTACGGAAACCCGAAGAACATGGCGTATACAGGTAGGACCGATGTTCAGCAGCTCTTTGCGAATGTCCGTATGCGGTGGTGAGAGCAGATGCTCGTTAATGGGTGGTTAATCCCTTAACGGAGGGAGAAAGAGTTCCTATCAGAGAGCCAGGTGAAAACGTGACTTGCAGGAAAAACACTTCAGCGAAGCCAGTGCAGTAAGGTTGGTGAGAAGAAACAACCTGAATTCATAAGAAAAGGATGCCCTGGAAATCCGAAAGTAAAAGGATCAAAAGGGAGTTTCTTTAGGCAAATAAAACACATAAGAAGTTGCAGGGGGAGGGAGGTGGGAGCTGGAGGGCTTCCCTCCGGAGCCGAACTGAGCCACTCAGGTGCATGTGCTGGAGTAATCCTGCCGTAGAAGTGCGGGTCCACAGGCGAGAGCCCGTTATTTGGAGAACACCCAGTTATTGTTATAGGTGGGATTTAAACTACCTTTATTGGCTGATGGTTTTGTTTTCAAGTTACACTTTGGTTGAGTTAATCTGAAGTTGAACAGCAAGTCTGGTGTCTGTTTGAAGTCCATCTTTGAAAGCAAGTTGTCTAAAAATGTCATCTTTAATACTCGAAAAAGGCATCGAAATATGTTTGCCATAATTACGTAACCAGTGGGGAACTAAAGCGTACCGGTGCGGAAAGAATTTAGCTCAGAGAGAAATCCTGCTTTGGAAAAAGAAAATCTCAGTTTAGGTGTACCTGTGGTTTTCCCTGTGGATTATGGTTACCAGCAGTTGTTCTTCTGATCCCGCGTAAGCACCTTACAAAATCAGCCTGGGAAGACGTTTAATTAGAACATTTTGTTGAATGTAATTAACCATCAAGCGTCATATTGTGTTAAGGCTTCCTTCTTTATATTTGCGTCGCCGGTTGTATGTGTTGACTTTTACCTAATGTGTGAAATTCCTTGGGAATGTGCTTTTGTGGAGGAGAACGGTCAACGGCGAATGTAAACGGACATCAAATGCTCGTAGCTACTTCATTTACAAAATATTCTCGTTGACTTTCGTCGCTCTTTCAGCTGGTAGATGAGTAAGGGCTGGCTGTGTCGCTGCGAGGAGACCCGTCTGATCCTTCGCAGAGCCGAGAGTTCCTCAAAGGCTTTTTGCCCCATTTTTATTCACCCTTTTTTTCCACCCCCACCCTGTCAAATTTATGCATGCTGCTTTGTTGGAGATACCGTAGCTCGGGGGAACTTTGGTCTCGCAGTCAAAGCATTGGAGGCTTGGAAAAAAGAAAAATGTCCCTGCATATAATAGTCTCTTCAAAAATATCACCATTGTAAGAGGACTGCAGACTCCAGCGGTGCTTGAGTGATAGAATGAGCTCATAAGTGCACAGTTATTTTCCTACACTGGAAATAACAGTAATTTTGTGCTTTCCGGCCCAAGGATGGTTTGGACAAGAGTCTACTTCTCTCCCACTTTACTTTTTTTTTTTTTTTTTGGCACGTGTTCAAAGTTCTACCTTAATAACCACGCAGTGTAGATTTTCGATATCTGCTTTCATACAGTCCTGAATGTTTTAGAAGCTGCTTTCTGGCACTTGATAAGACAATTTTATTTAGATATTGAAGTGCAGATTGGATGGAGTTTGTACCTTGACCTTTGTGGAAGGAGAATTTGAGAGGGTGATTTCTGGTTTAGATGAATGAATTCTCTATGACTGCGTTCGGAATAAGTCAAATGGCAACATTAATAGGATGTTACCTTCTAAAACAACCTGCTGGTTAATCACCGTGAAGGTTATATCGTGCACTTAAATATATAAAGCTATTGTCTGCCTTGGCCAGCTTGTGCCAGCTCTGGTAGGGATCATGGCGAGGTGGCCCCCAGGAGAATGGTTTCACCCCAAACCATCGGACTTCAGGCATTTATCCTCCGGAATTTGTGGTAAATGAGGAGAAAGCAGTGGCAGATGTGCAGGATGACCTTGGAGAAAAAAAGTTGGGAGGCAGGTCAGACTGGAAAACCCCAATGTAACAAGGTCCTTAGTTATGCCAATGGAAAACCAAAGAAGGGGAGATTCAAGTGACTGCTTGAAGGTGGGACACCGATGCAGGAACTGAATCGTGTTGGTGCTCGGGTCTAAGGTAAGGAGTCAGTGGGCTGAATTCTTACAATGAAGCCCCCAAATAGATATCAGGTTAAAAAGTGTTTAAACCAAGAGCTATTGTCTTTGCCAGGCAAATGGGTATGACAGAACCGTTTCATGATGAATTTGTTTGAATATTTAATGAAAGACCTAAAGTTACATTGCAAAAGAGGGGGAGAAAATTTAAATTTTATCCGTTGTATAGAAAAGACAGGTAACTCCTGGGGGTTATTAAAAGAAGGCTGCCATGGCTCCTGCATTCCAAGTGCCAGGCTCTGTCGATCTTCTTGCTTTCTAAGCTTAGACCTCATTGACATTGCATTAACTTGCATCACTTAGCTACGTATCAGTTTCTAATGTCGCCACAGGCTATTCTGGAGGATATTTAAACACAGAGAAAGAAAGAAAGTAGACTTTGTACGGGAGAAGCGTCAAGTTAAGGAGTTTGGAGATACTTCCTTCTCAAATTGCTTTGAAAATAATCGCTAAAGCGTATGACATGGTAGATCTGGAGAGAGGTTGACTGCCATCGCGTGTGGGAATCCCTCCCGTGGCCCTGGTAGCTTGGTACAGCTTTGGGACTTAACGAGTGTCTCGGCTCTGGTCGGGAGCCGAACGGAAGAGTTTGCTCGGAGCCCCGAATTTGGAAGAGCACGTCAGCAAACCGTCCCCATCATCACTTCATGAGGCAGAGTGTACAACATCTGTCCCAAATTGTTGATTGGAGATCTAATTTGGTATACAATATAGAATTTATACAGTATAAGAGATGAATTTATTTTTTTTAATCTCATCTTTTTGCAGTCATGGAGGACACTGAAAAAAAAAAAAGAACGCCAAGCTTTATATTAGTCAAGAAAAAGAAATAAAAACCTACTGAAGTGTAATAAAGTTGAGGTAAAGCTTGTTAGCCCTAGGCCATGTTCTTGGTTTGCTTTAGAGTTCAGGTTTTTTTACTCCAAATCTAGTGCAACACGTGTATTACTTAATTTTTTGTCTTTAAAGATCATGCATAAACCATTAATTTCTAACCTTGCGGAATAAAACTCAGGTGGGATATGTGCAGAAAGAAAACAGGGATGGTAATCAGGGTACTGGCAGGCTGAATTCTATGCTCCTGTGGGTTTTTAGTACTAAATGTGAGTGCTTTATAGAAATAGATTGCTTTTGGTTGAAATAATCAATTTTAATCTGATTTCCTTCTCGTTCTCACATCTTGGTTGTTCTCCATACCTGGTGGGCTGGGGAGAGAGGTCCATTTCAAGAGAAGTAACAATTTTTTTTACCAAATCGGCTGCTGGCGTGGTAGGGAGAATGGGAAATCCTTGGCACATACTCCGAGTACCTGACGTAACATACGTTTATTCAGATTCTTTGTTCCGTTTTGATCTTCCTTAAAGGAAGGGTGAAGTATAGTTATTTCCTAATGATTTTTAAAGTGTGGTCTGAATTAGATGAATTTTTATGGGAAATTATAATTAAGTTTAAAAAATTAAAAAAAGGATGTTTTGAAATAGAGTTAGTAGGTGAAACAAAGCCAGAAGTGTTAAATTTGAAAGAGAAATGTTTATCAAAGCAGCCCCCATGTTTGAACTAATGGGTTTATTAAGCAAAGGTGGTTTCTTTTATAGTAAGTACGTCTTATTTTTCGGGATCCTTAAGACCCCCAGATCTGTTGGATGGCACCCTCCTTCCCATTTTCCTTCCTAAACTGAAAGAGGAGAATAACTCTGGTACCTTTTCTGCTACCAGTACGTTCTCGCTGTCGAATGAGCTGATTGCGGAGCTGAGTTAAGGCGACACAGAGAGAATATTCAGAGCTACGTCTGTCCGGCGCCGGGTTTGTGCTCCAGCAAGTCCTGGTTCCTCGTGCTCGGTTGGGGACTGTTCCCACTTCGCTAATTCGATGTATTCTAGAACA